>NC_137257.1:12584315-13148557 GCF_965637545.1 Phallusia mammillata
TCACAAGCTTTTTCAATGCTATCAAGAGAAGGTTCACTGCTGTGGTATGGAACAAAGTCCCGGGTATCCATTGGTTCGAACTTTTTTAATCTACCTGGTGGCACACTGGCCATTTTTGTAACCATAATTTTTGAAGTCGCATTTTTTCAGGTTTCTTTCTTTTTAGTTTAACTGCTACCCGAGCAACTGTTCCCAAGTCTCTTTTTGCTTCATATCAAATTTAGCAAATAATTTTTTTTGTAAAAGTTGTGTTTCTGCCAAACATTGTAAACAAAATAAATAAAAACAAAAATAGAAGCTAGTTTATACATCATGCAGCAGACTGTATTTGCCCTAGCGTCCATGAAAGCAAAACATCGGTAAAACGCCACAAACTTATGTCTATTACCACAATTTTGTGGTCTTTGTTGTCTACAAATCGCTAAAAATATAAGTTAACACTCAGTAACATACTATCTATTTCGTGAAAGATCATCTTTACATTCTTTAGGGCTCCACGCTACGTTTGCCGGTAATGGAATGAGTTAAACATCACGTGCTTATGTACTGTACGTGTATATGATTTTTATGTTTGACAACGATGGGCCACTGCGCTATGCTTAACTATAGGTTTGACAACGATGGGCCACACGAGGATTTTCATTTTGAAATTTTTTTTTTTTGTTGTTGACAACGATGGGCCACTGCGCTATGCTTAACTATAGGTTTGACAACGATGGGCCACACGAGGATTTTCATTTTGAATTTTTTTTTTTTTTTTGACAACGATGGGCCACTGCGCTATGCTTAACTATAGGTTTGACAACGATGGGCCACACGAGGATTTTCATTTTGAAATAGATTTTAAAATGAAATTGATTTTAAAATGAAATTAAATTTAAAATGAAATTGATTTTAAAATGAAATTGATTTTAAAATGAAATTGATTTTAAATTGAAACGATTTTTTTTTCATGCAAAACTATTTGACAACGATGGGCCACCATAGTGGTGTTACCCCAGAAATACTGTACCCCGTTGTTTTATTTTTTCCTTTTCTGAACATGTTTAACAGCATTAACTACGAGAAACAGTTATGAACTGACTCTTTCGTGACCCCTTTGTTTCCCGGAAAGCCATTGTTACTTACATTATTAGCTTTTTGTATCCCGCTGTTGTTCTGCGTCCCATGCGAGATCGAAGCATGCCTTTTGACCCGTTTAGAAATGAAACCTTGCATAATACTTTACTTCTTTCCATTTGTGGAAACAAGAAAGATAGCTTGTGTTTAGATCAAAATAACTGATGTTATTCAAGCCATCTCGAGATATCTCTCAGTTTGCTCTACCACTGGATCAAAAATCGCATGCGTATCGTCCGAAAAAATAGAACATGTTCTATTTGTTCGGATGGCCTTGCGTTAACGTCCGTTTCGTCCGTTTTTGGACAAAACGCATGGTTCGGATTCTGTGTATACACGTCGACGGAAGGCGACGGACCGAGATTTACGCGCGTATACGCATGACGGACGAAAACGGACCGAAACGGATCCTGTGTCCAGCCACCTTTAGTAGAAGTAGACTGTACAAAGTAGTGTTGTTAAAATGTGGCTGCAGTTAAAAGACCTAGGCTCACTAGTTTAATTGGTGTGTAACAACAAAATTAAGATAAAAATTGATAGGAGTTTGACTGGTGAAGTGGTTGTAATTGGTTTAAAGTCAGTGCTTTGTGCAACCTCTTGCTTTACGAAACTGATCAATGGTCCACTTCAGGCACAATTTTACTTTATAAAATGTACTACTTTCTGTGTTACATTTTGTATTGTAGATTGGTAAAGTTTTTGCGATCAATAATAAATCATTCATTGTTGCTGTTTTTGTTGCACAAGTTCAGACAGTCATTTCATTAGCTTCATTTTAAAAGTCTGGTATTTTAGTCTCATTGTTTTTCATGCAGCAGATTCGTAGCAGAGTTGGTGTTAATTTTAATTGTATTAATTATAGTGTGTACACTTTACTATGCTTTCTGGTGCAGGATATATGTGTTTTTGAACTAATTCGTGATTCCATTCTTCAGCTAAACTTTCAAGATAAATGTTTAAAAAAGTTACGGCTAGACAAGTCCAACAGTTTTTCTGAAAACCTATTTGGTTATCATGTTTTAGTTTATTGACACTGTTGTCCTAGTAGCAGTACAAAGATTCCAGCTGTGAATTATGATTGTACTACTGTTTACTCATTTGCTGACATTATCAATAATATTTTGTGTTTTTTATGGTGCTTCTTTGTATTTTTTATTGTAACCTACAAGACTAAATTGTAATTAAAATAAATTAAAAACCTAAAATACTTGTTGGAAACTTGAATTAGGTTTGAAAGTACTGCACAGATGGCAAGGGTAAATTTAATTTCAGAACGTCAGCTAATGACTGCATAATGTATCAGTTGTCCATAAGTGGAAAGTATTGTACAGATGCTGAACGAGTTTTGAACTATATAACAATGCAGAATAGTTGACAGGAGAAAATTCCAAAAAATGTCCACTAGTATGTCAGTGCATTAAAATCATAAACGACGTGCAGATAGGTAATAATATAATTTATTCAGTTTTTAGTCAGAAAGTGCAGTAAAAAAATACCAAATACACATCAAAAACATACTAAATTTAGTTAGCAGACGTGGAAAATAATGTGGTAAAACAAGTGGGGATAAAGAAAAGAATACTTTTTGACAATCATAACCCATTAGTACCAGAAAAAGGTGAAACACAGCAGATAGAGGTTGATATGTATGCCACAGAACTACTGAATCAAAAATGACTTTATCAAATGCACAACAAAGCAGCACCTATTTTGTTGTAATATAGACAATACTAGGTACTGCATAAAGCATATGCATTCCAAACCATTTCTTGCTTGTGGACCAGCAAGGATAGAAAAAAATCATATTTTATCACACTGACCAACTTCCAGAACCTATCATCAATGATGACTAGACTTCTGCGTCTTCTCCATTCTAATGCACTAATCTTTGCTAGCTGACAATCAGTTAGAAAGTAAGATAAAAGTTGAGACTGATTAGCAACAAACTTTAAAGCCAAATTACAATGCAAGTCATCATCACACTTCTTTGTATAATCCAACTTTAATGGACCAAACTTTGCCAAGTTTGTTTTCACATTCTCTGAAGGACCCATGACCATAAAATTGCCACCAAAACAAGCTGATAAAAATCCAGGAAAACACAAATAAATGTTTTAGAGTTCTGAGATTTGAATTTCATTCATTTTGTTGTTTGCTTGTTTTTGCATGTTCAACTGTGAACTGATTCTTCAATAAAGGATGTTGAAATAAAACACTGCTTGCTTTAGTTTTCTATACCCTTGTTTGCCTAACACAGGGGTTCCCAACCTGTCAACCTGTGGTACGCGTACCATTTTCAGCTGGTACGCGAGCAGCTTCCGTTTTTTTCACAAAAACCTGGATTCACAACTTTATGTTTTGTTCACACAAAAAATTCCCCAAGCCTATTCTTATTGTTGCGTAACTATTCCTGTTGTTTCGTATCACTACGATCTTCAAAATACAGGTCATGTCAAATGTCAACAAGAAGCACAGTTGCTTTGAAAGGCCGTACAACGTGGGACAGGCGGCGTTAATCATGTCAATTGATTGCTCTTGATAGATATCCTCTACTGTTTTATAGCTTACTTAAGCTACAAATAGCGTTGAATAATGCTAATTGTAAGCTTCAAGAAGTGGTACGCGTGGCAGTACAGAGCGCCCAAGTGGTACCAGGTCGTAAAAAGGTTGGGAACCCCTGGCCTAACACATGTAATAAACATCCTGTAAGAAAAAAGTCTTTAGATAGTAGTTGCAGGCTTGCAGCAGTAAAGCACACGAATACTGTTACATTCAGCCTAAACCATACTCACTAAATCAGTCAACTGTAGACCAAGACAAAACTAAACTCGTACCTCATGTATGTAGTTATAGCATTGCAACTGCGTAGTAAAGTAAATGCATAGTATACTAACATGGTAGTCCAGCTATTGTTTCTGTCACGCCTGATTAACTCTGCACGCTTGTCGGATGCTTGCATTGATTTGGTTGCTTTAGGAGCAAACAAACGACAAAACTGAGCGTGTGTGGTCGGTTTATGCATCTTCTGTGTGTAATATTTCTACGTTTGGTTGCTATTGTGCTGTTGGAGAGTATTTAATGTAGGTTTCATCTTTTTTATCCTTCTTTGAACGCGTTGAACTGATTTTAGCGTGGTTTTACCTCACATATTAAAGGATGCATAAATGATGAACTGATGTTTAAGGACTTTGATCCCGACCAGGAACTCTATACAGACAAAACGACAAGCATGAACGAAGACCAGCACATTCTTTCCAAAGTTACTCATTTTAAACTGTCAACATAGGGCAGATTTTTGATAAAAAAAGAAAAGTTCAAGATCAGACCTTTCTCATGAAAAATATGCAATAGAGTGCAGCAAAGCAAAAAGTTTGTTTGAAGAAAAATTAAAGGCGCTAAAACAATTCTAAACATCAAAACTACCAATCATAAATTCCAAGAAAACTGGTGCAGAAAAACAAGTCAAATTGCAATGATAAATAACATGGAATTTAACCATAGAGTATTTAGAAGGTTATGTTTTGTTCAAGGCTAAAAATTAGTTTACAAAAGTAAGCAAAATTGTGAGCACGTTCTCCACCATGCAACCACAGGGTCAGTTGATTTCTTTAATGGATTTCATGTGTTGTGGATTTATTTCTTCATTGTCGTTCACTTTTGCCAAAGAGCTTATTTCTAAAAAGGTCTACCAAGCAATCCAAAGGATTAATTAAGAGGGGATCTAAAAAATAAATCAAAAATCTGCCAATAAGAGTGCCTTCACTTTCTGCACAGTGTGCTATTTAAACAAATTCCAAAACATGGAAACTACTTTAACAGACTTTTAAGGATAAGCTGCAGACTTTTGAACAAAAACAGTAGGCTACTACGAAAAAAACATATCTGAGTGCTGTATAAAGCCAATGAAGTGATTTACTAAGTCTTGTAATTAGGTTTTCTAAAACAGAAGCTGTAGACAGTGAACACTTCGGCCTATAAGGTCTCATCAATGCAGCTGATGACAAGACATAGGCCATATTGGCTAGTGTAGCCATCTAATAGCCTCCAGTTTGTAGGAAGTAACAGGCTTGTCTCGCCAAATCGGTTCAGTGCCATAATTATAAGGCATTTTCTTAAAAAATGTTTTTAAAAATATACCCTAAAGAATTCCTACAATTAAAAGCTAAAAACGTTTTAATGGCTCTACATACATTAAACAATAAACCCAGTAAACAAAAAACTTTGAAACAGATACGGATTTCTCGCCAGCGGCTTTTAAAAAGCAGCTGTTTACCACACACATCAGGGTTGCCAGGTACTGTCGGCTGGATTCGGACAGTATTTGTCTGAAAATCGGACATTTTAGGACAAAAAAAAACGAGAGCGTATAATTGCTAACAAGGTATCAATATCGAGGTGCCAACTGCCATTTTTGTGCGTTTACGTTCCCTACACTCATAAGCGCTGAGTTTTACAAAAATGCAAAGTGGCGGACGTAAAATATGACGTCACTTATGCGTGCAACCACAAGAACTGAAATCCAAACTCAAAGCCCAACAAACTTCCCATGTTCGAAAAAAACGACATGTTTGAAATAATATTTTGTTGGCAATTGCAACACGTCGCTGTAGCGTTTATCGCAACGTTTAAAAATCGTCAAGTTGTTGCTTCATATCACCTTAGATAACCATTTATTACAATAAAATTGCATTGTACACAACAATGGCCAAACATTTACTGGCAGACAATTACGTGTTTAATGTCATAAACAAGGTACTAACCAAAACAAGTTGCAGTTTTAAACCACGTTTTGTCGTAAAAAAGGTTTGCAACCTTCAATAAATAGGAAATAGACAAAAAGTTATTCAATCAGCAAAATTCGGACATATTAGGACAAAAAACTAAATGTCCTAATGATTTTTAGGCGTCGGACACAGCATGTGAAAATAGGCCAATTTATCGTTTTTTGTCCGATTTTTAGGCCACCTGGCAACCCTGACACACATCATACAAAACTTCAGGCGACGTGCAGTGTTAGTCATGCGTAACAAACATTCGCAGGATAATAAAAGAAACGGGAGGAAAAGAGGAGCTGGACTACCATGTTAGTATACTATGGTACATGCCGTTACTTACAATACAAGTTGGGGAAAGTCCCGGGTACATGCGAAAGATTTAGTATGTAGGCTGTGTACATGCGATACTTTATGTTTTAAAGGGCCCCCCTCTGCACGCCAGACGCGGTTGACGGTGGCGGCTAGCGCTGTCAGCGCCGGCGGTTGTTGGCGGATTTTGCGCGTAACGTTTAGCGCGACGTTGACCCTTCACACCGGCAATGCGGTTGGCGTCAACGACTTTTGTTGCAAAGAAAACTAGCTCAATGTGCTCGACATATTTAGTGTTTCTAAGTTTTAAGAAAGTTGCTACAAAATTCCGTTTAGTTTATTTTGTGACAAAATATAACGTTGATCATCATTCCACGGTAAAATGTTTCCAAAAACAATTACAACAGCTACATTGGTTTCAGTTTACTTCTGTCATTGCTGTTGAAACACACTTCCCTGTTTTACAGACACTTGATGTTTCAAAGTTGGTAATATAATAGCAATAACATAAAGAACACATTTTAGAAAACACAAGATTGCAGAAACACAAAGAAAACAAATAAAACAACATAAAAAAAAAATCTTCCATGTAAAAAGATGCATGTACATTGTTGCACAATCACAATGATGCTTGATGTGAAAAGCGAGAAGAAAACTTGTATTCTTTTGCTTGTGACATACTTTTCTGAAGTTTGCAGCTTCGTCGATTTGCTCAGTGATGTTGAATGAGGTTTTTATTGGGAAATTGCTTTCTATGGTCTGACAAACATGTCACAAATTCATATCTTGTACTCTATGGAAATATATATGGAACAGTTGATCAGTAGAAACTACATTTTTATTCAAGTATACCAACCTGGAAATCCATATACAACATTTTCTTTTCGAAGTTTATTGAACAAGTGCACTGGAGTTGCTGAATTAGTCATAGACATGTAGATTAGGAAAAGTTCCTACACTTCTGCAACAAATCAAAGTTGTTAAAGGAGCAGTACATTTAAAACTTACACCAAAATCTACCTACACATAGGCTCAAATGAATAGTGTTTCCTTCCTGGTAAGATTTCAACAGCAGCACCTCTCTTGTACTTTTCTTTTTGCAAAGTCGTGGTTACATAATTGCAAAATCATTTCATTAAAAATGACCAGTTAAATTAAAAATGACCAGCCCAAGACTAAACAAAAAGCTGTAAATAAAAGTTCTTTAAATCAATGGTAAGAAAATTTTAGTATGTTTTTGTTCAGTATTTAATTTCAAACTGTTTACAAAAATATTAAACGACCATTTCAAACTAATTTGCTAAAAACAGCCAAAAAACAATGAAAACAAGACAATTTGTACATTGACTCTCTTCTTATTTTCCTGGTAAATAACAATAAAACCTACAAACAAAAAGACCTAAATCAAAATCAGCCAGTAATGTATCATAAACAAGTCGAGCACCCGCCGAACACAAGTTTTTCATCCAGCAGTCTAGCGCGGCTGACGGAAAAGTTAATTCAAAACTTTGCCGTCAGCCGTTTCAACCGAGGAAATCACGCCGTCACGGCAAGTCGCTGTCTGGTGTGAATACCCCGTCGCTTGCCGTCGAACGCAAAAACGCGTCGCTATCCGCCAACCGCGTCTGGTGTGAATCTTGCTTTATTCCAAGAATATCCAACATCAAGGCCATTTTTAAACAGTGACAAAACTACATCTGGAAAGCCAGTGGAAGCATTTCCAGAAAGCAGTAGTCAAGCGGTTCTCTCTGCATTGAAAGGCCTTCAAGAGAAGATTTACAACCTTGAACTTGACAGATCAAAGGCAGAGAAAAATCTGAAAGATCTTGCATCAGAAACCAGTGCTTACAAAGATGTACTGACCAAGTCACAGCAAACACCACCAAGAACGTGGGATAAAACTACCTCATTTAATGGACAAGTATAGGGAGACCTTTAACTTCACAACACAAACCACATAAAGATACTTCAGAAGTTGAAACTCAGCTTCGAAATGCTGATACCAGATGCCGACTTCTTGAACGGCAATTAGAGAACATGAGAAAAATGGTTGATGACATATTTCACTTAATAGCATAATTCACTTAATGGCATAATTCACTTAATAGCATAATTCACTTAATTGCATATTTCACTTAATAGCATAATTCACTTAATAGCATAATTCACTTAATAGCATGATTCACTTAATAGCATAATTCACTTAATTGCATAATTCACTTAATTGCATACTTCACTTAATAGCACAATTCACTTAATAGCATAATTCACTTAATAGCATAATTCACTTAATTGCATACTTCACTTAATAGCATAATTCACTTAATGGCATAACTCACTTAATAGCATAATTCACTTAATGGCATAATTCACTTAATAGCATAATTCACTTAATAGCATACTTCACTTAATAGCATAATTCACTTTATAGCATAATTCATTTAATAGCATAGTTCACTTAATAGCATAATTCACAATTCACTTAATAGCATACTTCACTTAATAGCCTATTTCACTTAATAGCATAATTCACTTAATAGCATAGTTCACTTAATAGCATACTTCACTTAATAGCATAATTCACTTAATAGCATAATTCATAATTCACTTAATAGCATACTTCACTCAATAGCATATTTCACTTAATAGCATAATTCACTTAATAGCATAATTCATAATTCACTTAATAGCATACTTCACTTAATAGGATATTTCACTTAATAGCATAGTTCACTTAATATCATAAGTCACTTAATAGCATAATTCATAATTCACTTAATATCATAATTCACTTAATATCATAATTCACTTAATAGCATACTTCACTTAATAGCATAATTCACTTAATAGCATCATTCACTTAATAGCATATTTCACTTTATAGCATAATTCACTAAATAGCATAATTCACATAATAGCATAATTCACTTAGTAGTGTAACGGTTATGATATTATATGCACAAAGTTTATGTTTAACGTTAGCATGTTGTTTGCAATAATGTTGCACAGCATGTAGGGGAAGTGTTTAACCTCTTTATAACATGGTGTAAGTGTTGGTATTTCCGTTCTCATGCAAGTCATAAGATATTTTGAGTCATTTGGTTATTCTAGAATGTTCTGCACAAACATAAGGTGTTCGTTTATCACTACGCATACTTCCTCTTGTTTATACTGTCGTTTCCGTTTCAAGTAGAACACAGCCGATCGGTTTGAGAAGAAGCATAGCAGCTCGGTTAGACGGCGCTATGACATTATAAATCGCACCTTTGTCATAAAATAAATTCTGTAACTTAAAGGAAAAAAAGGTTTACTGTAAAACCAAGTTTTCGCATTTCTATAAATAGCTTGTTTTCGACTTTGTCGCCGGTCTATTCTTAGACTATTTTTGAGTCTTCTATTTTTATCCCATGTGGATGTGTAGCTGATTTGAACGTTCGCCTTTAACGTTATTCAAGAATACAAAGAAAGAAGAGACATCTGCGTGGCTGTTAATCAGCCAGCTGTTATTGAGATGCAAAGATCAGATTCACCAAACAATTTGCAATGAACGTTATAGTTTACACTGTAGCCACCTTTAACAAGTCGTCACCGAGGCAGGTGAAGCTACAGTAGCATAATTCATAATTCACTTAATAGCATAATTCAGTTAATAGCATAGTTCATGTAACGTCCGGTGAACGCGCCCCCACGGTTACAGCGCGGAACCTCACACGAGGGAGATTGAAACGCGATTCCTAAAGGTCTCCAACAAGCAGTCCACACAGATAGAGTGTTTTGTAGATCTTATATTCAAACACTTTCAATGAAGAGGACGGTGGGAGGCGATAGAAACGATGGGAAACGAATAGGAAACGGTTTCTACATAAAGCATGACATTTACATTGCGCTTTAAATGTAAAAATATAACTCAAAGCTTACCGACTGTTATGGTTACCGGAAGAAAATATATAACATGGGCAATCCCAGAAATCACTGTCACACCATAGAGCATTAATACTAGAGGCGACACTCCTAAATATCGGCAGATCGGTCACGCTTGGATGCTCCGGGTAAGATCGCCGATTTCCAGCAATGTACACTACAGTTTTAAGGCCAAAAACTGTAAGTAGTGAGCTTAAAACGGCACTCGCGTGTCCCTGATTGCCATTAAACTAACTTGTCAGGGTTATTTATGTCTGTTATATGTGTTATAATACCACGAGCTGGAAAAAATTTTCATGAAGGCAAAGTTGAAGATAGTGCACACTGTTTTTACGTGTAATTGGTCTCATCAGTACAGCTGGTTACAAGACATTGGCCATACCGGGTAGGCACTAAAAATGTGACATACGGAAACGTGAGTTCCGCTTACTTCTATATGGATGTACATGAAAATCACTTTGCAGTAACCAAATAATTGTACTTTCCAAGACAAAGTTTTAAATTTGGTAAATTCTGGTCCAAAATTTGCCTCAATTATTTCAAGGCTGATGTTTTCAAAGAAACCTTTTCTACTTTTGTAACCCTGTAAGAGGTATGTTGTGGTTATTTATTTTGTTTAGAGCTGTTCTACCATTGTTTTTTTAATTCACTGAATTTTAGTACCTTTCCTTATGATATTTTTTATCTGAGTTTTTTGTGATTTAAACTATGATTGCATAGCTGGAGACAGGTGGCGGTGTAAAGTCCACACTGCATTTACTCCCAAGACTCCAAAAAGAGACACATTTTACTGTAGGACATGCAAAAACTGTATGGTCTTTCATTTGCAAGTACCAATGTTATGACATTTACAGTGAAGGTTTTATTGCAGTGTGCACCAGAACAAATCTGTTATATTTCAAGTTGATTGAAGACATTTACTCTTGGCAAACAAGCATGCAAATAAATTCAAGAATGGAAATTTAACTGAAGACTTCAACAAAATGTGTACAGTAAAGGTTTTCAAAGGAGGGATTTCACATTGAACAAGAAGATAGAAAACAAATCATTTCGCTTTTGATGTGCAGCATTTTTTATTTTACTTGTATACATTGTTACTAAAAACATACACTATTTGGGCACAAGTTTTTGTTGTTGTTTTAAGACAGTTTCATTAAGGTGGCCAATAAGTTTCAAATAAAATAGAGCTTGATGTTGACTTTTCAGACCACTTTTTGTTGAATTAAAAAAATATAAAATTTAAAGTCTAAACTCCATTGTGCAAGTAGAAATGTATCCTGAATACTATTTTGGCAAAGAGGTATGATAAAATTTCCTGGTGGACAACTTGGCACAAACCATTTATTAGGTTGTTATTTGACACAAAACGAATGGGTCCCCATGCACATGTGTTGCAAATTGTCTGCAGTAAAAATGTTGGACAAATTAGTAGAAACAACTTGTTGCATTCCAATAACTTCACATGCATTTTTTGCGAATTCGCGCATATTTTTTGTACAAAAGTTCTGGTTCGTTGTTTATTAAAGATTGCTGTATAGTTGATTGCATGAATGACCTGTCGGCTGCAGACATCAGTACAAACGTCTGGTACATCTACTGTTACACTTTTAGGTATTTTTGCAGCAGTAGAATAGATATCTTCCACTTCTCGAGGTGATACATCGGTCTTGGTAGCAGTGTGACAACCTGTACGCTGTTCCTGGACTTTCAACACTGGTTGCCCTGGTCTCTATACTCTCTTGATCAATTTCAATAACAATTAGGTCGATTTTCTTCCTTAAGCATGTTGCTTCTTCTAAATTCATCTTATAGTAATGTTTGCATCGCAAAAAAATAAGTGCCGGCTGCTTGGCTTTTCATTTATTAGTACAAACTTGGAAAAAAAGCTAAAACGTCCTATGCTATTACAAGCAAAAACTAATGAAAATGGTCACGTGGCAACGGAGCATCCAAGCGTGACCAATCTGCAGAGGTTGATCAGAAAAAAAGTGCCACAATTCCTTGTTTGTCTATTTTTTTGCAAAACTAAAACTGTTTTCCACAGAATATAGTTGTTAAATATCCTATTGCATCAAAAAAATATATATATTTGCTAAACAAGACAAGCTATGATTGATTTCACGCTTGAGTGAACAATCAGTTACCTCTCTAGTATTAGTGCTCTATGGTCACACACCTAAATACCCAATAAAGCATGAGACCACAATATGACATTATGACGTCATACACAATGCTTACCAAGCTATGTAGAGCAGGGATGTCAAACTCAAACTGCTTTGAGGGCCAAAACCAAACCTGTCATTAAGTCGAGGGCCGCACTTTCGAAACAGTTGTTGCAGTGTGACATGACAACAAAAATATTGCATGATTAAACAGTTAAATGTTCATTAATGCAATTAGCTACATCAAAAAATAATATTGTGAAAACTAACAACGAAATAAACAGTGTAGCAGAGTGAAATAACCAAGTGTGCTTTATTGATTTGTGAGAAAACAATAGCATACAATGACGCAACAATCGCAACTGCTGATTCTAATGATGGGCTATTTCTCTCATCTTATTAAAACGCTACATATACCAGTCAAAGAGAATGATTGTATCATGTAAACTCACGTGTCTGCCAGACTATTCCCCCTGAGTGAAACACATATAACTTCTAAAAGTTTAGTTTTTAGTTTCGTACGACGTTCCACTTCAGTGCATAGAAGTTTTGCACGTTTTTCGCTGATTTTGTATTAGTAAGATAGCAGACTACAAGTTAATAATAAGCACGATAATTGATCTTCTCGGGCTAGATATAGTTTTTAAACACAATGCGTTGACATGCTTTTCTTGTTTTACCGAAAATCAGTAAAAACTAGAAAAATATCGCTATAAAATGGCGGAAACAGGGGTCGAAATTTTATTAGAAGAAGACAAAGAACAAAAAAGTTATCAGTAAGTTTGTTTTGCAACTGCTTAACCTTGACGAAAACAATGAAAAAAACTTTTTTAGATGTGGGGTCATTATTTTTGGTCACAAATAAGAAAAAGTGGAACATCTTGACTGTACAAATTGCAACATTTATAAGGAATTTCCAGATTTAGATTGTTTAAGTTGGCAAACATTTTTCTGTTGCATGATGCACCATCAGCAATCAACGCAAGTACTTTAAATCCACAGCTAACTAAACATTCAATTACTTCCCAAACAATATTGGTAAGCTGCCATGCCTGAAGTTTATTTGTGGCAAAAAAGCAACAGGCCCGGAAAAATTGAATATAGGATTGATCGGGCATAAAACTGCAATGCATGGGTTGCAGCAACTTGGTTTTGATTGCGACAAGAACCTAAATCTACAAATCCAATCATAGAATCTGAATTTGCATCATACACAATTCATTCTTTCACTAAAATACAAAGATAAACAATAGTTTCAAAAAATTTCGAGATTTCAGAATAAATACCTTTCATTTCATCCACAGAAACTGTTAAAAAGCGTTGGTGTGGTTGAAGTAACTGACATTTTTCTTTTTAAAGGGCCCCGGCAGCGGCGATGTGACTTTTTCTACATTTTAGATATTTAGAATTGATAAAAATCAGGGATTCCGAATCACTAATTTTTTTTGTCCTATGATTTCTCGTTTTCGAGATATTCAATCAAACAATGAGCTCTCGAGCGACACCTTGGTTTGATATGTAGCAGCGATTGTTACGTCACCTCGTACCAACTTCTAACAATGGCGTTGATCAGCTGTTGTTTTTATTGCTTGTTTTAGCTTTGATGCGTACATTTTTTTATTGTTTACAACTGATAAAACTAACGTAGTATACGTAGTTGACAGTTAAGCAATAAATAACAACTGTTTGCTTGAAAAGGTAGGTGTTTTGTTGTTGACAAAAGGTATTTTCCACGTAACAGAATTATTGTAGGTGTTTATGTTCTAACTATGTGATAATGGAGGAGAGAAAATCATGCGTTTGCTGCCATGAAATTAGTAAGTGCAACAGCAGTTAGCCAAGTTCAACGAATATTCCGAGTCGAATCTGCTTTGTATAAAAGTATATCCTGGATTTGAATCGACATGTCTCAACGTGTATTAGAAGCAGCATGTTATCGATTTAAACGTCAATTGGGAAATCATGATGAGGGTAATTAACACCCGTCACGAGTAAGTTTTACTGTACTAACTACTAACATGCAACCAGCAATCTCTATGCGTTACAGGTATACTGCCTACATAAAATTTTTTGAATGGTGCTGGGGAAGACTTCAGAGTTACGTTGCCAGACTGACAGCCACTTGTCAACTATAAGTTGTGAATTCCCTTGTGATGTTGCTGCACAACAATACATGTGGTTGCATATGCTTTTCACCCAAGGTCCCAACTCTTTGCAACATGCTTTGTTAGAAAGTGCTGTCAGTTTCTTTTGGATTTCTGAATTGAAAACCATAAACACAAATATACCGGTGTATGCTCATCTTTTATTTCTATCATACTTGTAGCTACATGCCAAACATAATGTTTTGTTTCTGACGATTCTTCACTAATGTATTTAATGATTTGTGGATGCCTGTCAGTCACAAAGGCTTTAATAAACAATCCTTTGCTTGTGATGTTTTCAATGCATCCCAAGAATCCTTTTTCCATATCATTGCTGTTTGCCACTTCATTGCTCTAGAAAATATTAGGAAATTACCATCTGAATACATTAACAAGGTTAATAGCAACAATTCTATTGTTGCAAAGATCCATCATTGTGTATGTACTAAATTTAGCTGAGTGTCCAGGGAAATCTGCAGTTAATTTACTTCTGGTACACCATTTAAGAGGTAAAGAAGTTTTCCTTTACACACAATGTATTTTGGTTCATAGCTTAGATTGGGTGGTTCCCAAATTCCCAAAAAATGTATTGATATTATCACACCTTTTTTTCATAACCACACTTGTTTGTTATTACCAAGTAAATGGCATGGCAATAAACTAAATTAGTATGACATAATGGTAATATTAAAGACTATAATGTTAAATGAGATTATGTCAGAAAACAGTTAATTAAAGCATATCATGTGCTACTTTTCTTGCAGCTGCTCTCAATGCCATTTCTTGCTGAAGAAGACTGTTCTAATGAATACATGGAATGGCATTTGGCTTTAACACCAGAACTTTTGCCATACCCCTGTCTGCTGGATTTTATTTGTGAAACATTCATCTGTGAAATGTAGGCTACAAAGAACACTGTGTTTTGTTGGTCCCTTTTTTCACGTTAACAAATTTAATCCAAGCTGACCGCAATCGCTTTATATTTGGAAAGCGAAAAAGTGTCATATTGCTGGCCTTTTGATTTCCTCTTGAATTGCAACCATACAAAGAACACACTGCAGGTATTTTTTCACACTTGAGTATAAAAATAAAAACATTTAAACACCAAAATACCTAAACTAACTAACGTAATTGGCGTCGCAGAACGTTAACAACCACCGATTACAAACAAGCTCCAAACCAAGTTGGAACGAGGTGACGTCACATGGCGTTTGAGCTCAGTGACAAAATATCCGCAAGGTGTCAGTGTTTTTAGATTTAAAACATAAATATTTGACTAGTAACATCGATTTTTGTGGTTTTAAATTTGAAATCGTGTTTATAAAAATACGACAAACAACATATTAAAAAATAATTTTCCGGTGCCAGGGCTCTTTAAGATCATTAATAACATGTTGTTGTATTCCTAGTGAAGTTCGATAAACATGTCTGTAGCAATATTGGATAGCAAATTATATTTTCTATATGCTTATGTGATGTTGCCTATTAACCTGTAGTCATTTAAAGTCCTGGCACTTGGCATGCGAAGAATAACACTGCTGGGAAGTTCATTGTATGCAGCTTTGCTTTTACTTGCCAAACTCAAACAAAACCTGATTACAAAGCTTTGTTAAGTGGTAATAAATAAATAAAAACATTTCCCATATGTTACAAATATTCTCACTTTATAATTTCTGGGTGATATCTTTCACCACTTGCATTTTTCTTGTTCAGTTTGATTTGTTCCTCCCAAAATATTTTGTGGAAATCATCAACCTCACCTGCTTTAGTTGCTACAAAATGTGTATAAAATGCCTAAAATGTTTGGTCAGCTGTGACATCATAAAAAAATGTCATATCACTTTCTACTATCATTTGAAAATCGTTAGACATGTCATTGTCTACACCAGGGGTCACCAAACTTTTTACACTGCGGGCCGGATAAGTTTAAAATTGATTCGCGCGGGCCGCATAGTTTACATGCCCCAGCGATTTTTATAGGGGCGCCAAGAGATGGTCTTTCCACAATCTAATTCAAAATCTGGTAATGCGACTGTTAAACTGTACAGCTGGTCTCATCATACGAGCAATGCTTGTATATTACGTCACAACTAACAAAATAAGGCAATTGTTTGCACACAATTAACACTTGTAGTCCAATTTGTGACGTAACAAACCGGCTTTGGATCAATCTTGAGCGTTGTAATCCTATGAAACTAGGTAATATCAATTCTACATATCGCGACAGGAAAACTTTCGTAAGGAGTAGATTAATTTTTGAATGTTACAAAGTTATCAACACGATTTGGCAAACCAAAAAATGTGGTCGCGGGCCGGATGAAATGACCTCGAGGGCCGGATCCGGCCCGCGGGCCGTAGTTTGGTGACTCCTGTTCTATACAATTAACATTTGTAGACTTGTCTGTGACGTAACAAACTGGCTTTGGATCAATCCTGGGCGTTATAATCCTATGAAACTGGGTAATATCAATTCTGAATATCCCCACAGAAAAAAATTTGTAAGGAGTAGATTAACTTTTAATGTTACAAAGTTATTAATACAATTTGGCAACCTAAAAAAATGTGGTCGCGGGCCGGATGAAATGACCTTGCGGGCCGGATCCTGCCCGCGGGCCGTAGTTTGGTGACCCCTGCTCTATAGTTTACAGTAGCTAATTTGCAATAAATTCAAAGAAATTCCTGATTTTTGGCGACGTTACTGTACAGTTTAATGTAAAAAAATGTAAGAAGTTTTATCCCGTGTCATTCAAGCGTGACGAAGCAAAACGTCATAAAAGAACAAACACTAGTTGACCTTCCTGGTTATAGAGTTCTTTGGTGCGAGGACATCATTTATTGTGACACACGGGAGAAAATTAAAGTTGTTTTTTTTCTTTTGAAAGTAAGTATATTATCTCGTATTATTTCGTAAAAAAAATATCCAAAATGAGACGAAATGTAAAAATCTTTGTTCATTGAAAACATTTTAATGAATAAAAGTGAATATAATTACCATGGAAATGGAAACCGTGAAAAGACGCGGAGTAAAAATCCGAGCAAAGTCGAGACTACCAGAATCATATGAGAGACTTGATCGCTGGATGCGTAAGTTATATTGGTTTAATTTGGGTTTGACAGAAATTTTCTAAGTTTCTCTCGGTCGTCGTCAATTTGTTTGTTTGAAATTGTCTGATCTGAGAGTAATTGTTGATTCGGGTTTGAGCGATAATATTGATGCTGAAAGTGAATACTGACTAGAAACAATACGTGAAATACAGTGTTCTTTTAATAACAATGATCCAAACAAAATTTGTTCAAGTTTGTTTTGCTTTGTTTAACACCAACGTTTTGTTTTAAGATATTGAAAAAAAAACTTAAAAATGACAGAAAATCAAGCAAGGGCAAAAAGGTGAGTTTAAATTTATTGCTTTTAATTTCTGGGCTAAAGACAGTGACTATATGTTAGTCTGTATCAATTATTCACAACAGTAAGCCTGTTCACATGCACAAATTTACCCGGGCAAATTACAAAAATGTACCCTGTTTTGTCGGAAAGGAGAGGAAGAAAAGGCAAATGTAGTACATTACTACATTATTACCGAGTAAATTTGGTGGGTAAATTTCAAAAACAGATAATTTTACGCAATTCTTTTCTCAAAACATCTGTGGCTTCACAGGTGTTTGTAAACTTGCAAACAGCAACAATCTTAAAAACTTGATATGACATAACAAGGTTGTGTTGTTTTGTTTGAAGTTTAAATACTCAGACAAGAGACAATAGACTCAAAAATTGTTTGCATGCTCAAAAAAGCATATATATAAAAAGAATGTGATCCAAGAAGTCGTTACATCTAACCGACACTATTTTGAATCCAAAGAATATGTTTTATTACTTCGGGTAAAGTTTTCTTCATGTAAACAGATCGTTTTGTAGTAAAAATTCACCTTGAATGTGACATCAGAAACCAGAGTAAAGTTGAGGGCAAATTTTGAAATTTACCTGTTAATGTGAACAGGCTCAGTAGGCAATAATGGGGAATAATTTGAAATGCTTGCCGCAGTTGTGTTGTGTAGGACAAATCATCTGTGCATTTTTTTGTAGATTTTTGGCACTACATTACAGTTTTTTAACACTTGTATATATTTAACAGTATTTAAAACACAACCAGAGCTACTTTTGCAATGTTAAGAATTAAAAAGTTTACATTTTTTGTGCAATAGACGTAAATTTGTTTCTTGCTTTATGAACCCTTTATGTTGAAATATAAAGTGTTGAAATATAAAATAGTCTGGGAGTCAAAAGATATTGTACACCGGGTGGCCATGATTCATTTGGTGTGTTTAGTTTTGGTGTGTCTTTTGACAAATGATGAAGTACTTCAAATTACTTGAACTTTTTATCTTCTGCTTGGTATGTGGGATTTCATTTATTTTAGTCTGCAAATGGTACAATTCAAGCCATAGTTATTCAGGTGCTAATATGGGGGGGATAATGTGAAAACATAACCCAACAAAGGCACCGAATTTATAAGTTTCGTATATTTAGTTCAATTGAAACTACTTACCATGCTGTAACATATAATATCAGTTTAAAAAAGTTTATTTGTCAAATGTGCTTGTGATCACAGAGCTGCCTCAGTTGTTGGAAGTGTGGCATCTATGGACAGTAAGGCTAAGACCAGATCATATCCTTTATGGACAGAATTCAATGAAGTGGATATAAACTCTGAAAAATGGGTGTGTCATATAATGTAAAGTATCTAAATCTGAATTGTTTAAAGCAGGAATGGGCAAACTTTAGAACAGTCTGTGTCAATTTATTTGGCATTCCAAAAATGATAATGGCTTTTCATGCCAATATTTGGGTGTGTAATGGCGATTTGTGGTAGTTGATCAGAAAGCAGACAGAATTGTGCCTGTAGGCTGTTTTTTGAACTATTACTAATGTGGTAATAGCTCAATTTATATTAAAAATCGCTAAATATACAAATTTTGAAAAGTCACCTTGCATGCCAACCTTGGTAAATGTGCCAGGGGTTGCCGACTTCTGGTCTAAAAGCTGATAAAATTGCTCAAAAACAATATACATTATACACCTCAAAGTATATAATGGCAAAAAACACAAGGGTAAATACACATTCTCTTGCCTAAATAGGACACATATGTTTATTTGATGTGCTGAAATTTGTCAAAGAATTAGGTTTTATTTTAGGACTACATTGTGTTTTTGGCTGTTAGTAACAATATTTTTAAGGATACAAGAAGTTAGTAAACATGTATAATATTCTGAGCAACAATATTTTTGGATTTTATAAAAATTCACAGTGCCTAATTGCTCCACACTTTGATTCCCAATGAAATAGGATATTTTTTTTTATCAACGTATATGCTTTTTAGGATGGAGCACTTAAACCTAAAGACAAGGGAAAAAGTCCAAGCTTGCAGTTTTTCGATGACCCTGAAGGAAAAATTGAAATGCCAACAGCACTTAAAGTTTGCCACTGGAAAAGGCCACAGGTAATTTGACATGTGATACTAAACCATATCTGTTTACAATGCTTGCATAGAAGACATAAAAGATTCTACATGCCACAAAAGTTTTGCTTTCCTTTTTAATTTCTGCAGCACGAAAAATATTTTTTAATGAACAAGTTTGATAGCATAACCTGACTGTTTACATCATTTATGTAAACATTTTAGGTGATGTTGACTTACTTGCAAGTGGAAATGTTAAAAGTACAACAACTGGATATTCTATCATAATTGTGTAAAGTCCAGAATAATTTAAAAAAAGAAATAAACATTGGTAAAAAAGCTTGGGACTGCAATAAAATATAACGCAAAGAAAATGTACAGAGACATAAAGAAATTGACTGTAGTTTACAGTTTTACACTGAGTAATAACTTGAATGAAAAATGTCAGACATACTTTTGTAAATCTTTTTGTGATAATTATAGTGTCTCTTTTCACTCAATCAGCGTGTCAATCTTTTAAGTAAAAATTTTGACTATGGGACTTTCACATAAAAAATGAACATTCCAGTTAACTGCATATTGTTCAAAATGTATGTGATTATCCAACAGATGTGATTAAGTAACTAAGATGAAGCAAACAATTTTCTCAACAAATAATAAGCTACAGAATGGGATTCTAGATGCAATTGATGGGATTATGTAATTAACTGACATGCAAATACCCAGATTTGTCTTGTATTTACCAAAAACCTCTCATACAAAGTCAGTTATACACCTATATTTCTGGGTAGGATTTTCTTGAGGACCTGATACCATCAGTGGTGGAGAATGAATGTTTTGATCTCATCACTTGCAATGAACACCTGCTGCATTGTTCAGTAAGAAAACTTTTATTAAATATTTAACAGGCAAGTAAATAAACCTGGAGTATTGCACATTGGCAGTGGTTCTCAAACTTTTTTTGTTGCGACGCCTCTGGAAAAGTTTTCTGGACTTGCGACGCACCATCAAATAAAAGTTAATGAGGAAACTTATGAATAAACAGTTAATATAAATCTATTAAACAGTACTTAGAGAACAATTTTAGCCAAACTGTTTTTCGACAAAGTTATAAAACTGCACTCAACACTTTCAGTGCACCCGGCAATCACGTGCGGGCTTTTGTTAATTGTTTCAATTATTGCACACAATTGCATTGTCTTGTCTGCTACAAGGCTTTAACAGCATCAACAACGAATTACAATGAAAGTAATGTTTCAACCTACGCACAATATAAACTGATCCACAAAAATTTACTGCTGCAACTCATGCACAATAATTACTTCAAACTTTGCTAACAATTATACGTTAACTACCTCAAGCCTTTGCTACAAAAGTCGTCTTTGTTACATTGTTAATATGCGAGACTCCGTTCACATAATCAAGTTTAATTCCCGCCAAGCGTCGCCCCAGACACGCGCCTATCACGCACTTGCTGCTTGTACTGTTTGGTCTCACCGTACATTAACGGACAGCCGCATTTTTGATCAAAAACTTTTGAGGTAAATTTATGTCAATCCGCACTCTACGCAAAAAGTATTTGGACGTAGATGAACGTCAACCGCACTGAAACCTCATTTTTATCAGATTAACTGAGTTCAGCCACGAAACGGAAATATTCTGCGACGCCCTTGGAAAATTGAAACGACACACCAGGGCATCGCGACGCACAGTTTGAGAACCACTGCACATTGGTATTGTTGATAACACAAGAATTCGTAAAGTTTTTGTATGACATATTCACACTTACTGTTTGATACTGAATCAGTACCAATCTTTTCAGGTAACAAGAACTATTATAAGTGAGGTGATTATGACACAGAACTTGTGCACTCCATCGCAAACAACTAATTTAAGGTTAGTGACATTTTTGATATCTAAGTCAGTGGTTCCCAACTGGGGAGGAATTCCTCTCTAGGGAGGAATTTTATGAATTCATAAAAACTGTAAAAAAAATTCTGTTGTTAATGTAACAGAATATTTTTGCATATACACTAGGGATATGCATTATAATTTGGATCAGGTTCACATTTGAAACCGGTTGGTTGTAAAGGGTTCTGAAATAGACATCTAATTATAAAGTCTTCTTGTATATACGGCCGCATGCTACGTTTCAGGCGCTTAAATTGATTATTGTCATAACAAAGTCCATTGTTTTAACATTTTTGTTTTTGGCACTCTGGCTGTTGCTTAGTTGCTTAAAAACTGAACAGTCGACAGTTAGTAAACAGTATGTGTAATGAAACTAGATTCTTAGTTGCATATCATTGTTTGTGTAGATTTTACTTGTAGCCTAAGTTTTAGTCAACTAGCAGTATTTAAAAGGGACGAGTAGTATAAAAAGAACAATGTTATATTTGTTTTTCATCTTATGGGGAGGAATGAATAGTTCGAAAATTGGCAAAGGGAGGAATGTAACAAAAAAGGTTGGGAACCACTGATCTAAGTTATTGTTTTACAATAGTTATTGTTTTACAAATGGTTTTACAGACTAAATACACTCACATGGTATTATTAATTGAAGCTTATTCACAAAATTAAAATATTCAGTTTTTAGGTGCTAATACCAAAACTTTTTAGCCCTACTGTAGACCAACAGGATAAGTCTTGGAAACCTTGGGAACATATTTACTCTCTCTGCAAAGCTGGAAAGGGTCATATTCCATTGTACAATCAGTTTGGAAAATATGTTGTAAGACTTTTTTGGATGGTGAGTTGTCAGTTTTATAAACTAATTATCCCTGAAGGAAACGCATATTGATTTCACTCTGTTGGTTTTTTTCTTTTTTCTCCTTCAAAGTTTGTCTATGCACTTTTGACATGAAATCTGTAATGGATTTGGTTGAAACTTTTGTTTGACTCGTTAGCCCCACTATTTACCCCACTAGCCCCCTAAACTGGGTGAATTTTTAAACAATGTCCAATTTAACTGAAATTTGGACAGTTTGTTTATTTTGCCATAAATGGGTGTTGATTGTTGTGTTTTACCTTGTAACCCCTATATTTACCCCAGTGGCCTCCTAAACTGGGTGAATTTTTAAACAATGTCCAATTTAACTGAAATTTGGACAGTTTGTTTATTTTGCCATAAATGGGTGTTGATTGTTGTGTTTTACCTTGTAACCCCTATATTTACCCCACTGGCCCCCTAAAATGGGTGAATTTTTTAAACAATGTTGGAATAAGCTGAAATTTGGATAGCGTGTAGAGTTTGCCATTTATAGGTGTCGATTGTTCTGGTTTACCCTGTAGCCTCAAAATTTACTCTTCTGTCTTTTTAAAAAGGCAGACTTTTGACAATGTCTGAATTGCATGGGAATAAACCCTGACATGCACCTTGTGTGTTTGGGGACCCATGAGTTTCTGCCTGCTGAAACAAGCCAAAGTTATAAAAAATGTTGGCAAATGTGGGACCCAATATAAACTAAGTATAGGAAATATATTAATGTTTTGAAATATGGTATAGTGTATGTGCAATGGCAAAATGTGCTAAGCCACCCTTCTAGTGTTTAAATAAATTGTTCTCATTATCATATGATTGTCCAGGCTGGACCTTTTCCTTTCCTATTAGGTTATTTAGCTCTACTTACCTGCTAATTTTAGTGAATGGGCGTTTGACTCAATTTAACAATTTGTCGTATAACTTGTGTGAAGGTAAACAAAATACTACTTTCATGCCCACTTGGGACTTCATCCATGGATTATATGTTCTAAGATAGCTCTTTAGTTGTTTAGGCATATTTGTAAAATATTGGTAATATGACCCATGTTTCAGGGCTGCTGGAGAAAGGTTGTAGTGGATGACACATTTCCATTTGATGAAGATGGAAAACTCCTGTTACCTGCAACCAGTGTAAAACGTGAGCTGTGGCCACTGCTTCTCACCAAAGCCCTGTTAAAAGTAGTTTCAATCAGGTTTGATTACTTTTTGGTCATATTTGCAAATTTTAGCTTATGTTTCTTATTTGGGTTCACTGTCAGACCCCCAAAAGGTTGGATTTTATGTTAATATTAACCAGTAATTTCCAACCTGGCATATGACGACCTCTAGGAGACCCTGGGGATGGATCCAGAGGTCCTGTGAATTCAAAATGGCCATGCAACTTTTAGAAGACAGCTTTATATTTAGTTTACATTTGGGTCCAAAACCTTAATAAATTAATGACCAAGAAAGATTATGGAAGAGAAAGATTGCATTCAACTTCACATATGCACACATGTTAGTTACTTATCCAAAATTTAACTTGAATAGCCCAGAAGTTTCCATGAGCCACATGTAAATAAAAAACGACTATATTTACTACCATCCATGATCCACGAGTTTCATACTTTGTTGTTTGGTGCATTGTAAAGAGTTTTAAAGAAATTTATAACATCGGTTGGATTCACCCATTTTTTACCCACATCCTAAAATATTTGTCTTTAGGTTTGCCAGTCCTTTAGGTCAGAAATGCGACCCCCTTAAATGCTGAAATTTTAAACAGTTGTGTGTAGGGTGTTTCTTGTTTGCCATTTAAAATTGAAGCTTGATCAGCCCTGTGGTCCCATTGATTTTTTGTAATTAGCATGCACATTTTCAGTTTGGACATACCTAGACATGTTTTAAACTCAATAAATGATTCTTCAGGTTCGCTTATAAAAGGACACAAAGGTTTGCATGCTACTGAAAACCATGTCTTTTTATATCATAACCAAATTTAAATAAACATGTGTATGAGAACCCACTTGCTTTTGCTTGCACAAATCATGTAAGCAGGTCTAATGGTGTGTTTAGTAAATAGTTAAATAGGATATAGAATGTATAAAATGAAAATATATCGATATGCCACCTTTCTAGTTATAATGTAAATGAGAAGAGTTGAGCCAGGTTTTAAGCTTTATGTGTTCTAAAAACAGAACAAAACTAGAAGGTTGGCGTAGCACATTTTGTTGTTGCATTTACACTATAACCTATTTTAAAACATGAATATACATCCTATGCTTATTTTGTATTCGGTCCCATATTAGCCATCTTCTTTGGTAAAACACATCAATTGAAACCTATAAATAGCATAGTCCACATGCTAGCCAAATTTTGGCCTATTCCAACACTGTTTAATAAACTCACCCACTCTACTAGTGGGGTGAAATTGGGACTTCAAGGTTAAACACAACAATCGACTCCTATGAATGGTAAATTCTGCAAGCTGTCCAAGTTTCAGCCAATTCCAACATTGTTCCCATTTTAGGGGGCTAGTAGGTTAACTAATGGGATTCGACACACAAACTAAAAAAATATGAAACTTCAATGACTCAACCAATAGTACTGCAAAATTTCAGCCCAATCCGCCAATGTTTAAAATTTTGACCAATAGAGTTGTGTTTTGAGCAACAACCGTTAATGCTTCTGACGTCATAGGGTTTTAACAACCCCCCTAACTGCAATGGCGCAAAAACGTCCACCAAGCAACCCACAAACGAGTAACATACAACTGGTTGCCTTTGTAACACTATTGCACCACAGAAATCTTTCGTTTGTGGTGCCCAGTAACAAACAAATACAGTTTACACTTTGGGGGCTTGTGGGGTAAATGCTGGGGCTACAGGGTTGAACACAACAATCGACACCTATAAATGGCATACTCTACAAGCTATCCAAATTTCAATTCCGACACTGTTTACAAACTTACCCATTTTAGGGGGCTAGCAGGGTAAATACTAGGGTTATCAGGACAAACAAAGTGGGATGTACACCTACATAACTATGTCTACCATCTGTGTAAATTTCATCTAAATCCATCAAACATTTGATGGAAAAACAAGTCAGACAAACTTTGGGAAGAAAAAAAAGAAAGAAAAAAAACCCAAACAATTCCCCTTCAGGAAGGGGACACATAAATATAACCAGACAGGGGGTCGAATACACGTGTCCTGTATTCAAATACTTTACGAATACCTGCATGACTGTATTTGAATTCATGAATACTTTGGTAATTTTTCAGTGACAGCAATTCGAATGAAACAAGTCAAGTATTTGTATTCATGAATTGTTGACCAAACTACAACGATAATTACTTCGCATACTATTCGAATAAACCAAGGCATGTATTCGTATTCATGAATTCTACGCACTTTTTAAAGTTCGGCAATTCGAATTGTATTTGAATAATGCAAGTCAAGTATTCATATTCAAGAATTGTTTCGTAATGTTAAGGTGGCAGCAATTCGAATTGTATTTGAATAAAACATGTCAAGTATTAGTATTCATGAATAGTTGACCAAAAAACAACAACGCGTAATTCGAATAAACCCCAAGCGTGTATTGGTATTCATAAATACTTCGTACTTTTTGAGAAGTAGCAATTCGAATTAATAGTTCTAGTTATTTGTATTCACGAATTGTTCAGTTGTTGTAAGAAGCAAACAATTTGCATAGCATTCGAATGCACCGATTCAGATATTTGTAGTTGCGGAAAATAATACAAATAAAAGCACCCTGAAACTTAGAAGGTATTCGATCAAAAATTAACATCGGTTTATGAATTGCAAATGCATTGGTAAAAATGTAAACCAACAAGCATTCATGAATTGTTGGTTCAAAAGATGACATCAACTATTCCAATTGCATTCATGCACTACCGAACGAAAGCCAAAATCATTCGAATACAGTACGAAGGGGAAAAACCTGTATTCGAATGCATTCGAATACGAATTGCCCAATGTCTGATTATAACAGGCGATTTACAGCATCTAGTAGTAATAGTGCATTTATAGAACATCCTGTAGAAAATAAAGTAACAAAGGAGTCAAATGTGGAAGTAACAAGAATGGAAAATATCAGCCCAGATCAAATTATTGGTTTATTATCTGTAAATTAGGGTGGCCTTTTAATAAGAAGAAAAAAATGCATTTTATTTTTTCTCACAATATTCATAATAAAAGCATAACAAATTGTTTTGAAGTATCAGTTTAGTTTGAAATGTGATGTGGCATAATAAACTGCCAATTGCTTTCTTTGTTTGATTTAGAGTTGCACACACCACAATGGAGATTTAATTGCTAAGACTGACATACCTATACCTAAGACAAAATGCCTAAAGTTTTTATATTACAAACATTAGTAAAACATATTTTATATTAACTTAATGTAAATCATCCCAGACACAAATAAGTTACATGGTGATTTTAATCTGCCTTGAGCATATTCATAATAAATAGCCGATAAATGAGTGTTAGTCAATAGCTCGTTATAAAAACTATTGTGGACTTGTTGTTTTTACAATTTACATACAATTTATTGTCACTGCTAACAATTGATCATTAAATTTGCAGCCGCCACAATGACTCAGTAGAATTGGAGGAATTTTCGGTTCTGCACTGTCTAACTGGATGGATTCCAGAAACTTTGCCAATACAGTAGGTCATTTTGACAGAATGCCCAGGTTTTTTCAAAACATTCACTACATTTAACGAGATCTACAAACAATTACACAAATCAATAAAGCAAGTTTTCCAGAAATGGTTTGATAAAACAAATCAATCAGTTATCATTTTGTACAAACCTTATTGTTTGGTTAAGACCTGTTTGTTTTAGAAGCTAATTTATATTGTTTAGTAAAATTTCTCTGTGTTGATCTGCAGGCAAACTAATAAGGAAAAAATTTGGGACTTACTAATGGGAATGTTACCTGAATGGAAACTTCCTGAAGACAACTTAAAAAATGCAGGGTGGGTTCAATCAAACCTGCATATATTGTTTGCTTTGTTGTTATGACAAGTTTGTTCGATAGACTTTCCCAGCCCCCAAAAGATCAACCAAAACCAAATGAACACGAAAGCATTGAACACCATCAACTGTTAACCGAAAAAGGTACAACAGTAATTAATTCTGAAAAATCTTGCGTCTATTAATATCACCAAGATGGCGGCCATAAAAGTTCATGTGAAACCTGAATACCACGTTTGTCTTTTTAATAACTGAAACTAGGAATATTTTTAATGTGGAATTGGTTATTATGGGTCCCCTTTCCCTTAATGGTTTTCAGTTTTGACAAAGGTTTCACACCTCAGACGCAATTTTAACTCGATAAACTTTTGCTTCCGTTTTTGCACATGTCAGACCAAACTTTCCTGATTAAAATAAGGGTAAAAAAACTAAACATTTTCCAAAAGCCGCAACAAACAGTCATTCTCAGCTTGGCTGCCGTACACAGAGAGGTCATCAAAGGTCACCTTGTAGGTATTCCAGAACACAGTTAAGAATGATTTTTTGTCACAACATACCTTCTTTATTTTTGACAAATAATTTCCAGAAACAATATTTGAGTTTATGTTATGTAGCCAAATTGTTATAGTTGAACACAAAGGACTGTGCTAGTAAAAGTTGTGTCAAAAGGTCCTCAGCGGTCGTTCGGCTGTTGCACCACGAGAGGCTACTAAAGGCCAACGGTATTTGTTTAACACAACAAAGTGAATTGAAGAACAGGTTTTTACACATACCTTTGCTGCAAAATATCCTCTCAACTTGTCAGTATCTGTAATACTGTTTGGGCTTTTTGGGTAAAGATGTAACTGTTTTGAAACCGGCCTTGGACAGCGATACCAAGGTCAAAACTAGAGATTCAATTCTTGTAGGGAACTACTTTTGTAAAAAATGACGACATATTGTAAAAAGGACATGGTCAAAACTTTTTTAACTTTGAGTTAGAACTATAGAACTAAAAAAAACATTTTATCACACTTATTTAATACCTAAAACGTAACAAACAGTTGGGGTGGTATAGGGCAACTGGTCTTGAAGATAGACTAACAACTCAAACTTTTCTTGATAGGCGATGGTTTGGGATTTGCAAAGCCAGATTTCCTGATTAACTGACTTGCTAGTAACTGGTTTTGTCTGTGTTACTACATGTTTTGTTTTCAAACAACAAAAATGTGCATGCTCCATTTTCAATGTTTTGTTGAAATATGTAGATGTAAAACTGCATCACTGTGACTACAGATATATATAGAAGGGTTTGAGACAGCACTTTGTTAATGTTAATAGGTTTTGAATTGGTATTTACTGTTGTATGGGCCATGTAAACTTAAGTTTGTCATTCAGTTTTTTTAATTCTATCACACAATCTTTACTGTTAAAATGTTTACTATACCATTTAAGATGCTAAAAGCTCGAAGGATGGACCTAGAAAAAAAGATGAAAAAGAAAAAGTAAAGGCCAGTTCCCAGTCTGGAAGACCACAGACTGGACAATCAAGAGGTAAATATGGCAATTTATAAAAATCATGACACCAAACTACATTCGGTAATTGAAAACATGCAACTAAGCATGGACAATGGGATATATTTCAGGACTTTTTGTAACCAATGTTTTACAAGTATTAAGGAATTTCAAACATACCTCATCGAAATGACATCTTTTGTATAGTTAATGAAGATTTTTTTAAAACATTTTCACATTTATTTTGTTAAAGCTCGCCATTCGAGCCAAAGACAGTGCTTCCTGTTTCTGGAGGTTTAATTTTTATTTCACCTGAAAAAGCCTAACAGCCAATCATGTTCTGCTATTTGGTCTCCCTGGACACCAGAATCTTTGCTTGATCGCTAATGGCATATTTATGTGCTAATAGGCAAGATACTTTTGGTGATAAACCATAGAATGTAGTGCACATTTTTTCCTGCTCTTGGCTAAAAACCTGTTGATGTCCATGGTTTGGCGAATATGAAGCCAAGCCACCATGTCCAAGTTTAGTTTCCCTGGTCTACCCTTAAGATGCTAATAAGGCAAAAGTACCATGGAAAAGCTTTCACAGTTAGAGTAAATTCAACAAATGCCTTTGCCAACTTGGCCTTTTTTAAAATATAAAAATTTTAAATTTTTAATATCACTACCAATTTACAAATGAACATTTGTTGAACTTACTGAAGCTAACAAATGCATTCTCTTATTTATGTGTATGTTCTTTTGCAACATGCTGACTTATTCTTTTACCAGATAGTTAACATTATTTTTCAGATAAAAATTTGGAAGATGATTCGTCAAGTACGGTGTCTATCATCAATCCTGAAATGGTTGTTTTTGCAAACTTTGGTCACCAATTAGATATGATTGGTTCGTTTTTTTCACTAAGACAAAAAGTATGTATTGTTCTTAATACATAATAATACAATCAAATACCTTAAATACAATCTTAATACATTGAAAAAGATTCAGGATGCATTTTGCAAATACTTCAATAACCCCGGGACTTTTATAGGCTTCTTCAAGTGAATATCTTCGAAAGGTCGGACTGTCACAATTACACCCCCATCCAATTTGTATTTCTCAAATTCGTGCATGTCCTTTAGAACCTCAACCACCTGCACCAGTTGTGCCCCGTTGGAAACTTGTTCGACCATTTAAAAAAAATCAAATCCCTTCAGATGAGCCGGAAGGTAGGTTATTGTGCATCTTAACCAACACAAATTATCATAATTTTTTTTTAGTACCTAAACCAGTGAAACCTGATAATTGGTTGGAAGTATCATCTCCATTCATTGGGCATCGTTTAGACAAAATAGATTTTTTGACACAAAACAAATCAATCCAAGCTCATTCAGAACTGCCTGAGGAAAGTTCCCCCTACTCTGGGTAAGTATTTGAGTGTTTTTAACACTTCTATGTCAATAACAAAAAAACAAAAACATTTTATGTAGTTCTGCTGAGATCACTTCTGTGAATGCTAAAGAAAATGGTTCAGAAAGCTCAATCAAAGACAGTGTTGGTACATTACTTTTCATTTTAAACCTGTTTATTGTCTTAATTTTGTTGTAAATTGGCAAACTATACTCTATTTCAATTGTTTCGGATAACTTTAAACTTACCACCTGCAAAGGTTTGATTGGAAATCAACAGTGGTTTTTTGATGACCTAATTTTTTGATGCTTTTTGAATTAGCAGAAGCTGAAAATGATGAAACTTCTGCCATAGATAATGAGGATCATCAAAAGGTAAGTTATGGTTTAAAATTTGCTAAAAGCAATGTTTTTTATTACAATTGTTCTGCAGGACCTAGACAAAACCAAACCTTTGGAAAATACACCACTAAAAAAAAGATGGATTGACTTTGATATGTTTTGTCAGGCTTTCAGGTACAATATTGGTATTGTTTTACTTTTTGTTCGTCTATATTCCATTACAATTTGGTAACAATGTTTGAGTGAAATTTTAAAATGCATTATTTACAACTTTGCATATGTGGGGGACCATGAGTTTCTCTCTGCAGAAAAAACCAAGGTTATTAAAAACAGTTGCTAATATGGGATTCAATGTAAGTATGGCGAATATATTATTGTTTTAAAATAAATCACACTGTATGTACAATGGCAAATGTGCTAAGCCACCCTTTCTATTCCTAAAGTAGCATTTGTTAAACATATTTTTGATTTTTTTTAGTTTAGTGTATTACTTTTTGTGTAGGCATATCACTATATTTCACAAAACTGAAACATATCAGCACTCTGCAAGTTCCAGTGAATTTCGGCCGAGCTTGACAAGTAGCACTACCAACCCTCAACCATCAGGTGGAAGCAAAAAAGGGTAATTACTTGTTTTTATGTGTATATTTTTTATTTCCCCAACTTTCTAAAGTAAGCACTGCTTAAAAAAAGTTGCTCCAGACACTTGCTAGTTTCCAAATTTTTGTTTGACTTTTTTATTAACTATAACAATGGGTTACATGGTTGCTATGTTTTTTTATTCTCCTGTTTTGACATGCAAATGTGAATTAAGGTCAGCACAGTTAAATCAAGCAACTTCAAATGTAAATGTGGGAAAACAATCTGGAAGTGGTCAAGTTGTTCCCCATTCCTACCAGGTATATTTGTTGTCATGTTTATTACATTTTTCATCAGAGATAGTTTTAGTTGAACTGTAAGACCAAAACATATGTCGTTTTAACAACACATTGCACACTAATCAATAGGGATGTGCCAAAATTGCAAATGTTCTGTTTGGTCGAGCACCGAGCATCTCACGTTAATGCTCGGTGCTCGGCCGAGCACGCTCGGTGCATTATGACGTCACAAAAAATCCCCTTTCTACGTTTTAGCTCTACAAGGCCTCTTACGTCACCAGCGGTGTATTAAGCTGTTACAGGCCTCAGAAGTACACGTTTTTCCACAATCTAATACATTTGAAAAATCATTTGTTTTTGTTCATAGACACCCTTTCGAACACTAGTTACTTATGTTAGCAGGGCATGAATATGCAAATTTAATGCTCGGGTCAGTTTGCGCAACTGCTCGGCCGAGCACCGAGCATCAAAAACAGCGATGCTCGGTACCGAGTACTCGGGTTCTGGCTCGGCTCGGCGCATCCCTACTAATCAATAACAAAGTGCATTGGTGTGGCAAGGTTTTTAGGTTTCATTTTTTGGAATGTTTTTAGGGCTATCCAGTTGAAGACAGATTTGCCAGCTATCTTTTTATTGATAATGTTGAAAAATCTGAATTGATAGTTCAGTACTCTGTATTAATGTTTTGGCCTGGATTAGAAGAAAAAAAATCAGACAAGGATTCTACAACTGGTTCATCAGAAGGTGGAGCTTTTTTTTGTTTTGTCATGATGTTATACTTGTTTGGTGTGATCAAACACAGTGCAAGAATGCTGTTTATTGTATTATTTTAACGTGTCAAAAATGCATTATGCGATTTGAGTAATAATTTGTCATTAATATTTGCATTGCTTATTGTTAAGGTTTACAAAGCATTAGCTGCAACCATTGTTTTGTAACTCAAAAGTATAGACAAATTTGGTATATGTTATGTAGATATAAGCCTGAAGCAAGATTCTACTTTGAACTCAACCACTAGTGGACTGTTGGTTGCTGAAACATACTCTTGGAAAAACACGTCAATTGGTCAACCTATTTTGCAGATTCAAACTACTGGTAGAAATATTTGGAAAAATAATAACAGAACAAAAAAATCATTTGTCACAAATTTCTATTTCAGTGACTCATTCACAAAAAATGACTAAATAATATATTTAACACCAAAGATCTTTTACTCTACAGGATCACATGCAGTTTGTTTGTTGTTGCCACCTGGACGACATATACTAAGGTTTGTCCTGAATTTTCCCCTCGGATACAATCTAAAAATTTGTTCAACAACGCCATTTATTTTTGGGGATGAAGAAACTGTTCTTGCTTCCCTTCAACAGGTGACTATTATGGATTTTCAAAAGTTTTTTTTCAGGATTTTAATACACAGTCAAGTGAGGACATAGATTCAAACAGCAGATGTGAGATTTTGGACCATATTTATGTTGCAGTATCACCTAATACTAAACATGTTTTTATTTATTTGTTTATTATGTATAAAATACAAACTATGGCACTAAGTTTGTTTAAAAATATTTGTAAGTTGCATCCTATTAGAAAAAAATACTTTTGTAAAAAGCTGATTTGTTTTTGTAGGAAAGTCTGCAATTTGTTGCAGTGGCTGATCAAATTTTAACTAAACTTGGAAATTGCATAGAATGTTTTGGAAATACTGAAACCTGGAAAAAATCAAGTTGTGAGCTTCATGATGCACATATGCCATACACGGCAGACAAGTCTCATTCCAAGGAACAAAACTATGAGGTAGATTGTTGGTATACTTACCACAAAGCAATTGAGATTTCTGAAGATTTTTAGAATTCAAATTATTTCTGTTCATTATGTCAAATACTAAATGAAAAGTTATTACCTATTTGAAATTACCATAACATAGCTCCATTTTTTAAACATAGATTTGGATGGAGGCATTGTATGCGATAATGGAATCTTTAATAGGGGATAGTTATGAAAAGCACAACCTTTTATTTGCCATCAAATGTCTTAATTTGTGGATTTCACAATCAAGTCATGATAAGACTGAAGGTAAACTGCTTAAGGTTTTAAAAAGTTTGTTTCACAAGTCATGTAATTCAAATGCAATATGATTACAGGTTTAGGGCTTGACCAGCATGTCAAAAGAGAAGTTAGTGCAGCAACATGTATTCAAAAACACTGGCGTGGCATGAATGCAAGAAAAATTTATCACACCCACACTAATACACTTTCTGAGGAGCATGCTTCTGTCATAAAAATATTAACTGCATTTTGGAGTTCGCTTCAATCTAACCGCAAGGCAAACAGCTGCAATATACTGAGGTACTTTGTGCTTAAGTAAACCATCTTTTTGGTTGCATTTATTGTATGGAATTTATAATCACTATACCCCTGCAGGAACTTACTGACAAAGTATCCAGTTTTGATAAACTATTTTTCATTTCAAAACGATGAATGGAACAAATTGAGTTTTACTGACTACCAAGGGACTTTTAATGAACAAGCTCCAAGAACATGGTTTATTTTACTCAGGTAGCGGTTGTTTTAACTAAACACTTAACAGGCATAACATTTCAAGAAACTGTGCATGTCCTGAGTAAACAAGTACCAATGTTTCTGCCAATAAAGATGGATAAAAATCTAATTATTTTGTTGATACAAAACTATTTGTCCCGTTTTCTTTATTTAGGGAAGTGTTCCATGTGAAAGATGAAATATTGTGTCTTCCAAAATTGTACCATGCTGTTCCAACATGCAATTTACATGTGATTGATAATGATACTGGAAATACCATTCCAGAAGTATTTCAAAAGGTTGTTCCATACAGATACAAAACTAATAAGGTAAATATACATTTAAATATGAAATAACTTGTATTTGTTTATTTGGTGATAAAAAAATCCTGTTCAAAAAGTCAAACCAGATTTACATTGCACAAAAAAATTTACATGCTTATCATCATTAACAAATGATGACAACTTATTCCAATGTCAATATTTCAGAAAGGATACACTTTGGTTGCTGAAGCAAGAACACTGGAAAGTGTACTGATGCCTGGAAAATGGAAACTCAGAATGATTGGTTCCACAGATAGTTTACCTACATCTGTTGAAAATTTCAATTCTTTACTTCATGTTAAAGAGATAAGAGATTACTACATTCCAAAAGATGATTGTATAATATTCAGGTATTTACTTGTTTTCATACCTTTTGTAGCCAATACTGTTGGTGTTGTATTTTTGTGTTGAGTTTGTGTCCTGCTTTATGCACTAATCCTTAAAAATGTTTAGATACACTGTTAAATGCAACACAGATCTTATTGCAAGTGTTCAGTTGGAAACATCCAATGAAAACGTACACATTGTTTTCGAGGTAAATTTCACAGAAAAAATATATGTAAGTTTTTGAAAAAGGTTTCTTTTAGGTTTTGGACAAGGAAACAAAAATTAAATTCGTTGAAGGCAAAGGACATTGTGTAATTCCTGCATTTTGTTTTTTGAAAAACAATTTACCTGCTCGTCCTGTTAGCGGGCTATGTAAGTTCTATTTGCAATCCCATCTTTTTGATATGCCAGCATTTTTTCCCATTACTTGTAGCAAACAAAGAAAGCCAGCATACTGTTCATCAAAGCAAACAAAACCTGACAACAGGTAGTGACAAAAAAGGCAATGATAGCTTTAAAAAAACAGAACAGGTGAGATAAAACTACCATGACTGTTAATCTGGCATCTATTTTTTGGTAATTGTTGCTATAAAGTCATTTTTGTTGAAAAGGTTTTTCTGTGCAAAAATATTGAATTTTTGTGTGACAAACAGGAATTATCTGAAAGCCTTGATGGGAAAGAAACAGATGCTGATCAAAATGAAAAAGAGGAAACACATGAATACATTTTACAAGCGAAAGTTGCACATAAAAGTTGGCAACTCACTGCAAAACAATGGACTCACATACAAAAACTAATAAAGCAAGAAAAAGAAAATCTCAAAGCGTTTTCGGGTAAAAAACACTTTTTTGCTGCAATAATATAAATAATAAGAAAAATCAAACTGAAGGTTGTAGCTACAACTATTGTTTTAAAATGACATACATACACTACCAAAAACTGGACTGCATTTGATTAAATTGATGATATGAAAGTGATTCTTTAATCACTGCCATACAGCAGATAAGGAGAGACCTAGTTCAACATCCACTCGTGGAATAGACAAAACATCAACAACACAAAAGTTGGTAGCAGGTGCTGGAGATAAAGTAAAAAAATCCAGTAAGAACCCAGACAAAACAGGAAAAGACAAGAAAACACAGGAAAAAGATGTTGCTTCAAGACCACAATCACAGGTTAATAGAAAAAAAAACATATCTTTTAATATTGCAGTGAAATTAAATGCATTTAAAACAATTTCATTAAACTTTGTTACTTTCTCTTGTTTAGATGTAAATTACATAGCGAGATGTTATATATGAGCAAACCTGTTAAAAAAAATTGTTTGTTAACTATGTATGTTTTGGTGTTGTTAACAAAGTGCTAATAAAATCTTTTGTGACTTTGTTGTACACCATGTTTTGTATCAATATTATATCCTATTTTGTAGACAATTTTTGATGGATCAAGAGCATTTTGGACTTTGCGGTTTGTTGTAAATGCAGACCAAGCAGAGGAGGTGGAGGTGAGAAAAGACACACATCGAAGTGAGGAAATTAGAGCAATGAAACTGGCATGGGAAGCCGCTGAACCTGGAAGATCGATCAAGGTTTGTTTGGATTTTTAAGGTGTTGTTAGGAAATATTTAGGGCTTGAACACAGAAACAATAAGTTAAATTTTATTATTCAGAAAAACAAATATCCACACAAAATAATGTCATTATGTGATATTCTGTACAAACACCATTTTCTAATCTAATGATTTTTTCTGATCTGTGTCATTTTCATGACTTTTGGATTCTGTATGTTGCATTGTTAACGGGGCATCACGATACCCTGGTATTTTATTTAAACTTCCATGGGTGTTGTACGATTGTTCTGTTTTTGGAACACTCAATTTAAGTTCAAATACTAGAAGGGTGGCTTAGCACACATTGTCCTTGCATATATACATTATAACCTTTTTTAAAACAGTAATATATTTCCTACACTTATTTTACAATGGGTCCCATATCATCTACTGTCTTTTATAACCTTGGTTGTTTCTGCAAGCAGAAACTCATGGGTCCCCACACATGCAAAGTTGTAAATAATGCATTTCTAGAGATAACTATAAGAAAGTTTGTTGTTGTAAGATAAAACCCATTGACCGGTACTGAGAATAAATAAATATGCTATATGGATTCAAAGGTTTTTCTCTATCTGAGAAAAAAGGCTAAACACAACAATCAGCTCGTATTAATGGCGAATTGCACACAATTGTAGGGGGGTAGTGGGGTAAATGATAGTGCTACAGGGTTAAAACAACCATCGACACCCATAAGTGGCACACTATAGAAGCTGTCCTAAGTTCATTCAATTCAGCCATTGTTTAAAAAACTGACCTATTTTTTTTTTTTGGGGGGGGGGGGTAGTGGGGTAAATGTTGGGGCCACAGGGTTGAACAAAACAATCGACAATGAAAATAGCACAGTCTATAAAGTGTTGAAATTTTATCCGATTCGGACATTGTTTAAAACATTCACCCGTTTTAGGGGGCTAGAGGGGTCAATATTGGGGCTACAGGGTTAAACACAACAATTGATACCTAAAAATGACAAATTATACAAGCTGTCCGAAATTCATTTAATTCTGACACTATTTAAAAAATTCACCCATGTTAGGGGGTTAGTGGGGCAACTAACGGGGTTCTACACTAAAAAGTATAAAATATGAAATTACAATGACCCAATCAACAGTCATGTAAAATTTTATCCAAATCGGCCAATGTTTAAATTTCTGACCACTAGAGGTGTTATTAGAAACATTTGTTAACGCTTCTGACGTCATAAGGCTGTTAACACCCCTCTAACTGACATGTGCAAAAACACCCCCCCAGTAATGCACAAACACAATTAGCACATGTTCTGTTACCTTTATTAAACTATTACACCACAGAAATCTTTCGTTTGTGGTGCGCAGCAACATACAAAAATGTTTTACATTTTGGGGGCTAGCGGGGTAAATACTGGGGTTATTAACTCAAACGAAGCAGATGGCACATCTGCATAACTATATCTACCATCTGTGAAAGTTTCATCCAAATCCACCAAAGATTGCATGCCAAAAGTGCATGGACAAACTTTGGCGGAAAAAAACAGAGTAAATTTAAGATGTGTCCCCTTCAGGGAAGGGGACCCATAATAACAGCAGTACAGGAAAAACTAAACAAATGCTATGATGCAAAATAATTTTACGCCAAAAAAGTGACTTCATGGCAACACATATTTATTGTTGTTGTCCCAGGCGATGCAGTCACGTTTGACCTATACCACTAAACTTCCTGGAAATATGCAAGAACAAGAAAACTCTCAAAATGAAGGTAGGTTTGCTATGGAGACTAACAGTCAACGAATTTAAATGACTCCAAAAACGTATCTCTTACTTTCAGAATGATGAAAAATTTCTGGAACACTGGCCAGGTTTTAGGAAAACTTTCAGCTAACAATTTATAACAATCATATAGCATATATATATAGATGCACATCACCCAAATCATTAGCTTTGCTTGTTTAACTAATCCATAAAAAAATATTCATGGCATCTTATACAATTTCCAAGTTTTGTGTCCACATTTTTAGTTACATTCACAGTCCATTGTATTTCATCTTTTTTACAACACTAGACATTATATAGTTAGCAATATTGAAAGTCAAATTGGTTTAGGAATAAGACAGTGTATTGCTTTGTTCTATGGACTAAGAAAAACAGCAACTGTTGTGTATTTTGACATTTTTTTAACTTCACTAATTGCACTGTACATTTTACAGAATCAATAATGACAAATATTAAAAATGAAGAAAATTTGACGATTCAACCAAAACACTTGTCCAAACTAGTAACACCACTTCTAACAACAAAACAATATGAAAAGTTGGTATTGATTTCCCCTTCGGAAAATATAGATTTGCATTTATAACTACTTGGTGCATGTTCACAGGGGCAGTGGTACCAATTCCACCACATTTCTAGACAAAGAAAGCCTAATTGACATGGAAAACATAAAAGTGGAGACAGGTTCCCAATTTTTTAAACAGAAACGATCAAAAGCACTGGAATTTCGTGACAAAAATCAGCAGCAAAGAAGTGTACTGATGGACATTCAGTTTGATAAACTACATGAAATGCAGGTATAGGTATTAAATTTCAATTTATCTTGATGTATTAACTAAAATATTTTGATAAAAACAGAGTCTCTATGACAAATCAAGAAATGCATTGTTAGCGAAGCATGCCGATTACAGAAAAGCTTGCCTGCAGAATGCACAAGCAGAAAATGAGTTGATGTCCCAAAATGCATCACCTGAGCAAACCAGCCCAGAACCTAAACAAGTAAAAAGTGCGGGAAAAAAGAAAAAATAACATTCTACAAGCATGTGCATTTGCTTTTCACGATTTGAAGAAGAAAATGTGAAATATAGTGGTTATACTTAAAATGCATGTGCAAATTTTAGTTTACAGTAACATACTGCAGTAGGCAGCAGGAAAACACAAAACGGTACAATGAAAGAGAGTGCAGATTGTAGCATCATAGTTGATACCACTTTTTGTTCTTGAACTTAAGCATCACCTAAAAATACACAAAAGTTAAACAGAAGTTCCCTAAAATTTTTCTTAAAAGGAAAAAACAGCTTACATTATGTGCATTAGAAGAAAACTTGCTGGCAGACATTTGCATTTGTTGTGTCCTCTCTTCTAAATCACCTAACTTTTGGCCACGTTCTGATACATTTTTGCGCAATTGTTGTAGATCTTTAACAAATTCTGATGTTCCCACATTAGTGTACTGAAGGTTGCTATTCATCGATGTGTATTTGGTGGCGATTCCTTTAGAAGCAGATTCACCAGCTTCACTTCCAACTGCAACAATTCATGATCAAATTTTTATTTGCAATTTAAAAATAGTTTGAAAGCTAGTATAGTCTTCTTGTCTCAGCAGATTTTATTTTATGAACACTTTTAACATTTTAAAAAGCTTACATAGTTCATCACGATCCAATGTTGCATAGCTTTTTCCAAAGATTGATTTTAATATTCCAACTTGTTCTCTTTCTGGTGGATTCCTTGGCATAAATAGCTGACATGTGTTTTCCTGTATACTTTCATAGATATCCTACAAAAGCATATTTTTAAGGCTGGATGCCAATATGTTAAAGCCAGGCAAATGACATAATCCAACATACAAACAAGTAACATTGACCGATGTGCTACTTTATTAACTACAATAAGTGACCTACACTATCGGTTTACTCAAATTTTTTTTTTTTTTTCCTTCTCCCCAAAGTTTGTCCGACTCGTTTTTCCATCAAATGTTTGATGGATTTGGCTGAAATTTACACAGATGGTAGATGTAGTTATGTAGATGTGCATCCCACTTTGTTTTTGTTGATATTTCCAGTATTTACCCCGCTAGCCCCCTAAAATGGGTATTTTTCCCCGAAGTTTGTCTGACTCGTTTTTCCATCAAATGTTTGATGGATTTGGCTGAAATTTACACAGATGGTAGATGTAGTTATGTAGATGTGCATCCCACTTTGTTTTTGTTGATAACCCCAGTATTTACCACGCTAGCCCCCTAAAATAGGTATTTTTCCCCCGAAGTTTGTCCGACTCGTTTTTCCATCAAATGTTTGATGGATTTGGCTGAAATTTACACAGATGGTAGATGTAGATGTGCATCCCACTTTGTTTTTGTTGATAACCCCAGTATTTATCCCGCTAGCCCCCTAAAATGGGTATTTTTTCCCAAAGTTTGTCCGACTTGTTTTGCCATGAAATGCTTGATGGATGTGGCTGAAACTTATACAGATGGTAGATATAGTTTTGTAGGTGTGCATGCCACTTTGTTTTTGTTGATATCCGTAGTATTTACCCCGCTAGCCCCCTAAAAGGGGTGAGTTTGTAAACAATGTTAGAATTGGCTAAATTTTGGATAGCTTGTATGCCATTTATAGGTGTCGATTGTTGTGTTCAACCCTGTAGCCCTAACATTTACCCCACAAGCCCCCAAAGTGTAAAACGTATTTGTATGTTACTGGGCACCACAAACAAAAGATTTGTGTGGCACAATAGTGTTACAAGGGCAACCAGTTGTATGTTACTCGTTTGTGACTTTGTGGGTTGCTTGGTGGATGTTTTGCTTCATGGCAGTTGGGGGGTTGTTAACAGCCCTTTGACGTCAGAAACATTAACGGTTGTTGCTCAAAACACCTCTAGTGGTCGAAATTTTAAACGTTGGCAGATTGGACTGAAATTTTGCAGCACTATTGATTGAGTCATTGTGGTTTCCTACTTTTAAGTTTGTGTGTGTTGAACCTCCGTTAGTTATCCTACTAGCCCCCTAAAATGAGTTTTTTAATTTAAATAGTTTGTACTCCATATAGCATATTTAAGTATGCACAGTACCAATCACTGTGTTTGACTTAACAATACCAAACTTACTCATAGTTATCTATTGAAATGCATTATTTACAACTTTGGATGTGTGGGGACCCATGATTTTTTGCTCGCAGAAACAACAAAGGTTATAAAAGACAGTGCATGATATGGGACCCAGTATAAAATATGTAAAGAGGATATTAATCTTTTAAAATAGGTTATAGTGTATGTGCAAGGGCAATATGTGCTAAGCCACCCTTCTATTTTTTTGTGGTACTAATGCAAAATTTGTATTTTGAAATTGGAAAACTTTTGTGCTGGTTTTAACATGCAAAGTTTTGAACAAAGCATACTTACTGTGGATAAAACAATCCTTTCTATTTCGGAGGGACTGCTAACAAATGCACATTTTGCAAATTTTTCGAAACAAACTTGAACTGATGGAAGCCGTGCCTGAAACAATGGCGACGAAACTAACAACAAACTGAAACTAAAATATATGCCAGTTATATCATTAGTATATTACCAACTTTTCTCTAAATTTTGCATCACAGTACTTACGTTGGTAAAGACAAAATGATCAGAATACCCTGGTTAGTAATAAATGACACAAAAGACCCATTGGAAGTTGTTTCCAAATAACAAACCAATATTTCAGTCCCATGCATTTCTTCAACTGAATATGATTGCATGCAAGTATTTGTTGACAACTTTAACAACTGAATGAAAACATTTTATTATTACCATATTAAAAACATGTTGACTGAAAAACTTCAATGTAATCCTACAGAATAGTTCATGTTTTTTATGAGACCCTGTTGTATGTTGTTGTGTTTTGTGAAAAAATGGAGTCAAACTGGAACTGAAATCTGAACCCACAAACCGGTTTGAGTGGTCTAATTCATTTAAACCAGTGGTTCTTAACCTGTGGGTAATTACTCCCAAAGGGGTAATTTGGCATTTTGAAAGGGGTAACATAGATTTTCTGTTGTAGTTATCTTTAGATTCTTGATAATCATTATTGTAACCAGCAAACATTTTGTAATGAGGGTAAAATTTATTCTAAATTATTCAATAAAAAGTCAATCTTAATGGATTTCTCGGCGTCCTGCCACATTTTCAAAATAAAAAAGAAGTAACTTTGATGGCAAACGTTGTCATGCACTTCTACTCTAAAAGTCTCAATGTGTTTCACTCATAACCATGCTATTTGTGATGTCATAAAACTAGAACTAGAGTCTCTCGTAAATATCTGTTTCGTATACAATTGACGGTATAGTCCAGTTAGTGATAGGCATCATAGGCGTGAGGTAGTATTTGTTTCTTTTGTAGTAGTAAAGCTAATTTAGACCCCAAAAATATTAGGTGATGTTTTTCCAAAAAGGGGTAATTGATATCCATCAAAACATTTTGTGGGTAACAACAGAAAAAAGGTTAAGAACCACTGATTTAAACCGATCCAGTATGCTAAGTTACATTTTGTTACAAACCCTAACCAGAGTTAAACCTCATATTTGGTTTACCAGTAAAAATGCAGAATTAAAATTAAACAAAATGGGATTTGAACCGGTTTAAAAAATGCAAACGAAATGAACCAGGTAATATGCCTAAACTAGAACAAAACCCAAACCAGAAAATACCCAATTTTCAAAACCGGAACCAAACCAGAAACCCTAAAAACAAAGTGAACCTGAAACCATGTTTATCTTTTTCTATTGCATACGAAAGCCAGCAGTTCATTATTAAATGAGTAAAAGCTACAGCTTATCTTCAAATGTTTGGTGGTGAAATATCCTCATGAGAATTTATATTTTGTTGCATGAAGCCAATGTTAAATGTAAAACCAGTACACTTACTTTTATCTGTTGCTTCGAGCAAGCAACAATATATTCCGCAGAATTTGTGCTTGTATTCTGATCAACATCAACAGAAGAGTTTGCTGCTATGAAGTCCTGCGAAAGAGTTTTTATTCCCGCATAAAAATTACAGTTGTTTTTGCTATTTGTTTTATTATTTCCGGTTCATGATTGACATACATTAGTCTTTCAATTTGTATCTGAACATACATTTTACTACTAGAAGACATTTTTAAAAATGCAAAAGCAGTTATTTCAAATTATAACAACAATGCACAGTATTTTTAAAAATAATGCTGTCAGAATATTCGAGATCATTTTAAGTTCAAGCATATAGTTCTCAATGACCTGGACATCAGCACATCGAGGCAAAACAATCCATGTAGAAGTTAGAAATCCACAATAAACAATTGCCTCATATAGCTGAAACCTCAAACCTATAAACAAAAAAAGGTTTGTTAAAGATGTAACAAAGTGCAGTCAGTTAGTTTCACTCTGTGTTTGACATTAAAGAGTTGTTTGAGGCTGGGAAAGCATTTTAAAAAGTTTAAGTCAGGTTTTACCGAGGATCAATGAAAAAATGTGAAAAATCGATTTAAAAGTAGAGATAAATGTTTACGTGCTTTTTGGGAAGGCAATTTCTAGTTGGAACTAGATTGAAATCAGCAACGCTCTAAGTCCATGTATATAGATAAAGATTAAAATTAATTGTGAAATGTGAATGCTAACTTAGTAAAACCATACAGCATTGCTGCACAAAACAACTGATTTTAAATCACCAAAAATATTGCCTAATAATAACTCTGTTTATGAGTGGGGCAAAGACCACCCGCTCTGCATTAAATTGCCACAATCTGAAGCAGTAAACCACTTCCTTGCGACTTCTGTTTGTCTAACTGTCCAGTGTACACATATGTTGTGCAGGGGACCTGTAATTAAGGTAAAGAAAAATTCCTCCAAGTAACCAACAAACTTCCTGCTCCATTTGTCCATAAACAAGTTAAATATGTCCCAGTTACTAGCTACACAAATGTTGTCAATTGTTTTTGAATATGTTCTCATTCTTCTTGCTGTTAACCCATTGGTATAAATATTATGTCACTATACCAGCAGTTTGGGACCGCTACAGGAGAAAATAGATTAAGTGAGAAGATAATGCTTTTACTTAAAGTGTTCCAAATGCATGTGGAATGTTTGTGCATAACCGCTGGATAATCAGGAACCTCTGGTTATTGAGACCAAAGGCAAATTACGGCCCTGATAACTGTTTTTTTTCTAGTTAAATTGTTAGGATACATCTACTTTTTACACAGTTCAAGGTTGATGTTGGCAGAAGTATTTGTAGTTATGGGTCCCCTTCCCTGAAGGGGACACATATTGTTTTTGTCCGTTTTTTTTTTTCTTTTTTCTGTCTAACGCTGGTTTGTGAGACGCATTTGGTCAAGAAAGAGTGCTTCAAATTTATTCAAATTTGGACATATGTTAGATATTAATCCAAACTTGGTCCACCTGAAGTTTGACCCCAAATTACCCAGCGGTTCACCCACAGGCCCCCGAAACGTAAAATTTTTAACGCTGGTTTGTAACGCTCGTTTAGTGAAGAAAGCGTGCTTCAAATTTATTGAAATTTGGACACATGTTAGATATTAATCCAAACTTGGTCCACCAGAAGTTTGACCCCAAATTACCCAGCGGTTCACCCACAGGCCCCCGAAACGTAAAATTTTTAACGCTAGTTTGTAACGCTCGTTTAGTAAAGAAAGAGTGCTTCAAATTTATTGAAATTTGGACATATGTTAGATATAAATCTGAACTTGGTCCACCTGAAGTTTGACCCCGAATGACCCAGCGACACACCCACAGGCCCCCGAAACGTAAATGTGTCTAACGCTCATTTGGTCAAGAAAGACACTGTAGGCAGAAGTCCCAAGAGAGTACGTTTACGAATAATAGGGAAGAGCGGGAGGGCTCAGCTTGACGTTGGACAGACGTTTTACGAGACGTCGTTTCGGTGATTAGAAATCAGCTGTTTTGCACAGCAATGCTATGTCGTTTTATTAAGTTATCACTCACATTTTCAGTTTTGGCAAAGGTTTCACACATATGACGCGATTTAAACCTAATAAGCGTGCTTCGGTTTCGTATATGTCAGGTGTGGCCAACACGTCGATCGCGATCGACTGGTCGATCGCCTGCTTTTGACTGGTCGATCGCCACTAAATTCTCCACAACTAATCAAACGCTTATTAATTGAAAAACAAATTAAATATTATAAAACAGCACTTCTGTCATTTTGAAACAACGCACACATGTGTAATAAGACAATACCTAAGTAATTGTCACTTTCTTTGTTGCGTAACAATTGTTATTTTGGCACCAAATTATGTCGTAACAACTACAATGTTTGTCGTCACAACTTGAGTGTTTGCTTTAACGAAGCTGTTGCTATTGATTGGGGAGATTTAAAAGTTCCCACTGACTACTTTGATAAAAATTGTGTGCATATGCGACGTTTTATTGTTGTAATAACTAGGTGATGCTTGCCAACAAAACTCATGACCATAAATATGTGGCAATTGTAAAGCAAATCGCATGAAAAAATTTGCGTTATTGCTTTGTGTTAGTGTCAGCCTAAATTACGACTGATCAGTCGATCGCGTACAATTAAGAAAATTTTCGTCGATCTTAACGACTGGCAAGTTGGCCACCCCTGGTATATGTCAAGCAAAACTTTGTTAAACAAACTAAATATGAAAAAATAAACTTGACTTTTTTGCAAGATAAAAGTTTTTTTTAAATGCTCAGTGTCAGGTTGGCCGCTGCATGACCACGGGTTACTTAAGGTCAATTAGTAGGTATTACTAACACAGTTCAGAACTTTCTTTCGCCATAACGTAGCGTTTTTTTTTTAATCAAATACTCAAGGCATGTATATATTAGGTCAAACGGTGTTGTTGAACACCAAGGACGGCGTGCTATTGAAAACGGTGTCAAAAGGTCAAACAGTCGTTTGGTGTGTACACCCTAAAGGTTACTACAGGTCAATGGTACTCGTTTGCGAAACAAAGTTAAATGAAAAACTCGTTTTGCGAAACAAAGTTATATATACACTTGCAGCAAATCGCTTTTTAATTGTCTGTAACACAACTGTTACAGCTTTCTAGAAAAAAATTGTGTTTAAAACCCGACCTTGGACGACAATATCTGGGTCAAAGCAAGAGATTAAATTGAAAGTATTTGTTTCGTTCTTTTTTATTGTTTTTGTAATTATACGACAATAATAGTGCAAAAAAATACAAACAAATTTTTTTTATTGTTGGGTTAATGCTTTCTAAAAATTTGTTCTTAAGAATTAAAAAATCACCGCAACATTTGTTTATCGTAAATCTGCAAAAACACGCATGTGGGGACCCATTAGTTTTTGTTTACAAAAACAACCATATGTGTAGATCAAATGATATGTATAGTAAATTGGTAAATATCGTATAGAATATATAAAATGGAAGTATATCAGAAAGCCACCATTCTAGTTATATATGACCCTAAAACAAAATTGTACTAAAGAGTTCCTAATAATGTAACTAAACAATGTTAGTGGGTAAATATTTACCATTGTTCAAATGAATGCTGTTGGTTTTTTTTTGGCTCTGTATTATATATTCCGACAACCATCCAGCATTCGTTCCAATCCACAGACACACTTTTGACAATAAACATTAATTAAAAAAAATGTTATAAAGCAGAAAAAAAACATAATTTAAATAACAAACCTGTTGCTGAAACTGGAGGAGAAAATGTTGCAAAAGTGACTCCCTCAAAATTGGTATTGAGATCACTTGTGTTTGTAACGTGACTACCGGAAGCACCTAAAATACACTACAAGTTAAAAATGTGCAAGGATTAGCAATTTAAATGTATGTCAACAATCATTATGTTTTACTGATTGGAAATGATCTTGTTCATCACTGCCTACTGCATCTCTGACATTTTTACATTGTTGTGCTGACCAATGCACAAGTTAAAACCTTTTTTACACACAATTGACTGAGACTAGCAAATAACAAGGCCAAAACAGAGAGCAATGTTACAATTTTTGATTTTTTTTTTCCAATCACAAAGTATTTTCCAATCACAAAATAGGAAGTGACCTGCTTCTCATTGTAAAGATAAATTGAAGAACTGCAGTTCTAGAGAATTCGTGCAAATAACGCTTGTCTTTTGAAACAAGCTCTTTTTTTATACTACTTACTCTACAAAATCATTCCACTGAGTTGTGTATTGCATCACAATATACACACAAGGACATTATTGGGGCCTACCTGAAATTTGGAAGATTTGGTCCTCTTTTGAAAAACTCGATGAAATTTCTAAAATGAAATTTCAATGACTTATCCATCAACTAACAAGTTCTAAACATTGTGCAACAAACCTGTTTGCATAGGGCTCGTTGGTTCCTTTACTTCTGAAACCGAACCAAAATCACTCAAGGAGATTTTTGCCAAACACACTTTTGTTAAGTAGTTTACAACAAAGATGCACGTTGACCTGGCAATCGAAAGGCTGCAGAAACATGTAAGTTTAGAACAACAGACACAAATCATAATTTTGCAACTATACGTACAGATCATTGGAAGCATGTATGGCAAATACAATTTGTTGACAATTTGCCGATTGCTCTTTCTGATGTTTAAAAAAGCACAACAGTTTTGCTTGAAATCCTGGGTTTTGCTGTGGCTGGGAGCTTTTTAACCTGAGAAATATTTTTTATGAGACACAAGCTTCTAACTTGCCCAAAACACTTTTCTTAAAACAAAAATTAGGTTCAAAATGTTTTTTTTTTAATTTTTTAACATAGGTCTTAGTTCTTACACTGAAATTTAGATTTCAGTGTTGCATGGCGAAGTTGTTCTTTTTTAATTACCGTTGAGGGAAAATATCCTCTATACTGTCAAAGGATTGAGGAAGTTCCTCAAACACACCATTCATTTCCTCAAGATCACTCTCCTGATGCTCATTCTGATAAAAAATATATAAATATGGCTTTTGTATGTAGTTCCCTTTGTATATATTTCATATCCAATTTACTATACACATCATTTAATCTACCACACGATTGTTCTTGCAACCAAAAACAAATGGGCCCCCCACACATATGTTTGTGCGGATTAGTTACTGAAAATAAATGTTCCAGTTATTTTTAGATTCTTAAGAACAAATAGTAGAAAGCAGTGTTTCATACCGGAACGGAACGAAACCAAATAACGTTATTCGTTCTGAGCAAATTATTTATTTCGTTATTTCATTCTGGACCGATATTTTCATTTTGCTCTGGTCTGAACGAAATAAATTTATAACAGTATTTTTCAATATTTCGGTCTTTACAAACGAACATTTCTTTTCAACTATTAGGCGAAAAAAGAAAAAAAATTGCAACACACAAGATATAGTCGGTAGTTGTTACGTCACACAACATTTGTCAATGATGGTCAAACGGATGTAAATTATAAGAGCCTCAATTTTTTATTATATCTTAACGGCGCGAAGTTTTCAGCAATTGTTTCGATAAGAAACACTGGTAGAAAGTATTAACCAAAACCTAAAACGAGTTTTGTCTGTATTCTTTTCGCAACATTTTTGTCACATAATTACAAAAGCAGTAAAAGAGAACGGAAAAAATACTTTCAATTTAATCTCTTGCTTTGACCTCGATATTGTCAGCCAAGACACTGTTAATTTAAAAGCTATTTGCTACCAAGGTATACATAACAAATTGTTTTTAACTTTGTTTCGCAATAGAATACCATTGACCTGTAATAACCTCTCATGGTGCCAATCCTGAACAACCATTTAATGGGCTTTTGGCTTGGTTTTCAATAGCAAGCAGTCCTTAGTGCTCAACAATACCATTTTGCATAATTTATACATGACTTAAGTATTGATTGTCGAATTTAATTGTCAAAAACTAAAGAAGCTAAGTTATGACGAAAACTTGTTCTTAACTGTGTTTGCAATATCTACAAGTTGACCTTCAGTGACCCGTCATCATGTGGCGGCCAAACTGACGAAGACCATTTAAAGACTGTTTATCGTGACTTTTGGAGAAAGCAAGTTTATTTTTCAACCTTTATGTTGATCAGCAACATTTTGCCTGACATTACAAAAACGAAGTATGTTTATCAAGTTCAAATCATGTCTATGGTGTAAAACCTTTGCCAAAACTTAAAATGTGCATGAAAACTTAATATAACAGCATAGAATTACTGTGCAAAAACAGATGATTTCTAATAACCGAAAAGACTGCCTTGAAAACATCTGTCCGTTCGTCAAGCAGAGACCACCCACTCTGCATTAAACTGCCTTAATTGTAAACCAGTGAGTTACTTCCTTGGGAATTATACCTGACTGCACATATTATGGGCTGTAAAGGTAACCATTTTGCCGATTATGCAAAAATGTTAAATACCAAATGATTAACCCTCTACAAACGTTTGATTAAAATTTCAGCACAATAGGGTTTGTATTTCTGACCTAAAGGACTAAGTAAAAGTTACAGAACATGTTACAATGTACCAGCCAACAAAAGGATAAAACTCCTAGATCATGCATTTTAGTCAGTACAGCCATTTTTGGGGCCTGTGTCTGAACCGTTGGGTCATTTGGGGTCAAACTTTGGGACGATTAACTTTGGATAAAGAACTAAGATATGTGTAAATTTGAATAAAATTAAAGCACTCTCTCTTTACCAAATGTGTAGAACAAACCAGCAAAAGACAGAAACGAGAAAAAAGTACAGACAAAAGCAATATGTGTACCAATAAGTAGAAAGTTTATACAAAACCGTGGAGGTCTGACTGCCACATACCGTATCTACTTTATTGTAAGCCTCATGTTGAGGGGTTACATACTATGGTTTTACCCCTTTTAGTTATTGTACAATTATTTGCCGAAAACTGTATCTGGCTGGACTTAGTTTGACATGCAATGTTTAAATGCAAGAAGTATTTTGTTGCAAAATGACTTTTTAAAGCAATTCGTTGACACTCAAATCATTGTTTAAAATTGAAGCTTGATAGTTTAACTGATTTCAGGATTAAATATGTACCAGAACTCAAAACAAATGTACTATTGTTAGAAAATATACAGCTACATAGATCTGCACTACGCCAATCCAAACTCCACTAGCCATTCCTCCCCCATTCCCCCTTACTTGCATATCTTTAATGTGCGTAAATTTAAAAAAAGGTTTGAAACTTTCTTGAAGTCACACAAAAAGCAAAAACAACAGCTGATTACACCTTGTAATGCTTATACAAGATAATCACCAAACACGGTTTATCATACCTGACTTGTATTGTTTCCCTTTGTTTTACCAATTAAATTCTCACATCCAATTTGTTCCATGTCGCACATGTTTAAACACTGGAACATATGGGTTTTGTGAAAAACAACTATAACTATATTTTATTTAGAAACAATTAGTGGCATAATAATCAACAAAATGAAAAAGATCAGTTTTAATGCTAAATGTACAAAACAATAATAAAATGTTTAAATATATTGTGCTATTGTGTGAAGTCACTTGCCAATAGTGCTTATTTTAATCAATTACATCAAAATAATTTATTTTTCAAAAACTACCTCAATTATATGGTCTGAATGATGCATACATAAGGAATAAACCATCACACTGGCACAATTAGATGCAATCAGTATTTGCTTTTCAACGTGTACATCGATGTTTTCAATTGCAAAACAATTTTCATGGTTTGCCAAACACTTTTCAAAAAGTTTCAGTGTCCGTAGTTTGTATATGCTAAACATGTACCCTTCACAAAAAGTTTATGTTTAAAAATAATTTCAAGCTCGTGAACAATATTGCTGTGTTTGCTTGAGTTAAAATTACAAATAAACTTTATATTAAGATCACCTTTTTAACAGCGATAGATTAAATAAAACATTTGGCATCAAACCAGAACAACAAACAAGCACATATTATAGATTTTTTTTGAAAATACCTAGCTTTGCTTCCCAAAAGCGTATTGAACCATCAACATGTCCAGTAACAATCACGTTTGACTCGGCTTTACTGTCTGTGTTGTTATCTTCTCCCCCATTTAAAGGCCACATCTAACAGTATAACAATACAACAGTGTTTTAAGTATGCTGTTTTTAAAACAACACACTTTGTTTTGCACATTTTAAACATCCTATTGGCAGATCTATACCCACAGGTAATATGAAAACAGTAAAATTTAAGTAAAGTAACCTTTGCTTTACTGTGGCTTCCTCTCAGAAGTGCAACCTCATTAAGTTTAGGCATCATTCTAGCCCCATCATCAAAATACATTTTTAAGCAAGTAACAGGTGAGTCGTGGATATCCATGCCATACGGTGTTTCTAGACATGGAAAACCCAGAGTCTTTAGATCTACCACAACCATTTCTTGCTCAAGAAGAATTGCTACAGCGAAGGGTTGTTGAAAATCTGTTCATTAAAACAGGAATTGAAAATGTTATTACCAGTGATTTTGTGATATGGTTAACTAGTAAAGCGACATTTCTATGTTTACATATTCTACATCTTATTTGGTCAATAACAAATATAAACTAATTTCCATACTCACCACAGATATACATTTATTTTTTAAATTTCTACCTTTGCACAGCTTTTGAGAACATTATTGACACACTTTAACGTTACATGCAAATTGGTAATGGTTTTATTAGTTTGTGGCCATGTTGGCAAAAAGCAAGAAACGCATAGCAGAGCAGAACAAAAAAAGAATATTAAAATTTGGGAACACAAATGGTTTTAAATATTCTTAGCCAAAAACTACAAGGCAATATCTGTGTATAAAACACAATGTGACATTTTTTATCACCGCTTAAATGCTGTTTCTGTAACTCTATGCCCGGTCAAACTCCTGCTTTGGCAGAAAAAGTACGAACATAATATGTACCATTCGGGGAAGGAAACACACTACATTTCAAAAAAACATTCACCACTTTTCCAAGGTGTCTGACACAAGCATTGGAAATCCATAACTGGAAAGTCCATTTCAAGAACAGTAACAGATTTTCCTTGCATAATTGTAATGCTTGGTACAAATGGTTGCTCTTGAACTTCCTTAAGTCCACCCGAAAATACGATTAAATGATTTCTGCAAACAACAGTATGAAAATGTTTATAACCAGACAAATTGCTCAAATTAAATTGTGTTTTTCTGTTCTGAACCGACACTTACGTTTTGAAATTACTCATGAACTCAATAAACCAGTTAGTAGTAGTGATGGGACGATACCAGGTTGTGAAGCGAGTATCGATACCGAGTATTTAAGTATAGTGTTGTACTTAGTTGTATATCACTGTCTAATTTATCTGCCATGGCTGGGGTACAGACATGCACACACACATGCAGAAAAATGTAATCTCCACACGAAAGCACACAAAAATATACGTAACCTTGCGGAACCTTTTCCCGATTTTGTGCTGTCTGAAGCAAATATTGGCCAAAAGTTGCCCGTATTCTTATGGTGTAAACCGGCCTTTGGTATCGAAAACTGAGATAAAATATTCTATATCGAGTATCGATACCACTGAAATCGTTCGATACCATCGATACCGAGTACTGGGTACTCGTCCCATCACTAGTTAGTAGACATACTTACTGTTCCTGATTTGAAGCCCACACGGCTTTATCAATTTTGTTCATTTTTTTACTTTCATCAAAAACTTCAGGATTTCCTAAAAATAGAAAACTAGATGAAAACATTGTTTTAAACGACCTTTTTTCAAAAAAAAAAATGCCAAATTGATGCCACGTGAATTATTTGACACAACATATAAAATTATTATAATACACAATACAAATAGTACACAAATATTGGACAGACTGCAAACTTTCATAGGCCTAAAGTCTATAAAGATATATATTTAACTAAAAAGTGGCTTTCTAATACACTTTCATAATATATATTCTACATCCTATTTACCAATTTACTATACACGTAATTTGATTTACACATATGATTGCTTTTGCAAGCAAAAGCGAATGGGTCCCCACATGCGTGTTGCGGATTTACAGTAAATAAATGTTTCGGTAATGCTTAGATTCTAAGGAAATCTATACTTTTTGCTATTTTTTGCCATTGCATATAAATCAACCACACTGTATCTCATCGCAGGTTACAAACGACAAACTTTTTTTTCCGTATGGGTGAAAACAAAGCGTGAAACAAAAAAAAAGTTGTCCGCAATTTTGCAAAAAAGAAAAAAAAGTGAGGCTATCGCTGTTTGTATTACCCGTGTGCATTGAGCTGTAAATCAGTGAATCTCTTCCCTGGGACCAGAGTGGGATAGCGTTAAACTCCATCAGAAGATTTAGTAAACGTTTTAACACATATTTGGGGGTGTAGGCCTACGGATAACCACTTGATAGATTTGGCTGATATTTTAAATAACAAACGTGTAACCCAATGTTAAACATTTCAGCACATTAGGACTTGTATTTCTGGCCTAAAACTAAAAGCGATTATTCAGGGGTTTTAGAGGTGAATCCAATAAAAAGTTAGAAAATTCTTTAGAATACCTTACACTGCACCAACCAACACAGCATGAAACTCCTAGATTACGTATTTTACTCAGTAAAGCTGATTCAAAAATTTTATGTTTTGGGTGGCTGTGGGTGAACCACTGGGTCATTCGGGGTCAAACTTCAGGAGGATTAAATTCCGATTAATAACCAACATCTATGTAAATTTGAATACATTTATAGCACTCTTTCTTCACCAAACCAGCCGTCGACAAATTACGTTTTGGGGGCCTGTGGGTGAACCGCTGGGTCAATCAGGTTCAAACTTCAGGAGGATTAAATTCTGATTAATAACTAACATCTATGTAAATTTGAATACATTTATAGCACTCTTTCTTGACCAAATCAGCGTTCGAAAAAATACGTTTTGGGGGCCTGTGGGTGAACCGCTGGGTCAATCGGGGTCAAACTTCCGATTAATAACTATCATCTGTCCAAATTTGAAGCACACTTTCGTGACCGACCAAACAAGAGTTACAAACCAGCGTTGAAAAAAACTAGAATAGTGGTTTTCCTATATATTGCCAGTTTATATATACAGTACTACATCATATTTAACGATGTATCACATATACCATTTACTATATTTATAATGGATATATATTTGGCATTGGGTCCTTATCTTTTTCCTGGCACTTTATAACATAATTGTTTCTGCAAGCATAATCTAATGGGTCCCCACACATATGCGATTTGGTAACAGTAAAAATAGGGCACAATCATTGTTAGATATTTACCAGTTTACTATAATCATCATTTGATCTACACATATGATTGTTTTTGCAAGCAAAAACGAATGGGTCCCCACACGTGCGTTTGTGCAGATTTATGGTAAACAAACATCCTGGTTATTTTTAGATTCCTAAGGAAAAACTTAACCAGCTTTAGCCTTAACCCAAATTTAAAAGTTTTGTCTGTATTCTTTTTGCATCATTATTGTCATATAATTACAAAAAACAGTAAATAAGAACAGGAAAAATACTTTCAATTTAATCTCATGCTTTGACCTTGATATTGTCGTTCAAGGTCAGTTTTTAAACACAAATTGCCAAAACTGAAAATGAGCTTGATAACTTAATAAAACGACATAGCATGACTGCGCAAAAACAGCTGATTTCTAATCACCAACACGACTGTCTCGTAAAACGTCCGTCCGGACGTCAAGCTGAGCACTCCCGCTGCATTCACCCGTCTTAATCGTAAACGAGTGTATTCTGAGCACTCCCGCTGTATTCACCCGCCTTAATCGTAAACAAGACCTTGAGATTTGAGACTTCTATCTGACTGACAATGTACACATGTTATGGACTGTAAAAGTAGCCTAACTATTTGGCCGATTAAGGCAAATTTTTAACTACTAAACGAATAACCTACTGCAAACAATTGTTTAACATTTCAGCACATTGGGGCTTGTATTTCTGGCCTAAAACTTATTATTTGGGGGTTTAAGGGGTTAACATGGGTGAATCCAATAAAAAGTTACAAAATTCTTTAGAATACCTTACATTGCACCAACCAACGAAGCATGAAACCCTCAGATTATGTACTTGGGTCAGTACAGCCGTTTTTAATTTTTTTCGTTTTGGGGGCCTGTGGGTGAACCGCTGGGTCGTTTGGGGTCAAACTTCAGGAGGATCAAATTCGGAACAATAACTAACATCTGTGCAAATTTGAATACATTTCTAGCACTCTTTTTGACCAAACGCATTTAACAAACCAGCGTAAGACAGAAACGAATATTTTGGGGGTTAAGGGGTGAAAATGGGTAAATCTTTTTTTAAGGTACAAAATTCTTTGAAATACCTTATATTGCACCAAACAACAAAGCATATAACACCAAAATGAAGTAATTTAGCAAGTATAGCCATTTTAAAAATTTCACGTTTTGGGGGGCTGTGGGTGAACCGAGGGATCAAACGGGGTCAAAATTCACATGCACATGGATCTTTAGACCAATATCTATAATGTGTGTAAATTTAAAAAAGTTTAAACCATTCTTTCTTGACCAAAACGTGGGAACAAACCCTCGTTAGAAAGAAAAAAAATATAGACAAAAACAAAATGTGTCCCCTTCAGGGAAGGGACCCATAATTACATTTTGGGGTCCTGTGAGTGAACCGCTGGGTCAAACTTTAGGACGATCAAATTCCGATTAATAACTAGAAAGGTGGCTTTCTAATATACTTCCATTTTATATATTCTATATCCTACATACCAATTTACTATACACATCATTTGATCTACACATATGATTGCTTTTGCAAGCAAAAACGAATGGGTCCTCACACGCGTGTTTGTGTGGATTTACAGTAAACAAATGTTCCGGTTATTTTTAGAGTCTTAATGAAAAACTTTCAAAAGCCATTAATCCAGCTTTGACCTTGATATTGTTGTTCAAGGTCAGTTTTTGAACACGATTATTAACTAACATCTCTGTAAATTTGAATATATTTAAAGCACTCTTTCTTGACCAAACATGACTCACAAACCAGCGTTAGAAAAAAAAAGAAAAACGGACAAAAACAATATAAATAAAGAAATATACATTTTCACCCAGGGTTGGGACTTCGATTATGTGTTGACAATTGTTGAGTTTATGTTATAATAGAACTTTTTGCCATTGAGTACATAATTTATGTTGCTTGTGTCCAAACTTTTTGCAACAATTGCTGAATCCAAACTTTCATTATGCGGACAAAATGCACAACATTTCACATTGTGAATCAAAGTAATGGCAGCAGGCCTGGAAAAATAACCCCGTTTACATGTGTCGTCTGCAAACGGATCGGATTAAGCCTCAAGCCGGCTTGAGATTTGATCCATGGCAGGGTCCTATTTACATGCGCATGGCGCAAGGCTCGATCCGCTTCGCCTTGTACGGTAAACTTACCCCAAAAATAGTAATTTATTTTGCTTTGTTGGTTAAAAAGGTGTTGTTTAAAGTAAATCGCAGCCATGTGGCAATTATGCACCTTTGTTTATAATAAGACAAGAAACGTTATTTACATCATTTTGTGAGAAAAAATTCAAGCTGTTAGTCTAAAGCAGTCTTTATGTAAAGTATTTGTCAACTAAAATGCCAACAACTGTTTCTTTTCCAAATTGTAGTTGAGGTTTCAGAAGTTGCTGGACTTTCCTGTAGTTATAAAGTTTAATTCTGAGTAGTTCACTGTGAATCTGTTTTCAGCAAGTTTGTTGGATATGAAGCATAATGGCATTAAACAAGGTTGGGAAAATAGCCATTACATTATGTTTGAGACTGATAACCAACTAAACATTTCTTGCAGAAGACATTGTAGGTGTCAATAAAGTTAGGTTTGTTGGTATTTCTGACTGCTTTTATAAATCACTACAAATATTACTTCAAAATTGTATCAAAACAAAACATGTATAAACCCAGGTCACAAAAAGGTAAAGCAAAGTTGCAACAACACTCTATAAAATACTATTTATTCAGGTGCATTTTTGGTTTCATTCATTCAGCAAGTATTTTTGGTTGCAAATCTTTTGACACTATCAAGAGAATGATGGTAATGCTATGTCATAATGTACAACAGACCTTACAGAAGTACATAATTTTTTAAAAATCTCAATATCCTTGCTTCTATGTTTGATGAAGTTTGTCATACATTTTACTCTTTACACATTTGACAAAGACATATACATCTGAACCTACACCAATGAGTACTGGTCAAAAGGCGGAAGGACACAACAACATGAATACATTTACAGCACCATGGTGCCTAATTAAAATACAGGCACCACATCCGTCATCATTTTATCATTGTTTTGTGTGTTTGGTGTTCTATTGTGTGAATACTGATATGATATTTTTCATTTAGTTGCTGTATCTTTCCATATTTGTCTTTTTATGGACTCCACCATTGCCTTTCTGCTTGTGTCTTGTTCACTTTCGTTCCCAAATAAATCCGAAAATGTATCATGTTCTTGTGTTAATGTTTGTCCTACAAAAAAATAGCATGTGATTGTGAACACAGTACATAGCAATGGGTGGTGCCTTAGTATCATTACAAACTAGAAGGGTGGCTTAGCACATTTTGCCATTGCACATACACTATACCATATTTGAAACGTTAACATATTCCCTACACATATTTTATATTGGGTCCCATATTAGCCACCTTCTTTTATAACCTTGGTTGTTTCTGCAGGCAGAAACTTATGGGTCCCCACACATGCAAAATTAAAAATAATGCATTTCCAGAGATAACCATCACTAAGTTTGGTGTTGTAAGGATCAGTAATTAACTTAAATATTCATGCTATTATAAGTACAAACTATAAAATTCCATTAAAAAATTCAGACATTGTTTAAATTTTGTCCTTATTTAATGTTCTATTTTAAAGAAAAGGGGGTAAATAATTCTTTAAAATAGAACAATTGAGACCTATAAATGGCAGATTTGGCAAGTTGTCCAAATTTAATTTTTGAAAATTGTTTTAAAGGGGCCAGTGGGGTAAATCATGGTGCTACAGGGTTAAACAGAAAAAATGGCGACCTAAAATAGTGTGCATTATATATATACTGTTTAAATTTCATTCAGTTTTGACTTTGTCAAAAAAATGCACTTATTTTAAGGGGCTGCTATAATAAATGTGGGGGCGGGTTTAACACAACACTTGACATCTACAAATGGCATACTTACAAGCTATCCGAATTTCAGCCAATTTCAACAATGTTTAAAAAATTCACCCATGTTAAGGGGCTAGAGGGGTAAATATTGGGGCTACAGAGTTAAACACAACAAATAGCACCTATAAATGACAAATTATACAAGCAGTCGAAATTTCAGTCAATTCCCACAGTGTCAAAAAATTCATCCACTTTAGGGGGCTAGTGGGGTAACTGATGGGGTTTTACACCCAAATGTATAAAATATAGAACCACAAAGAACCAATGAACAGTCCTGTAAAATTTTGTCCAAATCAGCCAATGTCTAAAATGTTAACCACTAGAGGTGTTTTGAGCAACGGCCCTATAATGCCTCTGACGTCATGAGGCTGTTTACACCCCTCTCACCGTCAACTGCAAAAACATCCACCAAATAACCTACAAACATTACTAACATATGTCTGGTTGCATTATAACACCACACAAATCTGACGTTTGTGGTGCGCACTAACAACATTTTACATTTTGGGAGCTAGCGGGGTAAATACTGGGGTTGTCATGACAAACGAGCACATGGCACATCTACATAACTATATCTACCATCTGTGAAAGTTTCATACATTCTATCAAACATTTCATGGCAAAAGAGGGTGGACAAACTGCAGGAAAGAAAAAAAAAAACGAAAAACTGGAGTAAAACCAAGATGTGTCCCCTTCAGGGAAGGGGACCCATAAATAGCCACATTTTATTATGGAGGTGTTAGTCCCACAAAATAAAACTTAACATGCGATTGTTAATACATTTAACAGTATATAGCATTGGGTGGTGCCTTAGTATCATTACAAAACAGCCAAGTGTTATTATGTAGGTTTAAGTCCTACAAAATAAAACATAACATGTGAATGTGAAAAGCAGTTAAAACCAACAGTACATGCTATTGGGTGCTGCCTTAGTATCATTACAAAATAGCCACACAATTTTGTCACACTGTATAGATTTTGTTACAGTTATGGCAGAATGGCTTTACATTTATAAATCACATTTACATATGCTTTGTGGTGTTGTGTGGTGAAATAATTATGACATGCAACTACTGTTCATACTCACTTGCATTGCAAATCAATCTGAATATAGTTTCTTAATTTCATCAAATAATGTCCACTTATTTGAATGCTGTTGTTGCATTTCTGCAAAACTGGGTTTAAATAATTTTACACTTAACAGAAACATGTTTCCTGTATAGCAAAATCAGCATTGAGGTAAAACATTTAGTAAACCAACTATTTTTTCCAAAATATTTTTTGTAACTATTTTTTTTCAAAGATGCATGTTTTGGAACAAGAGTACATTTACATGTCGTACTACCATTTGTTAGGCATTTATATGTTATGTATATAATACTGACCAGAGAATTTGCAGAGGGGTTTCTACATCGATTGTCACTACCATACATTAAGTACATAAACTGAAGCTGAACAGATAGGCAAAGTAACATTTTTTCTAGTTGGTCAACCTGCCAGCAATGGGCCTGACAACAAGCCAACTATACTTTCCCGTTGCACATTTCGCCTGATTGGCAATTTACACCCTAAGTCTATTTCTACAAAATATTTTCCGATGCAAAGCAAATAAACTGGCAAATAACCTATTTTTACCCTCTAACTAACCCGACAACACAGCGAACGAGCCTTTACAAGAAGGGATTAAGCACGAAACGGATTAAAACCATCTAGTCGGGGCGGATTGAATCCGTTTCAGCGGCAAAAACGAGAGAAGTGGATTGACGAAACAGATTCGAATCCGTTTCAAGCGTCCATGTAAACAGGGTTATTGACATACGAACCTAACTTTTGTGTGAAATCTCTTTGAAATGTTACTCGTAATATGAAAAGTAACTCCACAACTTTACCATGAGGAAGTAAGACTTGACGAGGCTTAGTGGTTTGTCTCAAATTCCAAATGCAAATTGTTCCATTGATGTGAGATGAAAGAAATTCTTTACCATCACTGTGCCAAGATATGCTGGTAACTCCCTTTACGAGCATACAAGATACAGGTTGCTTGATACATTATATTTTCTATTCAACAATTTACCACAAACAGCATTTCTTAAGAATGTCTAAAAATGGACGTCTCCAATTATGTATAAATGTAAAATGGTAATAATATTACTAAGGCATGATTATTTTTAGATTTCAAAGGACAAATTAGTCAAAAGCAAATTAGTCAATTGGTAACATGACGACGTGTGGCATAATTTTGTCTTTCAGGACCTTGCACAACTTAACAAGTGGATCACCGATTTAGAAAGGCATTTATTCCTTTAGAAGTTGGGCGTCACAGCAACTTTGTTTTAGCTGGGTAAGTGAAAATGAGCACTTATGATAAAGCAGTGTACTGTTTACATATTGCATAATCTGGTTAAAATCATCAAATGTCTTGTCAAATCGATGATCTAGTTAACCAGATTCGCCCGTATTTGTTAAAACGGAACTCAACACCACCTGCTAAAAATAAAAACATTTAATTTACATACATAATCTGCGTTGTATCTTCTTTCTGTAACAGAGTTTTTTATATCCCACACAACAAGAAGACCAGTAGAGTATGCCACTGCCATTTTACTTTCATCAACTGGATTTTCAGCAATAGATACGACATATCCTGGATGGCTACGTTGACATCTACACAGAATGCAGCTCATTTTTACAGACAGTATAAAGTTAACCCAATAGTTTTAAAGTACATGCATAGTTTAAATGTTTCTTTAAGGCATGAAAACATGACATGCCAATTACAGCAACACATTTGTATTAAAATCGCATTTGCACATTTTCGTTTGATGAAGAAGGAAAACTGACAATGCTACATAAAAAAACACAGAAACCTACAAGTCAATAGCTTTGTTCCAGCTTAGGCAATAGCGGGACAGAGCAAAGTTTTCAACTTCACACATATATATGTTTCCTTTTTCTGTTCCAACATAAATCCATTTGCTTTGGTAAGGTATATAACAGTGGGTCAATCTATACATAGTAATAGGAAATTAAAGACAAAAGTCGTTGAAAGGTTGCAATGTGTTTTTACTTGTAGTATGTATCAAGATAAAACATTCCCTAGGTGTCTAGTCAAAAACTTTTCATGTCATACTGTTTATGACATTACAAGCAATTGTTCGTTGGAAGTATTTGATCGTTGTTGACAAGACAATGTTGTACAATTAGTCACCCAACAATACAGCACAATATCTGTATTCTTCTAACCAACTTTGGCACATTTGTGAGCGTGCATTACTTAACAGGTGGATCATTGTTTTTAGTCCTTTAGTATAAGGCTAATAAAGTTTATTAGATTTTAATTGTGTGAAAGTCACGTTTATGTTGTAGTTGCATGCACTTTACTCAGGCGACACTTACCTTTCTTTATTGAACTTTAGCGAGTGCAAAATAGCAGGTTGTTTTTGTCTCAAATTCCATAAGTGAATTGAATCATCAGCACATACTGATAACAAAGCTCCCTGTGAAACAGTACATTAGTTTGTAGTTTTGATCTAATGTGATGTTTTCTGCACTTATGATTGTTATTATAATGCTTTCATTTTTTTCCATTTTTTCTGTTATTTCAAACTTAATCGGTCTACTAAAACAGGTGTGACCATCATCTCAACTGGTCAATAATGTAGTTTTACAGCTTATAAATAATCACATAGCAATTATAAAAAAAGTATAACTGGATAGTTTTAAACAACAGAGCTAACAACCACTAAAGGTTAAATATTTGTGTCATAACAATCATAATTAAAGTCTTTTTGTTAGAAGTAAGTTTTGTAACTTGCCTTTTACATTCCAAATGAATTGGTAGGGGGGAAATCTGGCAGGCTAAAATAATATTTTTTAAGGTTGTTGACACTAAATACTTCAATGATATGTAAGGTACATTCATTTTTGTGTTGAGTTGATTTATTCATGTGAATTTACCTTCTCTTTTCTAAATGTTATTGAAAGTTATCATGGGCAGGTAGTTGCAATGACAGTTGCACGGAAAAAATGAGTGCTCAAGCACATTTCGATACTTAAATATTTATAAGGTTTCTATGTGGCTATCTAATGGTTCAAATTTCAGGGTTATGTAGGTTAAAGAAAGAAATGTTGCTTTGACTGTGGCACTTTTGAGACAAATAAAATTGGAGACAACAAAAAACTCCTGGTGAAACTTCCCAGGTTATGGACCTTTTATTTTGCTAAAATGATTCTGATGCCTTCTGTTTGTCAAAACTCATGTTCAAAAAGAAAACATGGCTTGTGGTCGCCTAATAAACTCATCATCTCATCCATTAAGAGCTGAGGATTTTCAATCTTTCAAATCAGGCAAATTTAGGAGACAAGAAACTCTTTCTTTTTTGAAAAGTGAATGTGTTAGAAACAATTGCTGCTTGGGTGCTTGATATTTTCTTCTGCAGCCGGATGTTTTTACAAATCAATTTGACCTTGTGCTTCGTTTTGATCCAATCCAAAAACTACTTTATAAAAATTTGTTTTATTCTGTGTTTTTTCTGCTGTAAACTGCACTTTGATTAAACCAAACACACAGTTTTGAAGTCCAAAATTATAGTAACTCAAGTGTTGAATCATTGTATGTCATTGTTTTTATACATAGCAATAAAACACAGTCAACCTTCTTTCAATTTGCTACATCATATATATGTTTGTTATTTATCACATTACAGTTTTTTTTTATGTAGTAAATGGCATAACGCACAATTAATAATTTAAATATACAACGCTTTTGTTGTAAATGTTCCAGATGTGCAGCTCTCAACTACGTCCAAGCATTTTTCGGGGCTATCTTATGATATCAAATGCTTTTTCATTATCTATGATTATAAGATGGAAGTGAATTTGTTTTTTTCTTTACTGACATCAATAGCAAATTTAGTTTTAATAAATGTGTCCTGAATGAAGCGCTTTGCAAACAACTGTCTTGTAACTGTCTTACTGACAATTTTTTAATTGCCATTTAGGAGGGAGATAGGGTGCTAATTTGTTGGAAAGGCCTTTGTCTTGTTTCCTAGGATTTATTTTGACAAATGCGTTCTGATAGATGCTGTGTAACCGAATATACATTATGTATACATTTGATAAAGTGTCCTCTATAAATAGCTTAAGACATGCACATAAAATCTCGCGAGGATTTTGTATTGAGAAATAACATTTTTCCATCTTTGTCTGATTTACTTCGGCTTTATTGTTCTGCATCAATTCGAAACTTCTGCAGAACAGCGCATCATAAAGATTGTTTTTTCTGGTAAATATTGCTGCAGCTTTGATTCTAGAAGACTTTACAAACAGAGCAGAAAACTTTTTTCCCATGGTTGTGTTTCAATTGTAACCATAATTTTGACTGGTCAATTGTGTGTGTAAACAATCACAAGTAAGTCAAAACTTGAGATTTCTGATTGTGACAATAAACAAAAAGAATTAACAACAAACTAAATCTAGTTTTTGTGCATGTAGCTGTATGTGAGATTGCTCAATTAATTGTTCCAGTTAGAGTGCTTTTATTTGATTTAAAAAAAACATTTCTCACAACAACAAAAAATGTTAATCATACCTCATTTACTAAGAAAACAAGCTGTATGACTGGGACTTGAAGTTCGTGAGTCAAATGCATCTCAACACCGAGTTTACCCAAACTAAAAAATCAAGAAAAGTATAAAGTATGTTTTACTGATTTTCAAAGATTCTCAATACTTTCTAATGTTTCTGATTAAATTGCAATGATGTAGATCAGAGATGTGCAACATTTTTCGTCGGTGGGCCATATAACCAATTTCAGGCCTTAAGCGAGGGCCACATAACTTTTTTTCAGGTGCACACTAAATTTGAAGTTCTTCCAAAAGCATCATTAAGTTTGTTTTCTACAACATACAGAGTTTCAGCGCAACACTGGCTTTCGCAACAAAATAATTGTTTACTAGGCAAAGGGAATTGTTACGTCACATTCGGTGAAGTAGGCTACTTGCTGTAGCTGCTGCAATATCCACCGGTTGGAAAAACGCTGATTTAGCTTATATTTGTTGACTATAGTATAGCAACTTCGGAGATTTACCAATAACTAGTGGAAAATTTTGCTAATTTCTCAGAAAATTGCATTTTTTATCTTAATCAGTGTGTTGGTGGGGTCCACACTAAATAGCTTGGTGGACCAGACTGTGGCCCGCGGGCCGTATGTTGCACGCCCCTGATGTAGATTAAACAAAATAATGACCCAGCAAGAAATAACTAGAAGGGCTGTTTTTACGAACGTAATCTTTTTTCGCAGGCTCTTGATGAAACGTTGAAGGTCGAACTGGAGAGCAAAAGAAAAATCCAAAGAGTTTATTCCTGTCCCAGGAATCGGTTACGCAATAGGTTCGATAACAGTTTTATGTCAAAGCGGGGTGCTGTAATTTCGAAAAAGCGCGCTCGCACCGAAGACGATGACAATAATTGCTGGTATTGTTTGAAGTATGTCCTATTTAACGTTCTTTTTCAAAGAAACGAAGGAGTAAGTAGTGGCATACTAAGGTAAAACAAAAAAAGAATAGCAAATTCTACAAGCTGTGCAATTTTCATTCAATTCAAACATTATGAAAAGGGTTACACATTTTAGAGATTAGTTGGTTAAGTTGTGGTGCTACAGGGCAAAACATAACATTTGAGGACTTAGTATGTTTAATAAACTTTGCAAATTTCATATAATTAGGACATTTTTTAAAAATTCATTTATTTTAGGGGGCTAGTTAAGTAAATGTTGGGGCTACAAGGTAAAACACATTAGGGATGGGCCGAGCCAAACCAGAACCCGAGTACTCGGTACCGAGCATCGCTGTTTTCAATGCTCGGTGCTCGGCCGAGCAGTTGCACAAACTGACCCGAGCATTAAATTTGCATATTCATGCCCTGCTAACATACGTAAGCAGTGTTCTAAAGGGTGTCTATGAACAAAAACGAATGATTTTTCAAATGTATTAGGTGGTGGAAAAACACATGCTTTATGGACATGTACAGCTAAATAAAACACCACCGTTGACATAAGAGACCTTGTAGAGCTAAAACGTGGAAAGGGGATTTTTTGTGACGTCATAATGCGCCGAGCGTGCTTGGCCGAGCACCGAGCATTAAAGTGAGATGCTCGGTGCTCGACCAAACAGAACATTTGCAGTTTGGGCACATCCCTAAAACACATAAATTGAAACCTACAAATAGCATAGTCCACATACTACCCAAATTTTATCCAATCCCGAGACTGTTTAAAAAACTGACCCATTTTAGGGGGCTAGTAGGGTAAAACAAGGACCATCTTTAGACCAATATCTATAATGTATGTAAATTTGAAAAAGTTTGAATCATTCTTTCTTGACCAAAACGTGGGAACAAATCCGCGTTAGATGGAAAAAAAATATAGACTAAACCCATAATAATTTACAATGAACAGACAAAAATAGTATGTAACTCCTGGATCATGCACTTTAGTATAGTTTTTTGTTTTAATTTCATGTTTTGAAATTGAAGTGTTTAATGAAGAATATATATACATTTGCTTTACTGATTGTGAGTGGAAAAGAAGAAAATAACAGTGCACAAATACATGTACGTATATATATATACATATAATTTGCATAAACTTAAAGGAAAGTAGGATAAAGCCAATCTGTTTTCTTTTAATCTTAATTTTAAAACAATACAGCAACCAAAGGGTACTTCCAGGAAAAGAAATTTAAAACAAAAAAGCTATTAAACATTCAACAAATAAAATTATGTGAAAACATTCATGATATTACAAACACCTACATGCGAATTGATCCTTCAAATGTCCCAATCGCAAGTAAACTTTGTACTGGATCATAATCAAGGCAGGTTGGCTTGTAAGGAAATCCATTCCTTGCAATCTGCAAACAAATTGTACAGATCAGATCACATGTTAACTAGAAAGGTGACTTTCTAATATACTTCCATCTTATATATTTTATATTCTATTTTACCAATTTACCATACACATTATTAGATCTACATGTATGATTGTTTTTGCAAACAAAAACGAATGGGTCCCCACACGTGCGTTTGCGCGGATTTACGGTAAACAAATGTTACAGTTATTTTTAGATTCTCAGGGACAAATCATTAGAAAGCATTAACCCAACTTTAAAAAAGTTTTGTCCATATTTTATTGCATAAAAAAATAAAAAAAATACTTTCAATTTAATATCTTGCTTTGACCTAGATATTGTCGTGCAAGATCAGGTTTTAAACACAAATTTTCTACTAGAAAGCCTTAACAGTTGCATCACAGACGCTCTAAATTAAAATGCAATTTGCTACTAAGGTATACATAACAAATTGTTTTTTAACTTTGTTTCGCAAAATGAGTACCATTGACCTGTAGTAACTTCTCCCTGGATAGACACCAATAGACCGTATGACACCGTTTTCAATAGCATGCACTCCTTACTGTTCAATAATACTGTTTTGCCTAATTTCTACATAACTTAAGTATTGAATCTTGAATTGATTTGTCAAAATAATGATCAGGGCAAGAAAAAATGCAAATTTCCAGAGAAGCCAGCAAAAATTTCCCAACACTTTTCGGCAAATTCCCTCAGTGGCTGTTCGTAAAGATATTAAACTTAACCCACCTTCACTCGCACTTTGCCTACAAAACGCATCGTCAGAATTTATTAATCTCTTTTCATCGTCTCCACTGGTTTGTGGAAACTTAAACTGTCTCTGTAGAGCAGGATTAAATTTTGTTAAGTCATTTGTACAGCCAAATTTTTTTTGCGCACCCCTGGCCTTGACCATCGTATAACATCATAATCGCATCTTTGTTCCAGTTACCTCGGTTTTAACATGTGTTCCCAACTGAACACAAATGCATTTGTAGTCATGCCAGCGATCGAACAGACATCGGTTGAAACGTAACAATTGCAATTGTTTCAAAATGGCGGGCATTTTATTGCAACATATACATGGCATTTAGACCCAGCTATATTTGAAACGTGAATCGCTTTTACTCTTATTTCCCGCCGTGACAAATTGCTTGAAAACTGAACCGCCGTTAGAATTGCTGATTCGGCAAATCGTCTGATCCGTACGTGCATATGTTATAATAAGACGCACAGTGAACGTCCCAACCACACAAATAAATCGTGTCAAGTGACTATTTGCAAAATAATGTGAAAGAATCTACAGCAGGGGTGTCCAACTCGAACACACCACCATGCCATATTTGGTTTTAAAAGATACTAGCGTGTCAACATTTGGTACTTTTTCCAAACCATGTCTTCAATGTCATAACAGGACGGGCTCAATCCGAATATTTGGCCAATAATACCTTTTAAATAGTTTGAAAAAAGTCGTCAAATGTGAGTAACTTGTTCATGATACTCCAGAAACCTTTTATTATGTTTCTAAGACACAAGATACAAATAATTTGCAACTGGGCTTAAGTTTTGTCAAAAAATGAAGAATTTATTAGTGGGTTGTATAACTTTAACTACTGCCTTACTGAAGTTAGTAAAAGTGGCCAAGAAGAATCAATAGAAACAAATTTAATTGCGTGACAAATCCTAATGTTTACTACCTCATCCAAGTGTTCAAAAGCTTGTGTGCCATTTTCAAGGGCTTTGCGTGTCACATGTTGGACACAACTGATCTACAGGCTACAGCCCGCAAAATGTATTGGTTTTTGGTCCCATACGGTACAGATACTCCACTTGGTATGGGTATCGGCGCCGATGATCAAAAGTCGCACCCCCGGTATTTTTTAAAACTCTACGCCAGGGGTGGCCAACCAACAGCTCTTTGCCTGGTAATGTGTGGCTCTTACGTCGTTGGCGAAGCATTGGGGCACTGTGGATATTTTGGTTAGTTTGTGGCTATGACAATATCTGTATAAACAAGCTTACTATTGATATGACCACAAACCTTGCCTTGAAAACTGCAACCTTTTGTGGCAAATAACTTGATTATGATGTCAAATATTCAACTAGAAGGGTGGCTTAGCACATATTGCCCTTGCATATACACTATAACCTATTTTAAAACATAAATATATTTCCTATGCTTATTTTGTATTGGGTCCCATATTAGCCATCGTCTTTTATAACTTTAGTCGTTTCTGCAGGCAAAAACTCATGGGTCCCCACACATGCAAAGTTGAAAATAATGCAATTCAAGAGATAACCATGAGAAAGACTGGTGTTGTAAGGTAAAACACAGTGACTGGCACTGGGCTTAAATAATAATACTATGTAGAATACAAACTACGACCACTAGAGGTGTTTTGAGCAACAACCGTTACTGTTTCTGACGTCATAGGGCTGTTAACAAGCCCCTAACTGCCATGGCGCAAAAACAACCACAAAGCAACCCACCAACGAGCAACATACAACTGGTTGCCCTTGTAACACTATTGCTCCAAAGAAATCTTTCGTCTGTGGTGCCCAGTAACATACAAATACGTTTTACACTTTAGGGGCTTGTGGGGTAAATGTAGGACTACAGGGTTGAACACAACAATCGACACCTATAAATGGCATACTATACAAGAAATCCAAATTTCAGCCAATTCTGACACTGTTTAAAAACTCACCCATTTTAGGGGGCTAGCGGGGTAAATACTGGGGTTATCAACAAAAACAAAGTGGGATGCACATCTACATGAATATATCTACCATCTGTGTAAATTTCAGCCAAATCCATCAAACATTTGATGGAAAAATGAGTCGGACAAACTTTGGGTAAAAACACCCATTTTAGGGGGCGAGCGGGGTAAATACTGGGGTTATCAACAAAACCAAAGTGGGATGCACATCTACATAACTATATCTACCATCTGTGTAAATTTCAGCCAAACACATCAAACATTTGATGGAAAAACGAGTCGGACAAACTTCCGGGAAAAAATACTCATTTTAGGGGGCTAGCGGGGTAAATACTGGGGTTATCAACAAAAACAAAGTGGGATGCACATCTACATAACTATATCTACCATCTGTGTAAATTTCAGCCAAATCCATCAAACATTTGATAGAAAAACGAGTCGGACAAACTTTGGGAAGAAAAAAAAACAAAAACAAAAAAAACAATTCAAGTAAAATCAATATGTGTCCCCTTCAGGGAAGGGGACCCATAACTAGAAAGTGGCTTTCTGATATATTTTCATTTGATATATTCTATACCAGGGGTGTCAAACTCGCGGCCCGCAGACCGCATGCGGCCCACGAAGCCCTCCAGTGCGGCCCACGAACATTCAACAACAATTGTAGTATTTTGTCAGATTTTTATCTAATTATAATGAGTTTTTCTTACTTTTCAAAGTTAAAGTTATTATTTAAACAGACATTTACAGAAATTTAATTTATAAATAATAATTCATATGTTATGAATAGAAACGATAGTAATTAAACCGTTCCTCAAACCGTACGGCCACATGCTGCCGCAGAAACGAGTTTGTGCGGCCGTAAATATATGTTCATTAAAATAATGTACTGGCGGCCATGATGTTTTGTGTGACTGAAAAGAGTATTACTAGCCTAGCAGCCATATGCGTCAGACTTTCTGTAGACCTATTGTGTGCAAACAATGCTAAAAACAGATATATATATACCAAAAGCGTCACAATATAGATTATGACGTAATAAACAGTTAAAACTGATTTTTGTACTGTGCAGCTCAATCTCTGCAATCAAGTTTGAAATTAATCTGGGCTTTCGGGGCGTCAATAGATGGAATATATATATGATGTAAACCTATTTCTTTACATCTGTAATTTTTTTAAAACAAAAACAGCAAGTAATTGACGCTTGTTGGTAAAATAAGGATCTGCAATGCGGCCGTCGTAGCGAAAAGGTTGTTTAAGTGTATACAACTTAATTAAAAATCACATGCGGCCCTCAGCATAATTTTCAAACTGCAATGTGGCCCTCTAGTCCCACGAGTTTGACACCCCTGTTCTATACGATATTTACCAATTTACTATACTATACACAATTTTATCTACATATATGATTGTTTTTGCAAGCAAAAACGAATGGGTCCCCGCACGCGTGTTTATGCGGATTTACGGTAAACCTATGTTGCAGTAATTTCTAGATTCTCAAGGACAAATTTTTCACAAGGCATTAACTTAACTTTAAAAGTTCTTTTCCGTATTCTTTTTGCATCATTGTCGTGATATAATTACAAAAAATTGGTGGAAAAAGAACAGGGAAAATACTTTCAATTAAATCTCCTGCTTTGACCTTAATATTGTTGTTCAAGTTCAGTTTTTAAACACAAATTTTCCTAGAAAGCCTTAAAATGTGGCTCATTGTGATAATATGGTAACAAATGTGACTCTTAGGCTTTGGCCGGTTGGCCACCCCTGCTCTACGCCTGAACACTAACGTCGCAGTGTGTTAACCTGTATGCCGCCACACTGTTAAAATGCCAAGACATCACGCATGATGATGTCAGCGGTTTAACAAACTAATAGAAGCTGGAGGAGTTATGTTATTCTACCGCAATATTTATTTTCGACTTTTTGTCGACCTGTCTGACAAACAGCCAATAAAAATTTCCCACAAGTACGACCGATTTCCCAGAAAGGAGCTTCCCAACTTCCCACTTTGTCCCGCCATGATAATGATGCTACATCATGACGAAAAATCGTTCTTAATTGTGTTTTTAATACCCACAAGTGATAACTTAAATGACATAGCATTGCTGCGCAAAAACAGCTGATTTCTTATCACCGAAATGACTGTCTCACGCTCTGCACTAAAACACCTTAATCTTAACCAGTAAGTTACCCCTCTTTCAGACTTATATCAGACTGACAGTGTACACATATTATGGAGGGTATAGGTAACCATTTGGCTGATTAAGGCGAAATGTTAAATACGAAACGAATAACCTATAAACAACTGTTCACAATTTCAGCACATTAGGGCTTGTATTTCTGGCCAAAAACTAAATCCAATTATATTAGAATACCTTACATTTTATATGTGTCCCCTTCAGGGAAGGGGACCTTTAATAGGCATCTGTATTCAACTGGATTTGACTCTTTTGCTGGCCTGACAGTTGATCTATCCTATTTCTTTAAATAAAGTTTGATTTTTCTAAAAATAAAAAACTTTATTTGAAGATTTAAAAAAAAACTAGAAGGGTGGCTTAGCACATATTGCCATTGCATATACACTACAATCTATTTTCAAACGTTAATATATTTATATTGGGTATAGTAACCAATGTTTTTCAAACCTTTGTTTGTTTCTACAAGCAGAAACAAATGGGTCCCCAAACATGCACAGTTGTAAGTAGTGTAAGAGATAACCATCGTTAGGTTTGGAGCTATAAGCTGAAACATGGCAATCAATATTCTGGGTTCTGGTTGTGTCGCCTTTATGACACTATTACACCACAGAAACAATCAATGAAGTGACATTCAACGTCCTAATCGAAACCTAACATTTAGATTGTAAGCGAATATAACTTTTTATTATGTCATAAATGGCAATTAAATAACAAGCCAACACAAGAGGATGAAGGCGCATGCCTTTGAGATAACAAATCCCTGTGATCACACAGTGGTAAACGTAACATTTTGGACCTATTCAATTACGTACAACTTTTTAAAAAGCCTGGACCCACAACCCCTCTGGATATGCCACTGCAGTGACATAATAGTTGAACAATGGCTAAAACATTGTTTGACAACAAAATACTGCATACAATGGTAAGCATACTCTTTTGGTGCAGATTTAAAAAAAAACATTGTTAGTGAATACCTATATAGTTAAAATTTTCATAACCTAAAGTTTTTGGTCTTAAAACTAAGGTCCGACTTGGTAGTGTATTGATAGAAAGTTTCTGAGATTTTTTTATTCCAGAATACCCAGGAAATATGTTTTATAGGAAATGCAAAAATCCGTAGACTCCTGTGCAATACCACAAATCATAGCCTTTAGTAGCATTTAAAACAATAACATATCTCAGTTTTGCTGCAAACTTAACAGCGAGCAAAAATTATTACTAGCCTATACTCTATGACTGTGGTTAAAACAGACCCTAATTTGAAAAAGCCAATGAAGAGTTATAGCAGAATTTAGGGTTCTTCGAATTCTTGACTTGGTTTTTGTTGAGTAACAACATTTTTAAAAATCAGATGACATGTAATGCAAGAATGACTACTGGAAGTGGACACAGGAGAATAATAAGGTGCAACACTTAGGGATGTTCAAAGTAGAATCCAGTTAGATTCGAATCCATTTTTGCCGCTCATATCGGGTGATTGGAACCGATGTAAATGTGTGCTGTCGCCGCTGGTAAAAATGTTAACACATGTGTTATGTTTTACGTCGACGCCCGGTCATTGTACCGGTTGCAAAAGAGGCACGTGACTCGCCACCGTTAAATCAGTGAGCGCTATAAAAGCCAACGCTAAGTCATTAGTCGCTATAACGACGATTGTGCATCTAAAGCATAATTAACGATTAGCGCACTTGTTACGCATCTCATTACGTTTATGCCATTAAACGATGTACCGGCGACTTTTTGCAACGTCTTACCAACATTTAATTGTTTTCCAACTTTTGACAACAAAAAACGTTTAATGCTCATGGCGCTAGGCTGTGATTGGAGGTATGGCATTGTCTGTTAATATCGCAAAAAAACAGTGAAGGAATCCCAAACATATCGCTGCAAAGTTCACGTTTTGTGTTGCAAAATCGCAGGTAGTTTATTGGGAATTGAAATAATTAATCACCCAATGTCCAAACTTTGTTTGCTTGGGTGCCTGTTTTTGTTAACAAAAGTTATATATTTGTACACTAGGGAGTCTATGTCAGTCCTCTACCACCAGACAAATCAAATTACCTCAGCATGCTTACAACATACTTACTTCTACTGAAGGCAATAAAAATCACTAAATAAAAATGTTATAATTAATTTTTAACCTTATGTTAATTTTTCTGGTTTTGTGGATTTTGGGGCATTTAGTTTCAATGCAGTTGTGCAAAGTTTTTTCCCAGTGTTTTTCTTTGTTTTGGTTGGTTCTTTTTTACATTATAAATAAAGAATATGTTTTATAATGTATTAAACTAGTCTACTTTAGTTGTTTACAAGATTAATGATTGCACAGTCAAAAATAATATAAGAATTGGATTTGAAATTCTAGATTCGAAACAATTATTCTAGAATACCTAGCTATTCTACTTTAAACATTTCTAGCAACACTCATTGAAAATAGCTATTTCAGGAGTAAAGGAAAAAAGTAATCTGTCCAGTGCACTCTATAAGAGCACAATGAAACAAAAACTAGAAAGGTGACTTTCGAGCCATTCCATGTCAATTGCCCAGACCAATTAACCCACCTCCTCAGATTTTTATCAAATTTCATATGTCCATTCAGCTAGTTACACTAATTTCAACAAAAAAAATTGAAATCTATCAATGTTTCACGAAGTTATGACATTTAAAAAAAAAGAGTCAAATATCTGATCGCTGCAGCGACGCGCATCAATGCTTTTTGATAATACTGTGTTTAAAATGTCATATTCCTTTCTAATTTGTAAATTGTGGTCATTTTAGTAGGTTAGGTGAACTTTAGGACATTCTCAATCACCTCATTACAGTTTTTCATGTTTTTAAAATATGGGTCAGTAATTTGTTTAAAGCAGGGTCATAATAAAACACAGGTTCATTTTTCGGATATTTTTGTGATACTGCTTCTATTATCTATACTTTATGTGCGGTCACGTCTAAAACTGCGGGCCCACTTGGATCGCTTGGCCCGCTTGGCCCAGCACTTGGCCCGCCTCATGCAATTGGAAAACTGCGGGCCCGCTTCTTGCAAGTATAAAAACTGTAGCCCCACTACATATCCAGTGCTTGGCCCGCCTCTCGTATCGAAAAACCGCGGGCCCACTATATCCTGTGCTTGTCGCGTCTATCGCAAGGAAAAACTGCGGGCCCACTACATCCATTGCTTGCCGTTCAGATCTTGTCGAAATCAAAATTTAATGACATGTGACAGGCGTGTCCACGGCTTTATCCAGCCGGCCCGCAGTTTTTATACTTGCATGAGGCGGGCCAAGTGCTGGGCCAAGCGGGTCAAGTACTAGGCCTAGCGGGCCAAGTGGGCCCGCAGTTTTAGACGTGACCCCTTTATGTGCCCTAATTTGTGATTAAAGGCCCGTTCACACCGGACGTAGCGTAGCGAGGTTGGGCGAAGTTGAGCGAACCTTTCGCTACAATGGATTTCAATGGGACTGTTCACACCGGACGCAGCCTTCGCCCGATTCGGGCGAATTCGCCGAGGTTTCGTGAGCGTATCGAAAAAGTTGGGCGAAGGTTCATGTACAGTCGTAAATTTTTGCCAAAACTTTGCCGAAAACTGTACAGTAGGCTAGATGAAGGTTTAAAAGTAACGAGTAAAAAAGAACAGTTGGCAGTTTTAAAAACGTAAAACTAGTAGTTTATTTTTTTAAATAGATAAAAATCCTCCTTGAATTTGAAGCAAGTGTTTTAAAACAAATTGCAGTCAATGTAAAAAATATGTAAAAATTTAAATAATGATCGTATAGTCACTTTAGTTAACTAATATGTGTATGTGAGCAGAACTGCAGCTACATGAAAAATTATCTGTGATAATAGTTATGAAAACTTATGTTTTGTTTAGCAGGTACAATAAAGACATCTATTTGTAATATAAGCCAGGTATTTTGTCAAAACAAAACTTGTTTTAATTAGGAAAAACTAGTTTCAATGTATGTAAAGTAAGCTGTATTTTTCTGGTTCCCTATGACCAAGGATTCCCATGTCTGACTTGATTGGATTTACCAATACCATATGTAGGTTTGTATTGTGTAGTAACATGTTTGATATACATCAGTTTCACCAATCAGCATAACTTTTGCAGTGTTTTAAAATGTTGGCATTAGTATACTTTTTGCCTTGTCATTCACATGTTGTTCTATCAAATGTGGGTAAATTTTGTGGCCTAGTTTTGTTTGTCATGTGCAGTAGGAGAAAATAATATGTAAAAAGTAGTTTTAATATGTATAAATACTATACAACTATTATCTTTTGCACTTAAATATTCTTCAAAACTAGAGTGTTGTTATTTAGATGTAACTCAAGATCCTGAAGTGTCATTACTTGATCAAGGAAGGTGAAATTAAGTCAACATCAAGGCCCATGTTGGGAGTGTATTGGCTTTGAAACAGCAGAACACTACTATGCCAATAAAAAACAAAAAAATATTCAGTATTTCAAATGGTTTGTTGTTAGTTATGATCCCAATAAAATGTTTCAGGCTATTTCATTTTGTTTCCATGTTGAAAATAAAAAGTTACCATGAAGTTTTGCATGAAAATCCAGGTATTCAATCGGGAACAGGACAGAAATTCTACTTAATAAACAGTAGTTGGTTCTGGTATCATATGTTTTATGACATAGAATCAGGATAGAGCAAGATGTACCAAAGAAAAAATCACAAAACGTTTTCCTCATGCATTTTGGTGATTCAAACATTTTATTACTGTACAGTAAACATGTACATATGTACAGGGAATTTGACGTCACAATGTCAATTAATTTAACAGTAGTTAAATAAATATGATTTAAGTTATTTATTGACAAATAAACATTCAATGGCATTTATTCATTTGGCAAACTTTGTTTTGTGTATACGACGTTTCCTAAAGAAGTTGGCCGTTCGCTCAACTTCGCTACGCTGCGCTACGTCCGGTGTGAACGGGCCTTAAAAGTTGTTAAGATGCAAAAGTTTAGTGTAGGTGTCTCACTAGATACTGAATGCCACAAAAATACAACTCCAACAGAAAAACCAGGTATTTTACCAATTGACTTTCTAACAGATGAAGAGCAAGTGCTTCTGAATATTCGAGTTGCTGCTGATAAGGGTAATGAATGTTGTTTGGAGACTGTATGTATTTTCCACAAGTACAGTTACATTGGTCGGTACCCTTTCTTGCAGAAGAAGTGTTGTGATCCTTTTCAAGTTCACAGTTAACCAGTTAAAAATCGTTATATACGTCCACTCACATTTAAATACTGTACCAGGAAAAAAAGGTGTGTGCCAAATGCAGTACAAGACTTAAAGTGACATAGACCTATAGCAAGACCAACCTGACACTAAAGATGAAGATAAAATGAAAATAAAATCTTTTGACAACATTATCTCTAAAATGAAAAAAATTAAGAACAGTGGCAGTACGATAGCAGAAAAAATACAAGTTCCCACAATGATACCCAAGCAACTGTTCATGAGAAAAGACTACCTCAAAAGGGAAAATCACTTCCAGAAAATCACACCTTTTCATGGTACAATGTTTAAATTGTAATTTTTATATTTTTGGTAATATTCCCAAGTGATAGGACGTATATTATGATTTTTGACTGGGGTACTGTGGACTCGAAAAGGATCACAACACTTCTTCTGCAAGGAAGGGTACCGACCAATGTAATTGTACTTGTGGAAAATACATATGTTCTCCAAACAACATTCATTACCCTTATCAGCAGCAACTCGAATATTCAGAAGCATTTGCTCTTCATCTGAGAGTCAACTGGTAAAATACCTTGTTTTTGTGTTGAATATGTCTTTTTGTGGCATTAAGTATCCAGTGAGACACCTACACTAAACTTTTGCATCTTAACAACTTTTAATAACAAATTAGGGCATGTAAAGTATAGATAATAGAAGCAGTATCACAAAAATATCCGAAAAATAAACCTGTGTTTTGTTATGACCCTGCTACAAACAAATTACAAAGAAGCATCATAAAATTAAGAACAAGGAAGGTACTCAGCAAGAGCTTTCATTTGAGCCATTACTTAACTTTCTAGCTAGTGTGCTATTCAAGATATGAGCTTTTAAAGTTGTCGTTACGCATGAATGCACATTCGCATACCCCCCAAACTGAACCCCCTTTAATTACTGACCCATACCGTAATTTTCCGTGCATAATGCGCCCCAGTGCATAATACGCACCCTAAAAATGGCATGTTGATGGTGGAAAAAAGCCTGTACCCATATATAATACGCACCCAAACTTTGACTCTTACTTAAGTCCGTAAACGTAAAATTATTTCAAAAAAAGAGCATCTTTGGGAATAACCGGATGTTATTCTGCCGGTCAGTATCACTGCGCATGCGCTAGCAAACTCGATAGCGAAGAAATGTTTCGGATTTGTGTAGGGTATATTGTGACAGCAAACGAGCAGGTGATCGAGCAAGCGTCTGATACGAGAGAATTGTGTTTGTATGGAGCGTGTTTGAAGTGAACAGCAGCCATCTTGATGAAACAGCTAATTAAACTGTGAATTGAAACTAATAGGTAGAGAACTGAACTCTCGTTCTTTATATAGCTGACGTGTCTTGCACATCGGATCCGAATTTCCGCCGCCGAGTTCGCATATCCAGCGCCATATAGGTGTCGATTTTTAAACTAGTACTGTAATGGCGGCCTCCACATGATATCCAGTCTGCGATGGAGATAAAAAAACAAACAATATTTGGCAATAACACACCATCAAGGATTGCACCATCGCATCAAACGATGTGTCGTCAATTATGAATTTTACTGAGTGTGTTGGGCAGGATGGCTGAATGTGATGCGCGATTGACAACAAACAAGAAGAAAGGTGTGATTTCAAGTTTTATTTCGAGTGAGATTTTCTTCAAAAATTGTTGTACCCATGCATAATGCGCACCCCAGGTTTTAGGACAATAAATTAATTAAATTTTGTGCATTATACACGGATAATTACGGTATTTCAAAAACATGAAAAACTGTAATAAGGTGATTGAGAATGACCTAAAGGTTCACCTAACCTACCAAAATGACCACAATATACAAATTAGAAAGAAATATGACATTTTAAACACAGTATTATCAAAAAGCATTGATGCGCATCGCTGCAGTGATCAGATATTTGACATATTTTCAAAATGTCATAACTTCGTGAAACATTGATAGATTTCAATTTTTTTTTGAAATCAGTGTAACTAGCTGAATAGACATACAAAATTTGATAAAAATCTGAGAGGGTGGGTTACATTTTGCCATTTTTCTAGGACGTTTGACATGGAATGACTGTGTACCCTATAAATGTGTACCCTATATATCAATTTACTACATTTGATCTACACACATGACTTGCAAGCAAAAAGGAATGGGTCTCCACACATGTGTTTATGCAAATTAGTCATGGTAAAACGGTTTCAAAACTCTTTATTGTTAGATTCTTTCTTAGAAGGACAAATTAAGTAGTAAAAAATAACACAAAAACTACTCCCAAACTGAGAATTTCTGCCCTATGTTTGACCTTGATATACCTGTGCAAGGGCAGTTTTGATACAGTTCAAACTTTCTAGACAGTATTACAGACACTGACAAATTAGGAAGATATTTTGCAGCAAACGTATTGTTAACAAATTGTTCTTCGGTAGACTATTGCCGGGTAGTCGCCGAACGACCGTTTAATGACCTTTGACACGATTTTTAATAGCATGCAGTCCTTGGTGTTCATCAATAACGTTTTCCCCAATTATATATACACCACATATTCTTTCTGGAGTATATGTTTAAAATTTAAAAAAATATATATATAGATATATATATACTAGAGATGTACCGAATATTCGGTTTGCCGAATTTATTCGGCCGAATCGGCCACTTTCGCAAAGATTCGGTTTCGGCCGTATAATTTGTTGCGATTCGGCCGAAACCGAATCTTTTACGAACACACATTTAAAGCGTTAAACGTGTCTTTTCTGCTTATTACCAACGAAAATCATGTCAATCATCAGATTTTTTAACACATTGACACTTTTCCCACTGCAGACAAAAAATCAGTAATTCATTGTCGGTTTGGCAATCATGTTTGAGGCAATGTTAAACCCCACAGACTTTGCATGACGTCATAGATGACTCGGTTGATTCGGCCCGATTTATTTGGCAAAATCGCCGAATATTCGGTTTCGGCCGAATCGAAATTTTGCCGTTTGGGTACATCACTAATATATACCATCTAATGGTGCCCAAAAAGCCCAGATTAATTATTACCTTGGTGCACAGATTGAGTTGCACAGTATCAAGATCAGTCTTAAGTGTTTATGATATCATAATTTGTACAGTGATGCTTGTGGTACCTGTTTTGTTTGCACACAATGGTCTGACATATATCTACTAGGCTGGTAATACTCTGTTACATAGGCGCCCACTTGCTAAAATCGGCGGGGAGGCAGAATTTTATAACCCGGTAAAGACGAGTATTTTCAGCCCGGACGTCACCTAACGTCGCAAGTTACACCCTTTGCAGTGTTTCTGTACTGGTATACATTAGCAGCTGATGCCGACCCAACTATACAGTAATAATTTTTTTCTTTCCCCGCAACAATTATTACAAAGCATGTTTTATTTTTCCGCAACAAGGCGCACATGCGTCTAAAAAGCCATTATAATAATCTTTTCTTATACGTTTCTAGGTCGTTAGTTGGTTTCAACTAGTGATGTACCGAATCGGCTAAATTTCGATTCGGCCGAAACCGAATATTCGGCGGTTTTGCCGAATAAATTCGGCCGAATCAACCGAATCATTTATGACGTCACGCGAAGTCGTACGCTACGCGTTTGCCGTGAAAAAATGTTTATCTACCAGGCAGCCAGTGCAAAATAGTTGTGTTTCGTCCTCATTTCAGTTCTGTGGTTTAAAATTGCCTAAAGCATGATTGGCAACCTGCCAATGAATTACTAATTTTTTTGACTATACCGTGGGAAAAACGATAATGTTTTGAAAAAGATAAACATTGACGCAATTTTCGTTATGTTTGGGCTTTTGAAAGATTGCGTGGACCTTAATAAGCAGAAAGACATGTTTAACGCTTTAAATTTGTGTTCGTAAAAGATTCGGTTTCGGCCGAATCGCAACAAATTATTCGGCCCAAACCGAATTTTTGCAAAAATGATCGATTCGGCCGAATAAATTCGGCAAACCGAACATTCGGTACATCTCTAGTTTCAACCATGTTTTCTATTTACACAGCAACTTGCATGTAACGCATTTAAGTTTAGTTTATTTTAAATCAGGAATTCCCAAAGTAAAGCCCGCGAAGGTTATAAATATATATCTTGGAAAACCACGAGTTAACCGTTGAAAGTTGATTTGCCACAAAATTGTTCCCACAACAACATGTGGTCTTAAGTTTACCTAGTTTTACACTTCACAGGACGTATAAAAATGATCCAAAAACAGTTTGTTACATCACAGACAAGACATAAAGTATCAATGCTTTCGTTACTGTGCGTATACAGGTGCCTTTCTTTGTTAATTGTGATGACATAAATGAGAAGTTAGCAATTTGTGCCACATAACTTTATTGTTCGGCAGTAGCGCTATCTCTTAATAATATTGTAGCTCCTGCTGGTCCCACAAAAGCGCTTAGTAGACCACAATTGCGGGACGGTGCTGCGTTTGTGCTTGTAAGCGATGTGGTCGTCTAATGTCATTTTCATGTTATGTGGCTCACCCTAAAAAAATTGGCTAACCCTTTGTAAACGATGTCAATTTGTGTCGATGTTGCTGACCGAGTTTTAGCAAACACTTCTTGCATGTTTTTATCCAATGGCTCATTGCATATAACCAGGGTTGCCATCGACATGGAACTCAAAATAAGGACACACGAACAATTGGACTTTCATGTCAAACGAAACAACCGTTTTTGAACAAATCTTTGCATTTATATGAGCTTCGACAAATCACATGTCATATTTCCTTTTGCCAGGAACAATCTGCTCTAACTCCTTGTTCGTAGAAAACACGTAGTGCATCTCACGAGAGCCTAGGTTTAGGTTTACTTTTAGCAGGGATTTGACTTGTAATTGTTAAAAATAAGACAAAATAAGGACTCAAGTCAAAAACAAGGACAGTTCTTAGAAATAAGGACAAAAACTTTGCTAAGACATTGCCCTTCAAAATAAGGACAAATCTTAGAAATAAGGACGGTATGGCAACCTTGCATATAACACTTCAAGTATATGTTTGTGACGTAACAATATGCGTTGTTTGATTTTTCAGAAAGGTTTGTCTGTTCAAACTAGGCAGTTGTTGACTGTGAAGTATTACAGAGTTACGACAAAACTGTGTGTGCATAAATTAACGCAAAACTCATTTATGACGTAGTCAGCGACGCAGATACCCGGGGAGGCGGCGCCTCCCCGCCTCCCCATAAGTGGGCGCCAGTGCTCTGTTAGTCTCCCTAAACTGTTTAGAGCAACACATTTTAAAAAACATGTTTACGGACGCACAAACTCGTCTCTGCGGCTGCATCTAGTTTTTAACCTTTATGATAATCAACAACATTTGCCTAACATGTACGAAACCAAAGTATCATTTTATTCAATAAAAATATGCATGCTCAAGTAGTAAAACCACATAGCATCACTGATCTGATGTCTAATCATCAAAAGACTGCCTAGTAAAACGCCTGCTCACACATCAAGCAGCGATCTCCTGCTATACATCACATCGAACAATTGTAAACCAGTGAATAATTCCCTTGGGCTTTCCAGTTTACACATATTATGGGCTGTAAAGGTAAGTCAATTAAGCCAAATTTTTGTTCAAGTAACCCACTACCACTACAAACAATTGTTTAAAATTTCAGCCCATTAGGACTTATGTTTCTGAAGGACAGGAAAATCTAAAACCGAATATTTTGAGTTAAAGGGGTAAAAAGGGTATTCTCTCCAACAAAGGGGATCCACAAATAATCGTAGTAAAGGGTGCCACAAAAGCAAATCTGTTTTATTTATTTCTTAAGAATCGAGACCAGATTTGTACAGATTTCTTGAGAAATTCTTAACAAGCTCTACTCACATTACATTATAAAACAGAAATGCCCAATGAACATGCCCACTAATTTATAAAATTTACCTGGTCATTTGACTGTGATGAATAAAAGGATTTAGCATTTATTTCAACAAGGTTCAAACTCAGGTGGCACCCAATCCGTTTTTTTTATGTTTGTACTCCAGTTTTGGTTATAATATGGCACACACTCAAAAATGTCTTGCTTGTATTTAAACCAGTGCAAAACACTGCTCTATGACAAAAACAGCATAGGGACAATTATTGAGTTATAACGGCTGCACACAGATTACCTTGTATTTTCCAAAGTGACTTGGATCCAAATGTCTGTTGTGTCCATTTGTTGCATCTAAAGCAATCTTTTGAGCACTAGCTGGGCTGCTTGTTGGAGTAAGAACATCCAAAACCCGCTTTAGTGTAACTTTTTTCATCTCATTGATGTTATTAGTACCAAATATTTTTTTTGGCTTGCAAACTTTTACATAAAAACATAAAAAGTTCTTGCACTCCAGACTCCACAAATCTTCTGCCTCAACATTCTTCAAAAACAAATATTAGTTCAGTCAATACTGGTGCATTTCGTGTGTTCTTTATAGTCAATAGTCATACATAAATCTCGCACACAAAGCCTGCAAGACAGTTAAAACATTTTGAGTTCAAACTCACGCTGCTGTGCTTTCCGTCGGCCACAGCCACAGTATATGCTATGCCACCTGCCCCAACTCTGCACCACAGAGTTAAGAGTATAGTGAGTACTTAGTTAGTAATTAAAGTTGCAAGTTGCAATCATGTTAGTAGCTAGTAGCTGGGCCAGACCAGAGAGAAGCCAGCGAACTAAAAAAGATGCGATACTGAAATTTGGACACAATATTCTACGCTTTTAAAGCTTTTCAGCGCACAAACTTTCGACAAAAAATTTTTTTTTCAGTTATTAATACGCGTATTTTGAAATTAATATTCAACGATATGAACGTCATAACGCCAGGGGTGCTCCATATAATGTATTGCAAAGTTTTCTCCTGAACACAAGCTTCAAAATAAGCCCAAACACAATGTTCTAGCAAATCGGAATCGTGTCCAAATATTAATAACAATATGCCATATTCACCAAAATCATATTCGATGTGCGCTGGCCTTAAAAATTTAACGCAGCTCTTTGAAATTGACAAATGTTACTCCTTACATTCATACCTTTAAAATAAGCCATCACTCGAGCTTCTAGCAACAAGTTGGCTTTGCCAAATTCGCGGTTAATAATTCATAAATAGTATCCAAAATCAACCCAAAAAGTAGTCGATGTGCGCTGGCCTTAAAATTCACCGCTGCCCTGTGAAATTTACATATGTTATTCTCTACAACTATACCTTTAAAATGAGCCATCACTCGAGCTTCTAGCAAATCGCAGTCGGCACCTAATACGCAAATGAAAATTCATAACCGACAACACAAAACCGAAAAATTTCCACCCAAACAATATGCGATGTGCGCTGGCCCTAAAATTCACCGCTGTCCTGTGAAATTTACATATGTTATTCTCTACAACTATACCTTTGAAATGAGCCATTACTCGAGCTTCTAGCAAATCAGAATCGGTACCTAATACGCAAATGAAAAGTCATAACCGACAACCCAAAACCGAAAAATTTCCACCCAAACAATATGCGATGTGTTACAAATATATCTACCTTGGCACAAGGATACAGGAATTTGGTCTTCTCAACCAGGCGACCAATATCATCGGTGATACTCCGAATCAGTCCTCCGGGGTTTGTCCTGATTTGACCTGGATTTCGTAGTACGTCGTTGGTTCCAAGGGCCAGCACCACAACATCGACCCGAGGAACGGGAGCCCGATCTTGCAGCTCAACAATTCCATGTCCGATGGTTCCTCCGGGAATGCTTACTGCTGCAAAATCAAAACAAAATTGAGGCGAAGGTTTTACTACACAAGGGCTGACCAGATTCCTTGCGTTGCTGCCCGACACAAACAACACGCTTCTCGGCTTCCGTGGTTCGGGAATGATCCATTCGACCTGCTTTCCGGAGACGCCTTTGCGATAATCAACACGCGACATCTTCGATCCACGAGGTGCTTTCATTCCAGAAACCTGAAAACAAATTTTATGATATAATAACTTAATTACACTAAATAAACATTCACTTTCCCAAAGCACTCGGTTGCTTGTCATTGTTGTGATAGCAAACCTACTTACCAGGGTAAAACCGCTAGACATCTTCATCTTTCTTCAAAGTTTCTTTTTCAATTGTTTAAATAAACAAAAAGTCGATTTGCAAACAAAGGCTTGATTGGCAAGAATTCGTTCCGCAAGACAATAGTTCTCAAATAGAATAGAACGTCTTTTGTTTGCTCAGCAAATATATACCATTGTCCTTACGATTACGCTCGAGCCATGATTAAGGAACTTTGACCGCCTCGGAGCACGGTGATAGGGAACAATAGTGCCGCGCTCGCCAGGAATCGCATCACGCAGCGAACGAGGAGCCAAGGTGCAAGTAAACAACCTTGACTTAGAAAAACAAGTCCAAAACTGACCTAAAACAAGTCTGTAAATACCACAAGGCATACAAGTTTCAAAAAAATGTGTATTTTTCGGTTTTGGGTTGTCGGTTATGACTTTTCGTTTGCGTATTAGGTGCCGATTCTGATTTGCTAGAAGCTCGAGTGATGGCTCATTTTAAAGGTATAGTTATACAGAATAACATAAGTAAATTTCACAGGGCAGCGGTGAATTTTAGGGCCAGCGCACATCGCATATTGTTTGGGTGGAAATTTTTCGGTTTTGGGTTGTCGGTTATGAATTTTCATTTGCGTATTAGGTGCCGACTCCGATTTGCTAGAAGCTCGAGTGATGGCTCATTTTAAAGGTATAGTTGTAGAGAATAACATATGTAAATTTCACAGGGCAGCGGTGAATTTTAAGGCCAGCGCACATCGACTACTTTTTGGGTTGATTTTGGATACTATTTATGAATTATTATCCGCGAATTTGGCAAAGCCAACTTGTTGCTAGAAGCTCGAGTGATGGCTTATTTTAAAGGTATGAATGTAAGGAGTAACATTTGTCAATTTCAAAGAGCTGCGTTAAATTTTTAAGGCCAGCGCACATCGAATATGATTTTGGTGAATATGGCATATTGTTATTAATATTTGGACACGATTCCGATTTGCTAGAACATTGTGTTTGGGCTTATTTTGAAGCTTGTATTCAGGAGAAAACTTTGCAATACATTATATGGAGCACCCCTGGCGTTATGACGTTCATATCGTTGAATATTAATTTCAAAATACGCGTATTAATAACTGAAAAATATATTTTTTTCGAAAGTTTGTGCGCTGAAAAGCTTTAAAAGCGTAGAATATTGTGTCCAAATTTCAGTATCGCATCTTTTTTAGTTTTAGCGTAAAGCGATTGCGCGCTGGCTTCTCTCTGGTCTGGGCCATTATTAATATTTCGACATGACTCCCCGTTGCTACAACATTTGTGTTTGGGCTTATTTTAAAGCATGTGTTTAGGACAGCGGTTCTTAACATTTTTTTGTCCACGCCCCCCTAAGGTGTTTGTTGGGCACTTCACGCCCCCCTAAAACAGGCCAAAAAAGACAGTTTTTTCGAACACATGCAGCAAAGGAACTACCAGAAGTTTCCGTTGCCTATGGGACATGTCTAAAATACGGGAATGGAGGTCTAAAAGACGGGAGAGACGGGGTTACGGGAGAGACGGGAAAAGTGCCAAACTAAAATACGGGAGAGGCGGGACTACGGAAAAGCGCATATCCAACATGACTAAAAGACGGGACTGGGTGAAATTTCACATATAGTTGTTATAGCGCCAGACGGGACTACGGAAAAGCGTTTGTTCGACATGACTAAAAGACGGGCCTGGGTGAAAGTTCCCACGCAGTTTTATAGCGTTAGACGGGACTATACGGAAAAGCATTTGTTCAAAATGATTAAAACATGGACTGGGTAAAAGACAAGACGGGACTACAGAATAGCGCGTATCACACATGAATAATAATGACTAAAAGGCATGTGGTAACAACTTGTGTTACTAACAAGAGGTGTCGTACCAAACCGAACAAAGTGAAGGAAATTAACAGAAACAATGTCGTTGTTCGGATAGAAAGGCTCGAATAAATTATATTTCGGCCTGTATACTTTAACATGTTAAATGCTTTCAATAATGGCTATTTCTTGAGATTTCGTGCATGTTTTGTTTTAATCGTCATTTTTAGATGTACAATTGCTAGTTGTACTTTTACGTGTCGATGATGTCCATAGAACAAACCGAACTAATTTGTGTCGACCGGTAATTTTTGTAATACCAAGAGACCTTTTAAGAACATCCAAAATGAACAATACACTAAGATGTCACCACAGGACAAAACAATATCCGGTTACTCTATAGTTCAAATCAATACACTGGAGTATTATGCGCTGTTACGTCATACAAGTACAGTTTTTATTGTTATGACTTAACATACAGTTTTTGGCGAACAAAGTCTACATATTGCTTGATGTAACAGCTGCCCAACCAACTCCCTAAAACTCGTAGCGTTCCCTACTCCTGCTGTGATATTTTTATGCTAGGATCTAACTGCGTTGCGGTTCGAAAGTCACACAAATGTACGTTATTGCGGTTAGACAAAGATCAGAAGCTAAAAAATGACCACAAGTATTATGAAGTTTGGCAACAATCCTTCGAGTTTGGATAAATTTGTTGATTTGTTTAAGAGCCCTACCCCTACTGGAGTCCTCGCATGGAAATGCAAAGCAAAAAAACGGAGTATACGTACCGACATTGAAGACTGTAATTGAACAAGTGGAAGAACAAGTTGACTTTAAAAGCGCAAAAACTGTTTACGAAAAAATGCAATCAGAAAAAAGTAAGGGCAATCAAGATCATATGCCCGTGGATCGTCCCAGAGACCGTAAGCAATGCCAAAACATTAAACAAACATCTGCTATGAATAAACGTATTTCAAACGACGAAATCTTTGGGGCTATGGAGGTTTCCATTCAAACGGATACATTCGTACGAATGTTTAATCTTTATCCCGATTTGGTTGTCATTCTTGCAACTGATGACATCATAAATTTAACGAAAGAAGTTTTACGGTTAAGCTCAAACTAACCGCGACCTGAGACAATCTATAGCGTATGACACCACTTTTTGCCTTGGAGATTTTTGCGTTTCTGTTCTTTCTGGGCGAAACGTATGCTTTGATGGTGACCCTGTTTTTCCGATATGATTTATGATCCACACAAAACAGTTTTTTAAACACCATAAACAGTTTTTAACCGATATACTGCCTCACATTGGAATGAACAAGATACGAAACATCCCAATTGTTACCGATCGAGAAAGGGGAATTACAAATGCGATTCAAAAGTTCTTTCCCAAACTTACAAATGTGTTTTGCACAAACCATATACTTCAAGACCTCGATAGGTGGATTAAGAAAAATTCAGGCACATCTGATGATAAAAAAGATGATGTAACCCGACTGATTAATCAATCGTCGGAATCGGATTTTGAGGATTGCTACCAAATTTTTAGTAGCACATGGTCCACATCTTTTCGTCAGTAGGCTATTTTGACCGGTCTCTAATGGAAGACTTGGCAAAACACAGCTGCAAATTTGTAACATGCAATTTTGCAGCTTTTGATGGCCAGGCAGCGACAACAAATGCAAGCGAAAGTTTAAACAACGTGCTAAAATCCATCACAGAAAGAAAAGAACTACCGTTGGACACCATAATGTTGGTCTTTCGACAAATGCAAGAGATTTATGTGTATGACTTCGAACACGGAAAAAAGGATTCGGAAATTTTCAGTTGAAAATATCGTTTGAACATCTTAGGGAAAGTGGTCAGAAAATAAATTTACCTCCTATTCATACGCTTGAAAATATGATTGACGAAATAACGAGTTCAACTAACCCAAAAGTTTCTGGAGTGGAAAAAGATGAGCAGTAGCCTACCGTCTTACGCAAAAAGGAATGGCGCGACTGTGTGTGAAGAGGGGTTTGGTGGGCTTTTCGCCCGCCACATCTAGTTTCTCCGTTTCTCATCCCTTCAAAGGCACTGTGCAAAGCGTCAAATTATTTCCAAAACCAGAGTGTTCTTGCGCCAGCACCGGCTGTTGTTATCACATTTTGGCTGTGCGTATGGCAGTTCAGTTGCCTGTGATTGAAAACCCTAATGACAAATTCAGTTACTCTTTGTCGGCTATGTTAAGAAAAAGACGCGGAAAAGCAAAAAAATCTGGACGAAAAAAACCTCGTCCATGCGACTTTGATTACACTGTAGAGCCAGCACCCGATGCCCCGTTTCCTATAAATAGAACAGATATTCAAACGACCTCTACACCGAACAAGGTTTTTAAACGACTTGATTTTGATGTGTCATCCTTACACGAATCGTTTGACGAGAGCAAAGAAATTCCATATTTTTCCGTTATCGACGAAGAGTCAATTACGGCACCTTCATTTCAGATTTCGTACCCCCTGGGACTTATTAAGCGATACAATTGACTTAACTTCCAATCAAAAGTGGCAATCTCTTGATGGCAACCAATGGATATGTGACCTTGTTCTGGACACAGTTGTAAAGTATTTTCAACTCAATTTACAAACCGCTGGCAACAAGTTTTTGGTTGGATTCAGCAATTATGACTTGTGCCACGCGCCGCCCCCCTTTTCAACTGGCATGCTTTATATGTAAAACAGAAGCCCTAAATTATGACAATTTGCTAATTATTTCTGGCACTGGAAGTCATTGGGTTTTGTTTGTAGTAGATTTTAAAGCAAAGCGGCTGATTTCAATCAATTCATTAACATCAACTACTGTTGAAAACCTTGTTGAGGGAGAAATTAAAATTATCCAGGCCTGCTATGCCGTTGCCCAAAAAGAGTTTAACCCTGAAGGATGGACTGTTTGCGAGTGTAATGATGTACCACAGCAAACAAACTCAACGGATTGCGTGGTTCATGTTGCCCTAAATGCTTTTTCCATAATGAACAGCATTCCCATTGCCAAATCTGTTGCGTACAAAAAAGCTCGGAACTGGCTAAATTCTATTCTCACCACTGATACCACAGTTGAAAGGGTCATGAAAACAAAGTCCAAAGATCAACTTTTATGTGCAGTTGCCAATGTGGAAAAAGATTGGAGTTGTGATTGCCCAATATTTCCCCGCTCGAACAAATTCTTTTCAGGCCTTTTTGAGATAAAAGACCAACCTACATTGTGGGACAAATGCGAGGATGAGCATCGCCAAGGAGGTAAAGTGTAGAGGAACAGATATTTTGCTTGACCTGTAGAAAGTGGTATCACAATTCCTGTTTACCTGATCAAAAAACAGGCTCTGCTACGTACTTTTCATGCGGACACAGATATGAAAAATGAGGAAATTTATATTTATTTTAATGGATTTTGATTTCGGTTTGTGGTCGTGTGTTTAATTCGATTTCAGTTCGTGCTTATGTGTTTCGTTTCATTTCGGTTCGTGCTTCTTTCAGTTTTGCATTGTTTATTACAACATTCGAAGATACAACTAAAATTCAAATGGAACCGCAAACATATATTGAAGTGCTGTGTTGAACTCCGAGTTGTTTATAAAACCTAGATGTTTAGAAACTTTTTTTGAAATACAGTTATATTTGCATAAAAATCGCGAAAAACAATGAGAAAAACGATTAATGATTAGGTAATGGGGCATAATGCAATTTTCCATTAACTCGGAAATACCGTTAGCGAAACCGTTCCGAGTAACAAAATTTCGTTCCAAAATGAACAATTTCGTTTCGGAACGAAAATTTTGTTCCGAATTTTGTTCCAAGTTACAAAAATTTCTGGTATGTCGTAACGAAAATTTTTGAACAGAAAAACATCGTTAAATTGGGTGTAACAAAAAATTTTGTTACCGTATTTTTTTGTTCATTATGTGGCGACAAAGAGATTTTTTAAGCATATTTTAAACATTTTGTGTTTTAAATCTGCACATACATGGTAAAACCATACAAATTGAATCTCGTTCCCAAAAGTGTTAGCTGGCACAAAATTTTGATACAAAATTGTTAATTGGAGGAAATTACGTTACAGAACTATTTGGTGGAACAAAATTTTGTTACGAAAAGTGTTAGCTGGAACTAAAATGTGTTAGAAAAGGTATTTGTTAGCAGAAAATTTGGTCACGGAAAAGTGTTAGTTGGAACAAAATTTTGTTACGGAAAACTTTTAGATGGAACAACATTTTGTTACGGAAAACTGTTAGATGGAGCAAAATTTTGTTACGAAAAGTGTTGATTAGAACAACATTTTGTAGCGGAAAGTATTAGCTGGAAACATACTTTAAGTTTAAAAATCATCGGTTTTTGAACAAATTTAGCTCACAAAAAGCTATAGCTGTAAGAAAATTTTGTTACGGAAAAGTGTTAACTGTAACAAAATTTTGTTACGAAAAGTGTTAGATGGAACAAAATTTTGTTACGAAAAGTGTTAGTTGGAACAAAATTTTGTTACGAAAAGTGTTAGTTGGAACAAAATTTTGTTACGAAAAGTGTTAGTTGGAACAAAATTTTGTTACGAAAAGTGTTAGTTGGAACAAAATTTTGTTACGAAAAGTGTTAGCTGTAACAAAATTTTGTTACGAAAAGTGTTAGTTGGAACAAAATTTTGTTACGAAAAGTGTTAGTTGGAACAAAATTTTGTTACGAAAAATGTTAGCTGTAACAAAATTTTGTTACGAAAAGTGTTAGTTGGAACAAAATTTTGTTACGAAAAATGTTAGCTGTAACAAAATTTTGTTACGAAAAGTGTTAGTTGGAACAAAATTTTGTTACGAAAAGTGTTAGCTGTAACAAAATTTTGTTACGAAAAGTGTTAGTTGGAACAAAATTTTGTTGCGAAAAGTGTTAGCTGTAACAAAATTTTGTTACGAAAAGTGTTAGTTTGAAACATACTTTAAGTTGCGAAAATCACCGGTTTTCAATAAATTTAGCTCGCAAAACGCTAAAGCTCTAGTCAAATTTGTTACGGAAAAGTGTTAGATGGAACAAAATTTTGAGGCAACAAGTGCTAGCTGGAACAAAATTTTGTTACGAAAAAATAGTTAGTTGGAACAAAATTTTGTTGCGAAAAGTGTTAGCTGGAACAAAATTTTTGTTACGAAAAGTGTTAGTTTGAAACGTACTTTAAGTTGCGAAAATCATCGGTTTTCAATACATTTAGCTCCAAAAAAGCTAAAGCTCTAAAGAAATTTGTTACGGAAAAGTGTTAGTTGGAACAAAATTGTTACGAAAAGTGTTAGTTGGAACAAAATTTTGTTACGAAAAGTGTTGGTTGGAACAAAATTTTGTTGCGAAAAGTGTTAGATGGAACAAAATTTTGTTACATGAACTGTTAGCTTCAACCATCCTTTAAGTTGCAAAAATCATCGGTTTTGAATAAATTTAGCTCGCAAAAAGCTTTAGTCGTAAGAAAAGTTTGTTACGGAAAAGTGTTAGCTGGAAAAAAATTGTTACGAAAAGTACTAGTTGGAACAGAGTTTTGTTACGAAAAGTGTTTGCAAACACGCTAGACCGCACGATACTGAATACGTAATTCACATGCTATACTGCCACTAACTCCAATTGACAGAAAGAACAAAAAATTTTCGCGACAGCTTTGTAGTTTCCTGATTTTGCCGCTGGTATCTAGCTTACTCAGCAAAACTGCAGCTGCAAGATAAGCGATAAGCGTCAGGTGATCAAAATCGTTGCTTAAAAAGGGGGAACAGATTCTCAAGGAATGAACGCCTTTCTAAAGCGATGATGCTACTGTTAAGTTGCGCAATGTCACGAATGCACTAAAGTTGGTAACTGTAGAAGGCATAAATTGTGGCAGTCACAAATTCCGTGTACCCTAATAACATAACTCGATTAACATCGATCTAGTGTTTGGGACAGAACTATTACGTGTTTGGCTGGTCGAAACAATACAAATGCAAAAACAGTTTGATATGTTGCAATAAGTGCAGTTAACACCAACCAAGAAATTGCAACCAGCGTTCCAGCCGGAACGTAACTTTCCGATTGTTAGCGCATAAAACTCCTTATTAAACCCTTGTTACGTCACAATTGGCGATTAGATAACAAGCGAATACAAGAGATTGAAGGCTCGGGGCTTTGAGATAACGACTCCCTGTTATCAGCGGTAAACGGAAACGATTTGGACCTATTTAATTTACGCAAAACTTTTTTGAAAAGGGGTGGTCCGAATTTATTATCACATTAGTTTACAACTTGATGAACAGATTGAGTTGCACAATATAGATCAGTTTTAATGTTTATTAAGTCATAATCTATATTGTGATGCTTTTACTACCTGTTTTATCGCACTGTTTGCACATAATAGGCCTACAAAAAGACTGACGCATTTGACTGCTAGGCTTGTAATACTCATTTCAGTAACACAACATCTGTTTCGGGCAGTTTGAAAATCAAAAGTTTTGGCAAAGGAGTTTTAATTACATCACGGCCGCCAGTACATATATTTTAACGTGGTCGTACGGCCGCAGATTGTACAGCCTTGACTGAAAGTTTGAGGAACGGTTTAATTCATATCGTTTCTATTCATCAGAATTTGTATTTACAAATTAAATTTTGCTAAATGTCTGTTTAAATAATAGCTTTGAAAAGTAAGAAAAATTTGGCTTTATCAAAAAAATCTAAAAAAATACTACAATTGTTATTGACTGTTCGTGAGCCGCATGCGGCCGACGGGCCGCGAGTTGGACAAGCCTGCTGTATCTGACTGCAATTTGCGAATAATGATGATGCACGCTTCTGAATTCCGATTCCCTCATTGGAAAGACCTATAACTTTGCATGCTGTTTCTAAGTGCAATTTGGAGTTGGCCAGTGAAAACCGTTTGAATTTATGTCAAACCGTTCGTGTTTTATAACCGAAATTCCTTTGTTTGCATGTCAGCGCGCCTTAATTTTAACGGTCGTGACCTGCCCAAAATGACCATGTACGCTTCTTGTTTCCGATTCACTCATTGGAATGACCTGAAACTTCGCATGCTGTATCTAACTGCAATTTGTAGTTGGCCAGTGAAAACCGTTTGAATTTATGTCAAGCCGTTCGTGTTTTATAACCGAAAGGTGTTTGTCTGTATGTCAGCGCGCCTTAATTTTAACGGTCGTGACCTGCCCAAAATGACCATGTACGCATCTCATTTCCGATTCACTCATTGGAATGACCTGAAACTTCGCATGCTGTATCTAACTGCAATTTGTAGTTGGCCAGTGAAAACCGTTTGAATTTATGTCAAGCCGTTCGTGTTTTATAACCTAAAGGTGTTTGTCTGTATGTCAGCGCGCCTTAATTTTAACGGTCGTTCCTTGCGAATAATGACCATGTAAGCTTCTAAATTCCGATTGACTCATTGGAATGTCCTGAAACTTTGCATGCTGTATCTAACTGCAATTTGGAGTTGGCCAGTGAAAACCGTTTGAATTTATGTCAAACCGTTCGTGTTTTGTAATCGAAAGGTGTTTGTCTGTATGTCAGCGCGCCTTAATTTTAACGGTCGTGACCTGCCCAAAATGACCATGTGCGCTTCTCATTTCCGATTTACTCATTGGAATGTCCTGAAACTTTGCATGCTGTATCTAACTGAAATTTGGAGTTGGCCAGTGAAAACCGTTTGAATTTATGTCAAACCGTTCGTGTTTTATAACCGAAAGGTGCTTGTCTGTATGACAGCGCGCCTTAATATTAACGGTCGTTCCTTGCGAATAATGACCTTGTACGCTTCTCATTTCCGATTTACTTACTGGAATGATCTATATCTTTGCATGCTGTTTCTGAGTGAAATTTGGAGTTGGCTAATGAAAACCGTTTGAATATATGTCAAACCGTTCGTGTTTTATAACCGAAAGGTGTTTGTCTGTATGTCAGCGCGCCTTAATTTTAACGGTCGTTCCTTGCGAATAATGACCATGTACGCTTCTGAATTCCGATTCACTCATTGGAATAACCTATAACTTTGCATGCTGTATCTAACTGCAATTTGGAGTTGGCCAGAGAAAACCGTTTGAATTTATGTCAAACCGTTCGTGTTTTATAACCGAAAGGTGCTTGCCAGTATGTCAGCGCGCCCTAATTTTAACGGTCGTTCCTTGCGAATAATGACCATGTAAGCTTCTCATTTCCGATTTACTGACTGGAATGATCTATAACTTTGCATGCTGTATCTGAGTAAAATTTGGAGTTGGCTAGTGAAAACCGTTTGAATTTATGACAATCAGTTCGTGTTTTATAACCGAAAGGTGCTTGCCAGTATGTCAGCGCGCCTTAATTTTAACGGTCGTTCCTTGCAAATAATGACCATGTAAGCTTCTCATTTCCGATTTACTTACTGGAGTGACCTATAACTTTGCATGCTGTATCTGAGTGCAATTTGGAGTCGGCCAGTGAAAACCGTTTGAATTTATGTCAAACCGTTCGTGTTTTATAACCGAAATTCCTTTGTTAGCATGTCAGCGCGCCTTAATTTTAACGGTCGTGACCTGCCCAAAATGACCATGTACGCTTCTTGTTTCCGATTCACTCATTGGAATGACCTGAAACTTCGCATGCTGTATCTAACTGCAATTTGTAGTTGGCCAGTGAAAACCGTTTGAATTTATGTCAAGCCGTTCGTGTTTTATAACCGAAAGGTGTTTGTCCGTATGTCAGCGCGCCTTAATTTTAACGGTCGTGACCTGCCCAAAATGACCATGTACGCTTCTCCTTTCCGATTCACTCATTGGAATGACCTGAAACTTCGCATGCTGAATCTAACTGCAATTTGTAGTTGGCCAGTGAAAACCGTTTGAATTTATGTCAAGCCGTTCGTGTTTTATAACCTAAAGGTGTTTGTCTGTATGTCAGCGCGCCTTAATTTTAACGGTCGTTCCTTGCGAATAATGACCATGTAAGCTTCTAAATTCCGATTGACTCATTGGAATGTCCTGAAACTTTGCATGCTGTATCTAACTGCAATTTGGAGTTGGCCAGTGAAAACCGTTTGAATTTATGTCAAACCGTTCGTGTTTTGTAATCGAAAGGTGTTTGTCTGTATGTCAGCGCGCCTTAATTTTAACGGTCGTGACCTGCCCAAAATGACCATGTGCGCTTCTCATTTCCGATTTACTCATTGGAATGTCCTGAAACTTTGCATGCTGTATCTAACTGAAATTTGGAGTTGGCCAGTGAAAACCGTTTGAATTTATGTCAAACCGTTCGTGTTTTATAACCGAAAGGTGCTTGTCTGTATGACAGCGCGCCTTAATATTAACGGTCGTTCCTTGCGAATAATGACCTTGTACGCTTCTCATTTCCGATTTACTTACTGGAATGATCTATATCTTTGCATGCTGTTTCTGAGTGAAATTTGGAGTTGGCTAATGAAAACCGTTTGAATATATGTCAAACCGTTCGTGTTTTATAACCGAAAGGTGTTTGTCTGTATGTCAGCGCGCCTTAATTTTAACGGTCGTTCCTTGCGAATAATGACCATGTACGCTTCTGAATTCCGATTCACTCATTGGAATGACCTATAACTTTGCATGCTGTATCTAACTGCAATTTGGAGTTGGCCAGAGAAAACCGTTTGAATTTATGTCAAACCGTTCGTGTTTTATAACCGAAAGGTGCTTGCCAATATGTCAGCGCGCCCTAATTTTAACGGTCGTTCCTTGCGAATAATGACCATGTAAGCTTCTCATTTCCGATTTACTGACTGGAATGATCTATAACTTTGCATGCTGTATCTGAGTAAAATTTGGAGTTGGCTAGTGAAAACCGTTTGAATTTATGACAATCAGTTCGTGTTTTATAACCGAAAGGTGCTTGCCAGTATGTCAGCGCGCCTTAATTTTAACGGTCGTTCCTTGCAAATAATGACCATGTAAGCTTCTCATTTCCGATTTACTTACTGGAGTGACCTATAACTTTGCATGCTGTATCTGAGTGCAATTTGGAGTCGGCCAGTGAAAACCGTTTGAATTTATGTCAAACCGTTCGTGTTTTATAACCGAAATTCCTTTGTTTGCATGTCAGCGCGCCTTAATTTTAACGGTCGTGACCTGCCCAAAATGACCATGTACGCTTCTTGTTTCCGATTCACTCATTGGAATGACCTGAAACTTCGCATGCTGTATCTAACTGCAATTTGTAGTTGGCCAGTGAAAACCGTTTGAATTTATGTCAAGCCGTTCGTGTTTTATAACCGAAAGGTGTTTGTCCGTATGTCAGCGCGCCTTAATTTTAACGGTCGTGACTTGCGAATAATGACCATGTACGCTTCTCATTTCCGATTTACTCATTGGAATGACCTATAACTTTGCATGCTGTATCTGAGTGTAATTTGAAGTTGGCCAGTGAAAACCGTTTGAATTTATGTCAAACCGTTCGTGTTTTGTAATCGAAAGGTGTTTGTCTGTATGTCAGCGCGCCTTAATTTTAACGGTCGTGACTTGCGAATAATGACCATGTACGCTTCTGAATTCCGATTCACTCATTGGAATGACCTATAACTTTGCATGCTGTTTCTAAGTGCAATTTGGAGTTGGCCAGTGAAAACCGTTTGAATTTATGTCAAACCGTTCGTGTTTTGTAATCGAAAGGTGTTTGTCTGTATGTCAGCGCGCCTTAATTTTAACGGTCGTGACCTGCGAATAATGATGATGCACGCTTCTGAATTCCGATTCCCTCATTAGAATGACCTATAACTTTGCGTGCTGTTTCTAAGTGCAATTTGGAGTTGGCCAGTGAAAACCGTTTGAATTTATGTCAAACCGTTCGTGTTTTATAACCGAAAGGTGCTTGCCAGTATGTCAGCGCGCCTTATAATTTTAACGGTCGTTCCTTGCAAATAATGACCATGTACGCTTCTCATTTCCGATTTACTTACTGGAGTGACCTATAACTTTGCATGCTGTATCTGAGTGCAATTTGGAGTCGGCCAGTGAAAACCGTTTGAATTTATGTCAAACCGTTCGTGTTTTATAACCGAAAGGTGCTTGTCCGTATGTCAGCGCGCCTTAATTTTAACGGTCGTTCCTTGCAAATAATGACCATGTACGCTTCTCATTTCCGATTTACTTACTGGAGTGACCTATAACTTTGCATGCTGTATCTGAGTGCAATTTGGAGTCGGCCAGTGAAAACCGTTTGAATTTATGTCAAACCGTTCGTGTTTTGTAATCGAAAGGTGTTTGTCCGTATGTCAGCGCGCCTTAATTTTAACGGTCGTGACCTGCCCAAAATGACCATGTACGCTTCTCCTTTCCGATTCACTCATTGGAATGACCTGAAACTTCGCATGCTGAATCTAACTGCAATTTGTAGTTGGCCAGTGAAAACCGTTTGAATTTATGTCAAGCCGTTCGTGTTTTATAACCTAAAGGTGTTTGTCTGTATGTCAGCGCGCCTTAATTTTAACGGTCGTTCCTTGCGAATAATGACCATGTAAGCTTCTAAATTCCGATTGACTCATTGGAATGTCCTGAAACTTTGCATGCTGTATCTAACTGCAATTTGGAGTTGGCCAGTGAAAACCGTTTGAATTTATGTCAAACCGTTCGTGTTTTGTAATCGAAAGGTGTTTGTCTGTATGTCAGCGCGCCTTAATTTTAACGGTCGTGACCTGCCCAAAATGACCATGTGCGCTTCTCATTTCCGATTTACTCATTGGAATGTCCTGAAACTTTGCATGCTGTATCTAACTGAAATTTGGAGTTGGCCAGTGAAAACCGTTTGAATTTATGTCAAACCGTTCGTGTTTTATAACCGAAAGGTGCTTGTCTGTATGACAGCGCGCCTTAATATTAACGGTCGTTCCTTGCGAATAATGACCTTGTACGCTTCTCATTTCCGATTTACTTACTGGAATGATCTATATCTTTGCATGCTGTTTCTGAGTGAAATTTGGAGTTGGCTAATGAAAACCGTTTGAATATATGTCAAACCGTTCGTGTTTTATAACCGAAAGGTGTTTGTCTGTATGTCAGCGCGCCTTAATTTTAACGGTCGTTCCTTGCGAATAATGACCATGTACGCTTCTGAATTCCGATTCACTCATTGGAATGACCTATAACTTTGCATGCTGTATCTAACTGCAATTTGGAGTTGGCCAGAGAAAACCGTTTGAATTTATGTCAAACCGTTCGTGTTTTATAACCGAAAGGTGCTTGCCAATATGTCAGCGCGCCCTAATTTTAACGGTCGTTCCTTGCGAATAATGACCATGTAAGCTTCTCATTTCCGATTTACTGACTGGAATGATCTATAACTTTGCATGCTGTATCTGAGTAAAATTTGGAGTTGGCTAGTGAAAACCGTTTGAATTTATGACAATCAGTTCGTGTTTTATAACCGAAAGGTGCTTGCCAGTATGTCAGCGCGCCTTAATTTTAACGGTCGTTCCTTGCAAATAATGACCATGTAAGCTTCTCATTTCCGATTTACTTACTGGAGTGACCTATAACTTTGCATGCTGTATCTGAGTGCAATTTGGAGTCGGCCAGTGAAAACCGTTTGAATTTATGTCAAACCGTTCGTGTTTTATAACCGAAATTCCTTTGTTTGCATGTCAGCGCGCCTTAATTTTAACGGTCGTGACCTGCCCAAAATGACCATGTACGCTTCTTGTTTCCGATTCACTCATTGGAATGACCTGAAACTTCGCATGCTGTATCTAACTGCAATTTGTAGTTGGCCAGTGAAAACCGTTTGAATTTATGTCAAGCCGTTCGTGTTTTATAACCGAAAGGTGTTTGTCCGTATGTCAGCGCGCCTTAATTTTAACGGTCGTGACTTGCGAATAATGACCATGTACGCTTCTCATTTCCGATTTACTCATTGGAATGACCTATAACTTTGCATGCTGTATCTGAGTGTAATTTGAAGTTGGCCAGTGAAAACCGTTTGAATTTATGTCAAACCGTTCGTGTTTTGTAATCGAAAGGTGTTTGTCTGTATGTCAGCGCGCCTTAATTTTAACGGTCGTGACTTGCGAATAATGACCATGTACGCTTCTGAATTCCGATTCACTCATTGGAATGACCTATAACTTTGCATGCTGTTTCTAAGTGCAATTTGGAGTTGGCCAGTGAAAACCGTTTGAATTTATGTCAAACCGTTCGTGTTTTGTAATCGAAAGGTGTTTGTCTGTATGTCAGCGCGCCTTAATTTTAACGGTCGTGACCTGCGAATAATGATGATGCACGCTTCTGAATTCCGATTCCCTCATTAGAATGACCTATAACTTTGCGTGCTGTTTCTAAGTGCAATTTGGAGTTGGCCAGTGAAAACCGTTTGAATTTATGTCAAACCGTTCGTGTTTTATAACCGAAAGGTGCTTGCCAGTATGTCAGCGCGCCTTATAATTTTAACGGTCGTTCCTTGCAAATAATGACCATGTACGCTTCTCATTTCCGATTTACTTACTGGAGTGACCTATAACTTTGCATGCTGTATCTGAGTGCAATTTGGAGTCGGCCAGTGAAAACCGTTTGAATTTATGTCAAACCGTTCGTGTTTTATAACCGAAAGGTGCTTGTCCGTATGTCAGCGCGCCTTAATTTTAACGGTCGTTCCTTGCAAATAATGACCATGTACGCTTCTCATTTCCGATTTACTTACTGGAGTGACCTATAACTTTGCATGCTGTATCTGAGTGCAATTTGGAGTCGGCCAGTGAAAACCGTTTGAATTTATGTCAAACCGTTCGTGTTTTATAACCGAAAGGTGCTTGTCCGTATGTCAGCGCGCCTTAATTTTAACGGTCGTTCCTTGCGAATAATGACCATGTACGCTTCTCATTTCCGATTTACTCATTGGAATGACCTTTAACTTTGCATGCTGTATCTGAGTGTAATTTGAAGTTGGCCAGTGAAAACCGTTTGAATTTATGTCAAACCGTTCGTGTTTTGTAATCGAAAGGTGTTTGTCTGTATGTCAGCGCGCCTTAATTTTAACGGTCGTGACTTGCGAATAATGACCATGTACGCTTCTGAATTCCGATTCACTCATTGGAATGACCTATAACTTTGCATGCTGTTTCTAAGTGCAATTTGGAGTTGGCCAGTGAAAACCGTTTGAATTTATGTCAAACCGTTCGTGTTTTGTAATCGAAAGGTGTTTGTCTGTATGTCAGCGCGCCTTAATTTTAACGGTCGTGACCTGCGAATAATGATGATGCACGCTTCTGAATTCCGATTCCCTCATTAGAATGACCTATAACTTTGCATGCTGTTTCTAAGTGCAATTTGGAGTTGGCCAGTGAAAACCGTTTGAATTTATGTCAAACCGTTCGTGTTTTATAACCGAAAGGTGCTTGCCAGTATGTCAGCGCGCCTTATAATTTTAACGGTCGTTCCTTGCAAATAATGACCATGTACGCTTCTCATTTCCGATTTACTTACTGGAGTGACCTATAACTTTGCATGCTGTATCTGAGTGCAATTTGGAGTCGGCCAGTGAAAACCGTTTGAATTTATGTCAAACCGTTCGTGTTTTATAACCGAAAGGTGCTTGTCCGTATGTCAGCGCGCCTTAATTTTAACGGTCGTTCCTTGCGAATAATGACCATGTACGCTTCTCATTTCCGATTTACTCATTGGAATGACCTTTAACTTTGCATGCTGTATCTGAGTGTAATTTGAAGTTGGCCAGTGAAAACCGTTTGAATTTATGTCAAACCGTTCGTGTTTTGTAATCGAAAGGTGTTTGTCTGTATGTCAGCGCGCCTTAATTTTAACGGTCGTTCCTTGCGAATAATGACCATGTACGCTTCTGAATTCCGATTCACTCATTGGAATGACCTATAACTTTGCATGCTGTTTCTAAGTGCAATTTGGAGTTGGCCAGTGAAAACCGTTTGAATTTATGTCAAACCGTTCGTGTTTTATAACCGAAAGGTGCTTGCCAGTATGTCAGCGCGCCTTAATTTTAACGGTCGTGACTTGCGAATAATGACCATGTACGCTTCTGAATTCCGATTCACTCATTGGAATGACCTATCACTTTGCATGCTGTTTCTAAGTGCAATTTGGAGTTGGCCAGTGAAAACCGATTGAATTTATGTCAAACCGTTCGTGTTTTATAACCGAAAGGTTCTTGCCAGTATGTCAGCGCGCCCTAATTTTAACGGTCGTTCCTTGCGAATAATGACCATGTAAGCTTCTCATTTCCGATTTACTGACTGGAATGATCTATAACTTTGCATGCTGTATCTGAGTAAAATTTGGAGTTGGCTAGTGAAAACCGTTTGAATTTATGACAATCAGTTCGTGTTTTATAACCGAAAGGTGCTTGCCAGTATGTCAGCGCGCCTTAATTTTAACGGTCGTTCCTTGCAAATAATGACCATGTAAGCTTCTCATTTCCGATTTACTTACTGGAGTGACCTATAACTTTGCATGCTGTATCTGAGTGCAATTTGGAGTTGGCCAGTGAAAACCGTTTGAATTTATGTCAAACCGTTCGTGTTTTGTAATCGAAAGGTGTTTGTCTGTATGTCAGCGCGCCTTAATTTTAACGGTCGTGACTTGCGAATAATGACCATGTACGCTTCTGAATTCCGATTCACTCATTGGAATGACCTATAACTTTGCATGCTGTTTCTAAGTGCAATTTGGAGTTGGCCAGTGAAAACCGTTTGAATTTATGTCAAACCGTTCGTGTTTTGTAATCGAAAGGTGTTTGTCTGTATGTCAGCGCGCCTTAATTTTAACGGTCGTGACCTGCGAATAATGATGATGCACGCTTCTGAATTCCGATTCCCTCATTAGAATGACCTATAACTTTGCGTGCTGTTTCTAAGTGCAATTTGGAGTTGGCCAGTGAAAACCGTTTGAATTTATGTCAAACCGTTCGTGTTTTATAACCGAAAGGTGCTTGCCAGTATGTCAGCGCGCCTTATAATTTTAACGGTCGTTCCTTGCAAATAATGACCATGTACGCTTCTCATTTCCGATTTACTTACTGGAGTGACCTATAACTTTGCATGCTGTATCTGAGTGCAATTTGGAGTCGGCCAGTGAAAACCGTTTGAATTTATGTCAAACCGTTCGTGTTTTATAACCGAAAGGTGCTTGTCCGTATGTCAGCGCGCCTTAATTTTAACGGTCGTTCCTTGCAAATAATGACCATGTACGCTTCTCATTTCCGATTTACTTACTGGAGTGACCTATAACTTTGCATGCTGTATCTGAGTGCAATTTGGAGTCGGCCAGTGAAAACCGTTTGAATTTATGTCAAACCGTTCGTGTTTTATAACCGAAAGGTGCTTGTCCGTATGTCAGCGCGCCTTAATTTTAACGGTCGTTCCTTGCGAATAATGACCATGTACGCTTCTCATTTCCGATTTACTCATTGGAATGACCTTTAACTTTGCATGCTGTATCTGAGTGTAATTTGAAGTTGGCCAGTGAAAACCGTTTGAATTTATGTCAAACCGTTCGTGTTTTGTAATCGAAAGGTGTTTGTCTGTATGTCAGCGCGCCTTAATTTTAACGGTCGTTCCTTGCGAATAATGACCATGTACGCTTCTGAATTCCGATTCACTCATTGGAATGACCTATAACTTTGCATGCTGTTTCTAAGTGCAATTTGGAGTTGGCCAGTGAAAACCGTTTGAATTTATGTCAAACCGTTCGTGTTTTGTAATCGAAAGGTGTTTGTCTGTATGTCAGCGCGCCTTAATTTTAACGGTCGTGACCTGCGAATAATGATGATGCACGCTTCTGAATTCCGATTCCCTCATTAGAATGACCTATAACTTTGCATGCTGTTTCTAAGTGCAATTTGGAGTTGGCCAGTGAAAACCGTTTGAATTTATGTCAAACCGTTCGTGTTTTATAACCGAAAGGTGCTTGCCAGTATGTCAGCGCGCCTTATAATTTTAACGGTCGTTCCTTGCAAATAATGACCATGTACGCTTCTCATTTCCGATTTACTTACTGGAGTGACCTATAACTTTGCATGCTGTATCTGAGTGCAATCTGGAGTCGGCCAGTGAAAACCGTTTGAATTTATGTCAAACCGTTCGTGTTTTATAACCGAAAGGTGCTTGTCCGTATGTCAGCGCGCCTTAATTTTAACGGTCGTTCCTTGCAAATAATGACCATGTACGCTTCTCATTTCCGATTTACTTACTGGAATGACCTATAACTTTGCATGCTGTATCTGAGTGCAATTTGGAGTCGGCCAGTGAAAACCGTTTGAATTTATGTCAAACCGTTCGTGTTTTATAACCGAAAGGTGCTTGTCCGTATGTCAGCGCGCCTTAATTTTAACGGTCGTTCCTTGCGAATAATGACCATGTACGCTTCTCATTTCCGATTTACTCATTGGAATGACCTTTAACTTTGCATGCTGTATCTGAGTGTAATTTGAAGTTGGCCAGTGAAAACCGTTTGAATTTATGTCAAACCGTTCGTGTTTTGTAATCGAAAGGTGTTTGTCTGTATGTCAGCGCGCCTTAATTTTAACGGTCGTTCCTTGCGAATAATGACCATGTACGCTTCTGAATTCCGATTCACTCATTGGAATGACCTATAACTTTGCATGCTGTTTCTAAGTGCAATTTGGAGTTGGCCAGTGAAAACCGTTTGAATTTATGTCAAACCGTTCGTGTTTTATAACCGAAAGGTGCTTGCCAGTATGTCAGCGCGCCTTAATTTTAACGGTCGTGACTTGCGAATAATGACCATGTACGCTTCTGAATTCCGATTCACTCATTGGAATGACCTATCACTTTGCATGCTGTTTCTAAGTGCAATTTGGAGTTGGCCAGTGAAAACCGATTGAATTTATGTCAAACCGTTCGTGTTTTATAACCGAAAGGTTCTTGCCAGTATGTCAGCGCGCCCTAATTTTAACGGTCGTTCCTTGCGAATAATGACCATGTAAGCTTCTCATTTCCGATTTACTGACTGGAATGATCTATAACTTTGCATGCTGTATCTGAGTAAAATTTGGAGTTGGCTAGTGAAAACCGTTTGAATTTATGACAATCAGTTCGTGTTTTATAACCGAAAGGTGCTTGCCAGTATGTCAGCGCGCCTTAATTTTAACGGTCGTGACTTGCGAATAATGACCATGTACGCTTCTGAATTCCGATTCACTCATTGGAATGACCTATAACTTTGCATGCTGTTTCTAAGTGCAATTTGGAGTTGGCCAGTGAAAACCGTTTGAATTTATGTCAAACCGTTCGTGTTTTGTAATCGAAAGGTGTTTGTCTGTATGTCAGCGCGCCTTAATTTTAACGGTCGTGACCTGCGAATAATGATGATGCACGCTTCTGAATTCCGATTCCCTCATTAGAATGACCTATAACTTTGCATGCTGTTTCTAAGTGCAATTTGGAGTTGGCCAGTGAAAACCGTTTGAATTTATGTCAAACCGTTCGTGTTTTATAACCGAAAGGTGCTTGCCAGTATGTCAGCGCGCCTTATAATTTTAACGGTCGTTCCTTGCAAATAATGACCATGTACGCTTCTCATTTCCGATTTACTTACTGGAGTGACCTATAACTTTGCATGCTGTATCTGAGTGCAATTTGGAGTCGGCCAGTGAAAACCGTTTGAATTTATGTCAAACCGTTCGTGTTTTATAACCGAAAGGTGCTTGTCCGTATGTCAGCGCGCCTTAATTTTAACGGTCGTTCCTTGCAAATAATGACCATGTACGCTTCTCATTTCCGATTTACTTACTGGAGTGACCTATAACTTTGCATGCTGTATCTGAGTGCAATTTGGAGTCGGCCAGTGAAAACCGTTTGAATTTATGTCAAACCGTTCGTGTTTTATAACCGAAAGGTGCTTGTCCGTATGTCAGCGCGCCTTAATTTTAACGGTCGTTCCTTGCGAATAATGACCATGTACGCTTCTCATTTCCGATTTACTCATTGGAATGACCTTTAACTTTGCATGCTGTATCTGAGTGTAATTTGAAGTTGGCCAGTGAAAACCGTTTGAATTTATGTCAAACCGTTCGTGTTTTGTAATCGAAAGGTGTTTGTCTGTATGTCAGCGCGCCTTAATTTTAACGGTCGTTCCTTGCGAATAATGACCATGTACGCTTCTGAATTCCGATTCACTCATTGGAATGACCTATAACTTTGCATGCTGTTTCTAAGTGCAATTTGGAGTTGGCCAGTGAAAACCGTTTGAATTTATGTCAAACCGTTCGTGTTTTATAACCGAAAGGTGCTTGCCAGTATGTCAGCGCGCCTTAATTTTAACGGTCGTGACTTGCGAATAATGACCATGTACGCTTCTGAATTCCGATTCACTCATTGGAATGACCTATCACTTTGCATGCTGTTTCTAAGTGCAATTTGGAGTTGGCCAGTGAAAACCGATTGAATTTATGTCAAACCGTTCGTGTTTTATAACCGAAAGGTTCTTGCCAGTATGTCAGCGCGCCCTAATTTTAACGGTCGTTCCTTGCGAATAATGACCATGTAAGCTTCTCATTTCCGATTTACTGACTGGAATGATCTATAACTTTGCATGCTGTATCTGAGTAAAATTTGGAGTTGGCTAGTGAAAACCGTTTGAATTTATGACAATCAGTTCGTGTTTTATAACCGAAAGGTGCTTGCCAGTATGTCAGCGCGCCTTAATTTTAACGGTCGTTCCTTGCAAATAATGACCATGTAAGCTTCTCATTTCCGATTTACTTACTGGAGTGACCTATAACTTTGCATGCTGTATCTGAGTGCAATTTGGAGTCGGCCAGTGAAAACCGTTTGAATTTATGTCAAACCGTTCGTGTTTTATAACCGAAAGGTGCTTGTCCGTATGTCAGCGCGCCTTAATTTTAACGGTCGTTCCTTGCGAATAATGACCATGTACGCTTCTCATTTCCGATTTACTCATTGGAATGACCTTTAGCTTTGCATGCTGTATCTGAGTGTAATTTGAAGTTGGCCAGTGAAAACCGTTTGAATTTATGTCAAACCGTTCGTGTTTTATAACCGAAAGGTACTTGTCCGTATGTCAGCGCGCCTTAATTTTAACGGTCGTTCCTTGCGAATAATGACCATGTACGCTTCTCATTTCCGATTTACTTACTGGAATGATCTATAACTTTGCATGCTGTATCTGAGTGTAATTTGAAGTTGGCCAGTGAAAACCGTTTGAATTTATGTCAAACCGTTCGTGTTTTTCACCGAAAGGTGCTTGTCTGTATGTCAGCGCGCCTTAATTTTAACGGTCGTTGCTTGCGAATAATGACCATGTACGCTTCTGAATTCCGATTCACTCATTGGAATGACCTATAACTTTGCATACTGTATCTGAGTGCAATTTGGAGTCGGCCAGTGAAAACCGTTTGAATTTATGTCAAACCGTTCGTGTTTTATAACCGAAAGGTGCTTGTCCGTATGTCAGCGCGCCTTAATTTTAACGGTCGTTCCTTGCGAATAATGACCATGTACGCTTCTCATTTCCGATTTACTCATTGGAATGACCTTTAACTTTGCATGCTGTATCTGAGTGTAATTTGAAGTTGGCCAGTGAAAACCGTTTGAATTTATGTCAAACCGTTCGTGTTTTGTAATCGAAAGGTGTTTGTCTGTATGTCAGCGCGCCTTAATTTTAACGGTCGTGACTTGCGAATAATGACCATGTACGCTTCTGAATTCCGATTCACTCATTGGAATGACCTATAACTTTGCATGCTGTTTCTAAGTGCAATTTGGAGTTGGCCAGTGAAAACCGTTTGAATTTATGTCAAACCGTTCGTGTTTTGTAATCGAAAGGTGTTTGTCTGTATGTCAGCGCGCCTTAATTTTAACGGTCGTGACCTGCGAATAATGATGATGCACGCTTCTGAATTCCGATTCCCTCATTAGAATGACCTATAACTTTGCATGCTGTTTCTAAGTGCAATTTGGAGTTGGCCAGTGAAAACCGTTTGAATTTATGTCAAACCGTTCGTGTTTTATAACCGAAAGGTGCTTGCCAGTATGTCAGCGCGCCTTATAATTTTAACGGTCGTTCCTTGCAAATAATGACCATGTACGCTTCTCATTTCTGATTTACTTACTGGAGTGACCTATAACTTTGCATGCTGTATCTGAGTGCAATTTGGAGTCGGCCAGTGAAAACCGTTTGAATTTATGTCAAACCGTTCGTGTTTTATAACCGAAAGGTGCTTGTCCGTATGTCAGCGCGCCTTAATTTTAACGGTCGTTCCTTGCAAATAATGACCATGTACGCTTCTCATTTCCGATTTACTTACTGGAGTGACCTATAACTTTGCATGCTGTATCTGAGTGCAATTTGGAGTCGGCCAGTGAAAACCGTTTGAATTTATGTCAAACCGTTCGTGTTTTATAACCGAAAGGTGCTTGTCCGTATGTCAGCGCGCCTTAATTTTAACGGTCGTTCCTTGCGAATAATGACCATGTACGCTTCTCATTTCCGATTTACTCATTGGAATGACCTTTAACTTTGCATGCTGTATCTGAGTGTAATTTGAAGTTGGCCAGTGAAAACCGTTTGAATTTATGTCAAACCGTTCGTGTTTTGTAATCGAAAGGTGTTTGTCTGTATGTCAGCGCGCCTTAATTTTAACGGTCGTTCCTTGCGAATAATGACCATGTACGCTTCTGAATTCCGATTCACTCATTGGAATGACCTATAACTTTGCATGCTGTTTCTAAGTGCAATTTGGAGTTGGCCAGTGAAAACCGTTTGAATTTATGTCAAACCGTTCGTGTTTTATAACCGAAAGGTGCTTGCCAGTATGTCAGCGCGCCTTAATTTTAACGGTCGTGACTTGCGAATAATGACCATGTACGCTTCTGAATTCCGATTCACTCATTGGAATGACCTATCACTTTGCATGCTGTTTCTAAGTGCAATTTGGAGTTGGCCAGTGAAAACCGATTGAATTTATGTCAAACCGTTCGTGTTTTATAACCGAAAGGTTCTTGCCAGTATGTCAGCGCGCCCTAATTTTAACGGTCGTTCCTTGCGAATAATGACCATGTAAGCTTCTCATTTCCGATTTACTGACTGGAATGATCTATAACTTTGCATGCTGTATCTGAGTAAAATTTGGAGTTGGCTAGTGAAAACCGTTTGAATTTATGACAATCAGTTCGTGTTTTATAACCGAAAGGTGCTTGCCAGTATGTCAGCGCGCCTTAATTTTAACGGTCGTTCCTTGCAAATAATGACCATGTAAGCTTCTCATTTCCGATTTACTTACTGGAGTGACCTATAACTTTGCATGCTGTATCTGAGTGCAATTTGGAGTCGGCCAGTGAAAACCGTTTGAATTTATGTCAAACCGTTCGTGTTTTATAACCGAAAGGTGCTTGTCCGTATGTCAGCGCGCCTTAATTTTAACGGTCGTTCCTTGCGAATAATGACCATGTACGCTTCTCATTTCCGATTTACTCATTGGAATGACCTTTAGCTTTGCATGCTGTATCTGAGTGTAATTTGAAGTTGGCCAGTGAAAACCGTTTGAATTTATGTCAAACCGTTCGTGTTTTATAACCGAAAGGTACTTGTCCGTATGTCAGCGCGCCTTAATTTTAACGGTCGTTCCTTGCGAATAATGACCATGTACGCTTCTCATTTCCGATTTACTTACTGGAATGATCTATAACTTTGCATGCTGTATCTGAGTGTAATTTGAAGTTGGCCAGTGAAAACCGTTTGAATTTATGTCAAACCGTTCGTGTTTTTCACCGAAAGGTGCTTGTCTGTATGTCAGCGCGCCTTAATTTTAACGGTCGTTGCTTGCGAATAATGACCATGTACGCTTCTGAATTCCGATTCACTCATTGGAATGACCTATAACTTTGCATACTGTATCTGAGTGCAATTTGAAGTTGGCCAGTGAAAACCGTTTGAATTTATGTCAAACCGTTCGTGTTTTGTAATCGAAAGGTGTTTGTCTGTATGTCAGCGCGCCTTAATTTTAACGGTCGTGACCTGCGAATAATGATGATGCACGCTTCTGAATTCCGATTCCCTCATTGGAATGACCTATAACTTTGCATGCTGTTTCTAAGTGCAATTTGGAGTTGGCCAGTGAAAACCGTTTGAATTTATGTCAAACCGTTCGTGTTTTATAACCGAAAGGTGCTTGCCAGTATGTCAGCGCGCCTTAATTTTAACGGTCGTTCCTTGCGAATAATGACCATGTACGCTTCTCATTTCCGATTTACTCATTGGAATGACCTTTAACTTTGCATGCTGTATCTGAGTGTAATTTGAAGTTGGCCAGTGAAAACCGTTTGAATTTATGTCAAACCGTTCGTGTTTTGTAATCGAAAGGTGTTTGTCTGTATGTCAGCGCGCCTTAATTTTAACGGTCGTTCCTTGCGAATAATGACCATGTACGCTTCTGAATTCCGATTCACTCATTGGAATGACCTATAACTTTGCATGCTGTTTCTAAGTGCAATTTGGAGTTGGCCAGTGAAAACCGTTTGAATTTATGTCAAACCGTTCGTGTTTTATAACCGAAAGGTGCTTGCCAGTATGTCAGCGCGCCTTAATTTTAACGGTCGTGACTTGCGAATAATGACCATGTACGCTTCTGAATTCCGATTCACTCATTGGAATGACCTATCACTTTGCATGCTGTTTCTAAGTGCAATTTGGAGTTGGCCAGTGAAAACCGATTGAATTTATGTCAAACCGTTCGTGTTTTATAACCGAAAGGTTCTTGCCAGTATGTCAGCGCGCCCTAATTTTAACGGTCGTTCCTTGCGAATAATGACCATGTAAGCTTCTCATTTCCGATTTACTGACTGGAATGATCTATAACTTTGCATGCTGTATCTGAGTAAAATTTGGAGTTGGCTAGTGAAAACCGTTTGAATTTATGACAATCAGTTCGTGTTTTATAACCGAAAGGTGCTTGCCAGTATGTCAGCGCGCCTTATAATTTTAACGGTCGTTCCTTGCAAATAATGACCATGTACGCTTCTCATTTCCGATTTACTTACTGGAGTGACCTATAACTTTGCATGCTGTATCTGAGTGCAATTTGGAGTCGGCCAGTGAAAACCGTTTGAATTTATGTCAAACCGTTCGTGTTTTATAACCGAAAGGTGCTTGCCAGTATGTCAGCGCGCCTTATAATTTTAACGGTCGTTCCTTGCAAATAATGACCATGTACGCTTCTCATTTCCGATTTACTTACTGGAGTGACCTATAACTTTGCATGCTGTATCTGAGTGCAATTTGGAGTCGGCCAGTGAAAACCGTTTGAATTTATGTCAAACCGTTCGTGTTTTATAACCGAAAGGTGCTTGTCCGTATGTCAGCGCGCCTTAATTTTAACGGTCGTTCCTTGCAAATAATGACCATGTACGCTTCTCATTTCCGATTTACTTACTGGAGTGACCTATAACTTTGCATGCTGTATCTGAGTGCAATTTGGAGTCGGCCAGTGAAAACCGTTTGAATTTATGTCAAACCGTTCGTGTTTTATAACCGAAAGGTGCTTGTCCGTATGTCAGCGCGCCTTAATTTTAACGGTCGTTCCTTGCGAATAATGACCATGTACGCTTCTCATTTCCGATTTACTCATTGGAATGACCTTTAACTTTGCATGCTGTATCTGAGTGTAATTTGAAGTTGGCCAGTGAAAACCGTTTGAATTTATGTCAAACCGTTCGTGTTTTGTAATCGAAAGGTGTTTGTCTGTATGTCAGCGCGCCTTAATTTTAACGGTCGTTCCTTGCGAATAATGACCATGTACGCTTCTGAATTCCGATTCACTCATTGGAATGACCTATAACTTTGCATGCTGTTTCTAAGTGCAATTTGGAGTTGGCCAGTGAAAACCGTTTGAATTTATGTCAAACCGTTCGTGTTTTGTAATCGAAAGGTGTTTGTCTGTATGTCAGCGCGCCTTAATTTTAACGGTCGTGACCTGCGAATAATGATGATGCACGCTTCTGAATTCCGATTCCCTCATTAGAATGACCTATAACTTTGCATGCTGTTTCTAAGTGCAATTTGGAGTTGGCCAGTGAAAACCGTTTGAATTTATGTCAAACCGTTCGTGTTTTATAACCGAAAGGTGCTTGCCAGTATGTCAGCGCGCCTTATAATTTTAACGGTCGTTCCTTGCAAATAATGACCATGTACGCTTCTCATTTCCGATTTACTTACTGGAGTGACCTATAACTTTGCATGCTGTATCTGAGTGCAATCTGGAGTCGGCCAGTGAAAACCGTTTGAATTTATGTCAAACCGTTCGTGTTTTATAACCGAAAGGTGCTTGTCCGTATGTCAGCGCGCCTTAATTTTAACGGTCGTTCCTTGCAAATAATGACCATGTACGCTTCTCATTTCCGATTTACTTACTGGAATGACCTATAACTTTGCATGCTGTATCTGAGTGCAATTTGGAGTCGGCCAGTGAAAACCGTTTGAATTTATGTCAAACCGTTCGTGTTTTATAACCGAAAGGTGCTTGTCCGTATGTCAGCGCGCCTTAATTTTAACGGTCGTTCCTTGCGAATAATGACCATGTACGCTTCTCATTTCCGATTTACTCATTGGAATGACCTTTAACTTTGCATGCTGTATCTGAGTGTAATTTGAAGTTGGCCAGTGAAAACCGTTTGAATTTATGTCAAACCGTTCGTGTTTTGTAATCGAAAGGTGTTTGTCTGTATGTCAGCGCGCCTTAATTTTAACGGTCGTTCCTTGCGAATAATGACCATGTACGCTTCTGAATTCCGATTCACTCATTGGAATGACCTATAACTTTGCATGCTGTTTCTAAGTGCAATTTGGAGTTGGCCAGTGAAAACCGTTTGAATTTATGTCAAACCGTTCGTGTTTTATAACCGAAAGGTGCTTGCCAGTATGTCAGCGCGCCTTAATTTTAACGGTCGTGACTTGCGAATAATGACCATGTACGCTTCTGAATTCCGATTCACTCATTGGAATGACCTATCACTTTGCATGCTGTTTCTAAGTGCAATTTGGAGTTGGCCAGTGAAAACCGATTGAATTTATGTCAAACCGTTCGTGTTTTATAACCGAAAGGTTCTTGCCAGTATGTCAGCGCGCCCTAATTTTAACGGTCGTTCCTTGCGAATAATGACCATGTAAGCTTCTCATTTCCGATTTACTGACTGGAATGATCTATAACTTTGCATGCTGTATCTGAGTAAAATTTGGAGTTGGCTAGTGAAAACCGTTTGAATTTATGACAATCAGTTCGTGTTTTATAACCGAAAGGTGCTTGCCAGTATGTCAGCGCGCCTTAATTTTAACGGTCGTGACTTGCGAATAATGACCATGTACGCTTCTGAATTCCGATTCACTCATTGGAATGACCTATAACTTTGCATGCTGTTTCTAAGTGCAATTTGGAGTTGGCCAGTGAAAACCGTTTGAATTTATGTCAAACCGTTCGTGTTTTGTAATCGAAAGGTGTTTGTCTGTATGTCAGCGCGCCTTAATTTTAACGGTCGTGACCTGCGAATAATGATGATGCACGCTTCTGAATTCCGATTCCCTCATTAGAATGACCTATAACTTTGCATGCTGTTTCTAAGTGCAATTTGGAGTTGGCCAGTGAAAACCGTTTGAATTTATGTCAAACCGTTCGTGTTTTATAACCGAAAGGTGCTTGCCAGTATGTCAGCGCGCCTTATAATTTTAACGGTCGTTCCTTGCAAATAATGACCATGTACGCTTCTCATTTCCGATTTACTTACTGGAGTGACCTATAACTTTGCATGCTGTATCTGAGTGCAATTTGGAGTCGGCCAGTGAAAACCGTTTGAATTTATGTCAAACCGTTCGTGTTTTATAACCGAAAGGTGCTTGTCCGTATGTCAGCGCGCCTTAATTTTAACGGTCGTTCCTTGCAAATAATGACCATGTACGCTTCTCATTTCCGATTTACTTACTGGAGTGACCTATAACTTTGCATGCTGTATCTGAGTGCAATTTGGAGTCGGCCAGTGAAAACCGTTTGAATTTATGTCAAACCGTTCGTGTTTTATAACCGAAAGGTGCTTGTCCGTATGTCAGCGCGCCTTAATTTTAACGGTCGTTCCTTGCGAATAATGACCATGTACGCTTCTCATTTCCGATTTACTCATTGGAATGACCTTTAACTTTGCATGCTGTATCTGAGTGTAATTTGAAGTTGGCCAGTGAAAACCGTTTGAATTTATGTCAAACCGTTCGTGTTTTGTAATCGAAAGGTGTTTGTCTGTATGTCAGCGCGCCTTAATTTTAACGGTCGTTCCTTGCGAATAATGACCATGTACGCTTCTGAATTCCGATTCACTCATTGGAATGACCTATAACTTTGCATGCTGTTTCTAAGTGCAATTTGGAGTTGGCCAGTGAAAACCGTTTGAATTTATGTCAAACCGTTCGTGTTTTATAACCGAAAGGTGCTTGCCAGTATGTCAGCGCGCCTTAATTTTAACGGTCGTGACTTGCGAATAATGACCATGTACGCTTCTGAATTCCGATTCACTCATTGGAATGACCTATCACTTTGCATGCTGTTTCTAAGTGCAATTTGGAGTTGGCCAGTGAAAACCGATTGAATTTATGTCAAACCGTTCGTGTTTTATAACCGAAAGGTTCTTGCCAGTATGTCAGCGCGCCCTAATTTTAACGGTCGTTCCTTGCGAATAATGACCATGTAAGCTTCTCATTTCCGATTTACTGACTGGAATGATCTATAACTTTGCATGCTGTATCTGAGTAAAATTTGGAGTTGGCTAGTGAAAACCGTTTGAATTTATGACAATCAGTTCGTGTTTTATAACCGAAAGGTGCTTGCCAGTATGTCAGCGCGCCTTAATTTTAACGGTCGTTCCTTGCAAATAATGACCATGTAAGCTTCTCATTTCCGATTTACTTACTGGAGTGACCTATAACTTTGCATGCTGTATCTGAGTGCAATTTGGAGTCGGCCAGTGAAAACCGTTTGAATTTATGTCAAACCGTTCGTGTTTTATAACCGAAAGGTGCTTGTCCGTATGTCAGCGCGCCTTAATTTTAACGGTCGTTCCTTGCGAATAATGACCATGTACGCTTCTCATTTCCGATTTACTCATTGGAATGACCTTTAGCTTTGCATGCTGTATCTGAGTGTAATTTGAAGTTGGCCAGTGAAAACCGTTTGAATTTATGTCAAACCGTTCGTGTTTTATAACCGAAAGGTACTTGTCCGTATGTCAGCGCGCCTTAATTTTAACGGTCGTTCCTTGCGAATAATGACCATGTACGCTTCTCATTTCCGATTTACTTACTGGAATGATCTATAACTTTGCATGCTGTATCTGAGTGTAATTTGAAGTTGGCCAGTGAAAACCGTTTGAATTTATGTCAAACCGTTCGTGTTTTTCACCGAAAGGTGCTTGTCTGTATGTCAGCGCGCCTTAATTTTAACGGTCGTTGCTTGCGAATAATGACCATGTACGCTTCTGAATTCCGATTCACTCATTGGAATGACCTATAACTTTGCATACTGTATCTGAGTGCAATTTGGAGTCGGCCAGTGAAAACCGTTTGAATTTATGTCAAACCGTTCGTGTTTTATAACCGAAAGGTGCTTGTCCGTATGTCAGCGCGCCTTAATTTTAACGGTCGTTCCTTGCGAATAATGACCATGTACGCTTCTCATTTCCGATTTACTCATTGGAATGACCTTTAACTTTGCATGCTGTATCTGAGTGTAATTTGAAGTTGGCCAGTGAAAACCGTTTGAATTTATGTCAAACCGTTCGTGTTTTGTAATCGAAAGGTGTTTGTCTGTATGTCAGCGCGCCTTAATTTTAACGGTCGTGACTTGCGAATAATGACCATGTACGCTTCTGAATTCCGATTCACTCATTGGAATGACCTATAACTTTGCATGCTGTTTCTAAGTGCAATTTGGAGTTGGCCAGTGAAAACCGTTTGAATTTATGTCAAACCGTTCGTGTTTTGTAATCGAAAGGTGTTTGTCTGTATGTCAGCGCGCCTTAATTTTAACGGTCGTGACCTGCGAATAATGATGATGCACGCTTCTGAATTCCGATTCCCTCATTAGAATGACCTATAACTTTGCATGCTGTTTCTAAGTGCAATTTGGAGTTGGCCAGTGAAAACCGTTTGAATTTATGTCAAACCGTTCGTGTTTTATAACCGAAAGGTGCTTGCCAGTATGTCAGCGCGCCTTATAATTTTAACGGTCGTTCCTTGCAAATAATGACCATGTACGCTTCTCATTTCTGATTTACTTACTGGAGTGACCTATAACTTTGCATGCTGTATCTGAGTGCAATTTGGAGTCGGCCAGTGAAAACCGTTTGAATTTATGTCAAACCGTTCGTGTTTTATAACCGAAAGGTGCTTGTCCGTATGTCAGCGCGCCTTAATTTTAACGGTCGTTCCTTGCAAATAATGACCATGTACGCTTCTCATTTCCGATTTACTTACTGGAGTGACCTATAACTTTGCATGCTGTATCTGAGTGCAATTTGGAGTCGGCCAGTGAAAACCGTTTGAATTTATGTCAAACCGTTCGTGTTTTATAACCGAAAGGTGCTTGTCCGTATGTCAGCGCGCCTTAATTTTAACGGTCGTTCCTTGCGAATAATGACCATGTACGCTTCTCATTTCCGATTTACTCATTGGAATGACCTTTAACTTTGCATGCTGTATCTGAGTGTAATTTGAAGTTGGCCAGTGAAAACCGTTTGAATTTATGTCAAACCGTTCGTGTTTTGTAATCGAAAGGTGTTTGTCTGTATGTCAGCGCGCCTTAATTTTAACGGTCGTTCCTTGCGAATAATGACCATGTACGCTTCTGAATTCCGATTCACTCATTGGAATGACCTATAACTTTGCATGCTGTTTCTAAGTGCAATTTGGAGTTGGCCAGTGAAAACCGTTTGAATTTATGTCAAACCGTTCGTGTTTTATAACCGAAAGGTGCTTGCCAGTATGTCAGCGCGCCTTAATTTTAACGGTCGTGACTTGCGAATAATGACCATGTACGCTTCTGAATTCCGATTCACTCATTGGAATGACCTATCACTTTGCATGCTGTTTCTAAGTGCAATTTGGAGTTGGCCAGTGAAAACCGATTGAATTTATGTCAAACCGTTCGTGTTTTATAACCGAAAGGTTCTTGCCAGTATGTCAGCGCGCCCTAATTTTAACGGTCGTTCCTTGCGAATAATGACCATGTAAGCTTCTCATTTCCGATTTACTGACTGGAATGATCTATAACTTTGCATGCTGTATCTGAGTAAAATTTGGAGTTGGCTAGTGAAAACCGTTTGAATTTATGACAATCAGTTCGTGTTTTATAACCGAAAGGTGCTTGCCAGTATGTCAGCGCGCCTTAATTTTAACGGTCGTTCCTTGCAAATAATGACCATGTAAGCTTCTCATTTCCGATTTACTTACTGGAGTGACCTATAACTTTGCATGCTGTATCTGAGTGCAATTTGGAGTCGGCCAGTGAAAACCGTTTGAATTTATGTCAAACCGTTCGTGTTTTATAACCGAAAGGTGCTTGTCCGTATGTCAGCGCGCCTTAATTTTAACGGTCGTTCCTTGCGAATAATGACCATGTACGCTTCTCATTTCCGATTTACTCATTGGAATGACCTTTAGCTTTGCATGCTGTATCTGAGTGTAATTTGAAGTTGGCCAGTGAAAACCGTTTGAATTTATGTCAAACCGTTCGTGTTTTATAACCGAAAGGTACTTGTCCGTATGTCAGCGCGCCTTAATTTTAACGGTCGTTCCTTGCGAATAATGACCATGTACGCTTCTCATTTCCGATTTACTTACTGGAATGATCTATAACTTTGCATGCTGTATCTGAGTGTAATTTGAAGTTGGCCAGTGAAAACCGTTTGAATTTATGTCAAACCGTTCGTGTTTTTCACCGAAAGGTGCTTGTCTGTATGTCAGCGCGCCTTAATTTTAACGGTCGTTGCTTGCGAATAATGACCATGTACGCTTCTGAATTCCGATTCACTCATTGGAATGACCTATAACTTTGCATACTGTATCTGAGTGCAATTTGAAGTTGGCCAGTGAAAACCGTTTGAATTTATGTCAAACCGTTCGTGTTTTGTAATCGAAAGGTGTTTGTCTGTATGTCAGCGCGCCTTAATTTTAACGGTCGTGACCTGCGAATAATGATGATGCACGCTTCTGAATTCCGATTCCCTCATTGGAATGACCTATAACTTTGCATGCTGTTTCTAAGTGCAATTTGGAGTTGGCCAGTGAAAACCGTTTGAATTTATGTCAAACCGTTCGTGTTTTATAACCGAAAGGTGCTTGCCAGTATGTCAGCGCGCCTTAATTTTAACGGTCGGTTCTTGCGAATAATGACCATGTAAGCTTCTCATTTCCGATTTACTTACTGGAGTGACCTATAACTTCGCATGCTGTATCTGAGTGCAATTTGGAGTCGGCCAGTGAAAACCGTTTGAATTTATGACAAACCGTTCGTGTTTTATAACCGAAAGGTGCTTGTCTCTATGTCAGCGCGCCTTAATTTTAACGGTCGTTCCTTGCGAATGATGACGATGTGCGCTTCTCAGCTGCATTAAGTCTTAAATTTTGGAGCTGATATTGTACGTCATAGCATTACTGTTCACATAAATATTCGCTAATGTAGCACTAGATAGTCTGTAAACATTACATTCCTCTCAGTACACAATCAAATATTCACTTCTTTAGAAGTATGAAAAAAGTTTCAAGTGCACTGGTTAAAAACAAGTACTCTACGACAGATGTAATCAAAGCATGAACTACAGAAATTGCCAAAGATTAGAACAACAACAGAAAGGATCACTTTTAACAAAATCATTTAAAGCCATGTGCAAAATATGGGTGTACGTTATCCAGTGATGTGTTATGTATTCTATTAAAATGATGAAATATATCACTGTTTCATGTTTGTTTTGTTTTATGTTCATTGTACCTTGATGTGTGTAATTTTGATTGGAATGGAAGCAATAATTTACCAACCAAAGCATTTTATCGTTTTGTAACACACCTTTTGTTACAACTTTTGTAAATGCTATAGCTAATGTTGCAAAAAAAGGAATATATTATTTAGAATCATTTTGAACTAGCTATGGGACGTCTTGACAATAATTGATGAGTCAACAATATGCAACTTGCTGATTCAGCACTTTTTGTCACTGTAAAAGCCTACTACGCTCCGTTGCGTCATCTACCACAAATTCAGAAAGAAACAGAAAGAGAAACGTGAACAATATGTAAAAGAGGATTTCGACACACCAAAGAAAGCAATGTTGCAATATGAATACAACAACAAGATCACAAAAGAAATGGACAGGAAAATGGAACAGAAAATGGACATTATATGCAGACTAGGATGCAGGGGTGGAGTATTTAGAGGAATGAGGCGAGATGAACTGTTAGGAAAAGAGGAAACTGCCCAAGGAATTTTTCAATTTTAGTTGAAAAGCAGAAAGAACAAAATCGACATGGTTGAATTGTTTTGCACAAACTTAAATATGATCACTTCAAGGTTGCATCTAACCATGCATGGGCTTTTTTGAAACATAAGCCGGGAGAGAAATCTCAAGCTTTTCCATCATTGGTTACTGCTGGTGCTGAAATGGAAGCCACTACATGCAATAGGCTTTTCAAACTGGTTTCTATCAACATAAATGGCAGTTTCAGAAACTGATGTCAGAAAAGTTATAACAACCAAAATGCGAGATGCTCCAGCAGAAGTTCAAAAAGCATGAAGGAGGTGGTTTCAAGTAAGCACCCGTTTACTAATTCATTTTCAACTACCCTACAGGATTTTCCTTCAATAGTTTCTGTTTCGCAATTTGGTCAGTTAAATCCTTTTCATCATTATATTCTAGATGATATAAGTATGTTTTAATATGATATTAAATAGTTGTTTGTTTTGTACAGAAGATATATCTCAATCTCAACCGGATCAGGAGTCGTCAGGATCTGGTATGTATATGACTTACATACTACAATCAATGTTAGACAGGCATTCACATGTTATAAGTAAGCACTCTAGTTGTACATGGTGTGCTTGCCACCTATACAGTCATTCCATAACGACCATTGGGGCTGTAATCTAACTTTATATTACATTATCAATGCCAATAAATTTGACATAAGAGTCACAACTCAAGCATCTTCCTGCATAAGAAGGAAATTTTAAACTAAACTCTGCAAGAATTTTAACTGTTATGTCAAATATATTGACTTCGTTATATTTAGAGTTACGCCTATTTTGCACTAACTTAAAATTATACTTGTCTAATTTCATTTAATGTGTCACAGAAAGTGGAGGAACAATCGCAACCACAACGTCAGAAAATCAAAAACTCAGCAGTGGTAGGCTTGCGTTTTTTGCTTTTAGTATTTTATTTATTTCAATGCAATTTTAATAACTGACAAGTTTGCTTGATTGCAACCAATCGCTGTCATGAACTACCTCTGAACATAGTGCATTGAAGTTGTTATAGTCCAAGTCATGGCAGTTATAATTGTATTTACAATTATTTATATTATGTTGCAGATGAATCATTGTATATAATGGTTCAGTTTGTGGACAATAATGAAGTTTTACAAATTTTTCGAATCTCTGACTTAAAAACATTGGACAACAAGAAATTTAAAGACTTCTCTCAAATTCCTGAAGGTGGTTTATGCAAAGCGAGGTGGCCAGCAGACAAGCTGTTTTACAAAGCTAAAAGAATCCAACAGTCGCTATGTAAGTTTACTAGACTTGAACTTTTTAAAGCTTAGTAATACCAGATACAAGTAGGATAATTGTAACTGCCTAATGACATCCCATTAAACGTACATGAAATAATATAAAATTGCAATCTTTCCAAGAAATATTAATATTATTTTGTCTACTTTCAGGTACACCAACTAAAGAAAAATGCAGCTCAGATTCTGAAGCATCACAAAAAAAGAGAAGACTTTTCTAAATTATTTAAAATAACATGTCATGCAGTTACATTGTTTCTGTGAAATAACTTTTTTCTATTCATATATTTTCTATTCATATTTCTCACTGTAGTTGATAGTCTGTGATGCAGCTTTAAAATTACCTAATTTATTGACTGCAAAACAAACATACATTTACTTATATTTTACATGTCCCAAGCTATTTTGGAAACTTAAAATCATTGCATTTCTGTTTTGCATTGTCATTAACCTTATTATCTTAGTGAATGTTTCCAATGTTCGGTGTTCATTTTCATTATTTTTGTAAATAATTATTTATTTTCATCACTGTATGTTCTTTTTGCAACAATGTTGTTGAAGCCCTAAGCCCCATTTTACTATTGAATGTTTCCAATGTTCTTTTTGCAACAATGTTGTTGAAGCCCGAAGCCCAATTTTAATATTGAATGTTTCCAATGTTCTTTTTGCAACAATGTTGTTGAAGCCCTAAACCCCATTTTACTACTGAATGTTTCCAATGTTCGGTGTTCACTTCCCTTTTTTTGTAATTAATGATTTATTTTCATCGCTGTATGTTCTTTTTGCAACAATGTTGTTGAAGCCCTAAGCCCCATTTTATTATTGAATGTTTCCAATGTTCTTTTTGCAACTTTGTTGTTGGAGCCCTAAACCCCATTTTACTATTGAATGATTCCAATTTTCGGTGTTCACTTTCCTTTTTATGTAATTAATCATTTATTTTCATCGCTGTATGTTCTCTTTGCAACAATGTTGTTGAAGCCCGAACCCCAATTTTAATATTGAATGTTTCCAATGTTCTTTTTGCAACAATGTTGTTGAAGCCCTAAGCCCCATTTTATTATTGAATGTTTCCAATGTTGGGTGTTCACTTCCCTTTTTTGTAATTAATCATTGATTTTCATCGCTGTATGTTCTTTTTGCAACTTTGTTGTTGGAGCCCTAAGCCCCATTTTACTATTGAATGTTTCCAATGTTCGGTGTTCACTTCCTATTTTTTGTAATTAATCATTGATTTTCATCGCTGTATGTTCTTTTTGCAACTTTGTTGTTGAAGCCCTAATCCCCATTTTACTATTGAATGTTTCCAATGTTCTTTTGCAACATTGTTGTTGAATCCCTAAGCCCCATTTTCCCATTGAAAACTTTCACTTCATCAAAATTCCGAACTAATAAACACATAAAATTAATTTAACTGTGCGGTTTGAATGCTAAAATTTTAGACCTCTACCTCCATCTAACGGTTTTTCGTTGACTTGAAAAAATATGTTCCGAACAAAAATTGTAACATTATGTGGTCGTTAGAAACCGTTACCTATGCTAACAAAAATTATGTTACAAAAAAAAATCTCGTTCCGAACCATTACATAGGGAACGAAAAGGTATAGACCCACCTTTAAAAGGCAGAATTATTACCATTGTTCAAACGACTTCAAATGTACTGTTCGCACATAAATCGGTCTCGACCAGCATTGTGCAAGAAATTAGACTCCCACAATTGAGGCACCCCATTGATGTAGGGAGCAAGCAGTTGGTCGGTATCGACAAGTCGATCAATCACGTCAAACCAGCGTTGCTCCCCTTTTCGCGCATTGAAAATGCGTCGAATGCGCTTTTCCGTAGTCCCGTCTAACGCTATAAGAACTGCGTGTAAACTTTCACCCAGTCCCGTTATTTAGTCATGTCTGACAAACGCTTTTCCGTAGTCCCGTCTAACGCTATAAGAACTACGTGTAAACTTTCACCCAGTCCCGTCTTTTAGTCATGTCGAACAAACGCTTTTCCGTAGTCCCGTCTAACGCTATAAGAACTGCGTGTGAACTTTCACCTAGTCCCGTCTTTTAGTCATGTCGAACAAACGCTTTTTCGTAGTCCCGTCTGGCGCTGAAAGAACTATATGTGAACTTTCACCCAGTCCCGTCTTTTAGTCATGTCGAACAAACGCTTTTCCGTAGTCCCGTCTGGCGCTATAAGAACTATATGTGAACTTTCACCCAGTCCCGTCTTTTAGTCATGTCGAACAAACGCTTTTCCGTAGTCCCGTCTGGCGCTGAAAGAACTATATGTGAACTTTCACCCAGTCCCGTCTTTTAGTCATGTCGAACAAACGCTTTTCCGTAGTCCCGTCTGGCGCTATAAGAACTATATGTGAACTTTCACCCAGTCCCGTCTTTTAGTCATGTCGAACAAACGCTTTTCCGTAGTCCCGTCTGGCGCTATAACAAACGCCTTTGAACTTTCGCCCAGTCCCGTCTTTTAGTCATGTTGGATATGCGCTTTTCCGTAGTCCCGCCTCTCCCGTATTTTAGTTTGGCACTTTTCCCGTCTCTCCCGTAACCCCGTCTCTCCCGTCTTTTAGACCAGTGGTTCCCAACCTATGGGTCGCGACCCAAAGTTGGGTCGCCTGAACATTCTGTTGGGTCGCTTGTTTTAGTGACACAGTAGAGCGTTGTAATGTTTGGTCGTAAAAAAACAGCGTTTATTCGTTATAAGGTTACTGGCGTAGTAATTTTCAAAAAGCTTTCCCAACTTACAAACAAAAATTCAACTAAAATAGCATGTCCATGGGTCGCGAGAAACCACAAAACTAAATTTTGGTAAGTATTTGGGTCGCGTTAAAAAAGGTTGGGAACCACTGTTTTAGACCTCCATTCCCGTATTTCCGTCGTCCCGTATTCCCGTATTTTAGACATGTCCTTGCCTATGTTGTAAACCAGGGATCACCTAATCACGGCCCGGGGGCGTTAAAGATTGTGCAAACATTCATATTATAGATTTCAGTAATAATTTTACCTGGTCTAACAGGATAACTAACAGGAAGGCATAATTATGTATCATCCAAAAGCGGTTTGTTACGTCACAAACAAAAGCAAAGAATAGTAATTGTGTGCAAACAATTGCCTTTTTAGTTCCTCGTGGTAGAATAAACGTGCATTAGTTGGTATGTGACAGTTCTATAGTTTTCATAATTTTACAATTAAACAGCGGCACAATCTGAATACAAATAAGATCGTGGGAAGACATGAACCCTTTGCGGACCAGTCAAAATCGCCTCGCGTCACGTGTGCCAGTTTGGGGCTGCGTCAGGGCTTGTAACCCATGCGACTCTCGAGCGTGATTGTTAAAATGATCCGGCTTGCAGTTAAAAAAATTGGCGACCCCTGTTCTAAACTGACAAACTAAAAACTTTGCCACGTATGTCATTACTCAAAATTTGTGTTACGCCATAAGGTATTGCATCATAATATTCGTTTCTTTTTGAAAACGTTTGTGCTCGCAAACAATACACTACACTTGCAAAGTTAATTTTGTGGGGAGGTGAGTCCAAAGTTAAATAAATTTGTTTATTTAACTTCTGGCTCACGCCCCCCTTGGAAATGTCTGGCGCCCCCCTGGTTAAGAACCACTGGTTTAGGAGAAAACTCTGCAAGACATTTTACGAAGTACCCCTGGCTCAAAAGCTTCAAAAGCGTAGTATTATCAAAATTTTTTTTACCCAATTCCCTGGATTCGATAGAATTCCACTGGGCTTCGTCACACTTGAGTAACACTGACACGAATCCGAAAAATATCAACAGCGGCAGGCGACAAACAAATAGGCCAACAGAAGAATATGTTTAAGTTTCTCAACCGTTTTTACAATCCTGCATACGAGTGCACGCTGTTCATCGCACCTTAATTGGGCAAAGAACACATACTTTTTGTAATTGTTTTCGCTATTGTGACATCATAATAACACACATGGACAATAGACTTTATAGGACAAGTGATTTGTGAAGTTATATATACCAGAAATATTATCAATTCGATCCGTTGGCCACTAAAATACAGAAACGTCATTGATTTTAAAGGACTGTGAAGGCGGATTTAAATGCTTCTAAAGCATGACAGGGTATAATGCAAGAAACGTGAAACATAAAAAGACTAATGGTAAATTGCGTTGGGGGTCCGCAGACTTACAAAATTCATAAAAGGGGTCCGTGACTACAAAAAGGTTAAGAACCACTGCTCTAAACGGTTCCTTTGCCATTATTTCGAGGGCTTGCGGTCCTTAAGCCTGGTGTGTATATCAGAAAAACGAAAGTTAATTGCAGGATTTTAGCTAGTCACGCGAAATTCTGCAAAACAAAGATCCAAATCTGACATTAAAACATTTAACGTTAAACATCACAATTTGTGCGCGAACAATTGCATTTTTGTTAATTGTCATGCAATAAAGCGTATTGTTTAGCAATGGAGACGGTCGATTTTCATATTCACTTTTATTTAAACTTATTCATTTGCACAAACTGACGCCAAATAAGAATATAGAATTACTTCCACCTTTTAGCGGTCCCCGCAAAATTGCCTCACGGAGCCCTAAAGGACCGCGGACCCCGGTTTGAGAACAGCTGCGTTAACCTTTTTGCGATCCAAATACTTGTATTCCGGAATAAATTTAGAATATTCGGAAGTCACACGGACAGCAACACTAGAAAACGTTCGATACGATACTCTGATCCTTGTCAATTTACTTTCTGCGTAGGCTTCTGTTTAGTTAAGTTTATAAGGCTAAACTCACTACTCTCACTATCCTTGAAACAATAAGCACATATATCAGGTCGCCAACCTTTACCACTCTGAAAAACACATTCAGACCAATATCAAATTTTCACACAAAAAATCCCTGGGAGTCGAGAAGGCCTTTTTAAATTTGAAATACAATGCCACTGTAAAAACGTTTTTATATCTAACGAAATTCGACTTTTTGTTGTTAGTTGGTTCCTTGCATATTATAGGTGCACAGTTAAAGCAAATGAAATTTCCCACGTCCCCACGTCCCCACGTCCCCACGTCCCCACGTCCCCACGTCCCCACGTCCCCACGTCCCCACGTCCCCACGTCCCCACGTCCCCACGTCCCCACGTCCCCACGTCCCCACGTCCCCACGTCCCCACGTCCCCACGTCCCCACGTCCCCACGTCCCCACGTCCCCACGTCCCCACGTCCCCACGTCCCCACGTCCCCACGTCCCCACGTCCCCACGTCCCCACGTCCCCACGTCCCCACGTCCCCACGTCCCCACGTCCCCACGTCCCCACGTCCCCACGTCCCCACGTCCCCACGTCCCCACGTCCCCACGTCCCCACGTCCCCACGTTAGCATCGAACGCTGTGTTTTCTTGAGACGCGGATTTTTATTTTTGCATTTAACGCGTATTGTTAGACGCTCCCAGTTTACCTCTTTACGTTCATGGTTTGAACGCGGTTGTAGCTAACTACCAGAAATTTTCTCCGTTGGTGCATTTATTTCTTAGTATATCTATATTTTTTTCTTAAATTCCTGACTTTTAAGTACATTTTAACATTTCTCCCTGACGCAAATTTAAGCCATGAATTCCCTGACATGTCAGGGAACATCCTGACGTATGGCAACCCTAGTTTAGTTTCAAAATATTTTTTGATTTGTTAGCAGGAGGTATACCATACAAAGTATGTCGGGCAGAAAAAATTACTGAAACGTTACTTTGTGAACTGTTCGACCCTACTATAAACGATTTGACACAGAACATGTCAGCATGCAGTCAGTGGCGGCTCGTGCCTAAAATTTCTGGGGATGCTGCTCCAAATTTTAGCCTTTATTGCACATATATAAGTTGGCTATATAAAGAAAAGCCACATTTCTAGTTTTCTAGCCAATAATGTACACGAGTGTATATATATTGTCGTATGGTTTCCACGTCTCCAAAACTTAGACGTGATCGCATATATTTTGAAACCAGTCGGTGAATGCTGTATCGCATTCATGTACTGTCCGATATCCACCTTGTAACTTGGTTGTGGGGCATTTTAGGACAAGATGGTCTGTATCTAGCTTATCTGCTCCACAGTGTGGGCATTCCAAATTCGTTCTTTCGCCCCAGCGTTGAAGCATGTGGGCAGTGCGAGCATGTTTTGATCGCAGTCGGTTCTCTGCTACCGCGTGACGTCTATGTGCTATGTCGAAACCTGACAGTGGAGTTATTGGGTCGTCTACTAGCTCTCCTCCAGCGGGCATGTTATTAAACCAATATTGTTTCCATTCTTCAGTCATATCGAAAGTGTTGTCAGTCGCTAAGTTGTAGATTGGATGCCTGGGTTTTAGTCTACGTGTTTTGGGTGCTTGACTTATAATCTTGGTGAGGGGAATTTCCTCTGGAAGTGTTTGAAGATTCTGTATCATCTTCATAACTGATCCTCAGATGTGTGTTAGAGCAAGTAGTTTCAACTCGTAAAGCCAAATTTATGGTCTCATTTCGTATTTGCCAACGAAATGACTTTTACCGATGTATGGTCGCAAATGTCGCTCAAACTTAAACGCACATACAGTGTCAATAATCGGGAAAGCTCACGCCGTACTCGATGGCGAGATTGCGTAGCACCCTGTTGGTTCCAGGTACACGGCAACCGTTTGTTGTGTTCTGCTGGTTTTATTATTGTTTTGAATAGATAAATGAATATGTTTTGTTGCGCATGTGACTCAATTCTATCTAGAAATAATAAATATCTAGAAAATAATAAATCCGTCATTGACTGGTAAAAGACGGAAAATCAAGATTCCGTCACCAAACCGCATGTCCGATGGGACGCTCATAAAGTTGTAATATTAAGGGAAACAAACTCATCTGAACAAAAAAAATCAAAATAACAGCGCCAAACTAACTACAATAGATAAAAATATTATCACAATCCCGAATGTTGTTTGTAACACGACGGATTAGGAACGTGACAAACTACATAAAAAATTATTCGCCCTTTAAAATGAATTAGATAAACTTTGAATACCCGTAGTCGCACTCGCTGGGCTGCAGGAGAAAAAACACAAAGTACTTTTTAACCCGGGAAAGAGGTTATGCGAAAAGTATTAATATTTGGATCCTTCCAAATAAAAAAAATCTCAAAAGCTTGGAGGAATTTTGTATACTATTTTATGGGGAGAACAATGAAGTTTGAACTTCCCAATATTCCACTAGACAGTGGTGGGGAGACTCAACTCGAGTCACCTTTTTAAAAGACTTGACTTGAGTCTCAGTTGTGAAAAGACTTGACTTGGACTCGTCTTAGTAGAGACTCGACTCGGACTCGTTATGTCACCAACAAAACGAAAATTTCTTATAATTAATAACCTGTTCAGTTGGCTTCAACCAAACAACAGCAGCAATTTACTGTGCTACGCGAAGTTATTTTTGCTTAATTTTAACGTAACGAAGTCGCTGCTACATGCACAAACTTTCTTACGTTGGCATTAAGCGTTGTACTTCTTGCTTGGGTTAAGTTATCGAATGCAGTACATGTCAAAGCCAAGTGTTCGCTTTTAAGCGCTAATATTAGCGAACAAACGCTCTAGGGCAGTGCTCTTCAACCGGTGTGCACGATGTACCCTACGTGTGCACCAAAATATGCATGGGGTGCACAATTACGAAAAGGTACACAAGAGTGTATCACAAACTTTAAATGAACCATCAGTATTTTGACTTTCAGGATATTACCAAAAAGATGTAGGTTTCAACTGATGTATAACTTAGTTAAACCTTTTTAATGTTTTATCGCTGTGTCAAGTTTGATAGTGTCTGTGTTACATTCGGGTTATATTAGTATGTCGAGTTTTGGCTTTTTCACCGATGTTTCACAGAAAATTCGCCAACATATGCTTGGAGTATTGGTAGCAAATCAAGGATTTTTTGAAAGCTCCGCTCGGTTTAATTGACATGATGATATGCATAATGATTTTTCATATTGCTTATTAGGCTACCTAAGGCTGCGTTTACACAGAGGCACCGCCACGTGGTTTCGTACCAGGTGTTCACTCCGCGCGTTCACACTGAGCAAAAAACGTCGTTCACACTAGACCAGTGGTTCTTAACCTTTTTTCCTTGCTGCAGCCCTTTCAAATCACTAACCAATTTTCGCACCCCCTTTCAAATCACTAACCAATTTTCGCACCCCCTTCTGTAATTGCTTAAATATAATATACCTAACCAACCTTAATGATTCTGCATCTCCGCACCCCTTGGGGGTGCGTGCACCCCAGGTTAAGAACCCCTGCACTAGACGGTTTTCGCGACGAGGCATCGCGTTTTTTGCTGGTTTAGACGACAGGTTTTGACGTCTGAAGACAAGTTTCGCGATGAGAGAAAAGTGTGGTTTCAAACCTGATGTTGTTGAAAAAACTCACTACTATCGCTAGTTTTATTTGATTTTTGGCAATGTCAGATTAGAGTTTAACTGAACTGTGCAGGTCATGTTTGAAAAAGTTACTTTTTCAGTTTGTAGACTTTTTTGCATGCATTTCAGTTTCATAAAAAAAAAGAATAAATAGGGATTTAAGTGGAAGGCTTTTAAGTGTAAATTTATTTTGGACTCTTGCTAAACGAAAACGCAGACGTGTAGGCTACAGCTCAATCAAGATTTCCCTTTTAATTCATTGAGTTACACACATGTAGCCCAATGTAATTTTTTGAAACACGGCTCTTTGCCGTTAAAATCATGTGCTGAACCTCCTCCGCACTACAAAGTTTATTCAATTTTGTGACTTTTCTTTAGACCATAGTATTCCCCGTTCACTCATTTTAGGCACGCAAACGTACACTTCAGTTAACAAAAATAGACGGCACTTATTATAAACCAACGCACAAACCGCTGCATTCGGTTTCGCGCCTTGCTTCGTTCAGACACGGGTTTCGAACCTTGCATCGTTCAGACACGGGGTTTCACGACCACGTTTAGGCGCGAAACCACCTCTTGTCGTACCAGGTTTCGGTAGGTGACGTTTCGTTCACACTACCAAAAAGTTTCATTCCTAGTGGCGAAAACCTACCGCGGTGCCCGAGTGTGAACGCAGCCTAAGTTTACCTTTTAAGTAAACAGGGTGCATGGGTTCGTCACAATAACTTTAAAGGGTTCACCAACCCAAATAAGGTTTAAGAGCACTGCTCTAGCGCATGCAGTAAAATATGAATTTTTGGTTTTGAAAAACTCCTTTGAACAAATTGACGTTCTTTTCCACACTGTTTAATGGGTGTCAATTAACGTGTTTCATTAAAGTTGACCCTACTCTAAGAAAGGGACGTTGATGGGAAATGTTCACTGTAATGAAGCGGTGTCCGTTTTTAAGGTAAAAACGTCGCGATGAACCATTCAAATAAATAAACTATCTAAATTCTAAACCTTTAACCTTTCCTTGCAAAAGTTTTTGGGAATTGTCTTGACTCGAACCGCTAATGACTTGACTCGACTTGAGACTCAAACCTCATTTGACTTGACTTGAGACTCGACTGATAGGACTCGTTACCAAACCCTGCCACTAGATGCCATGGAAAAAAACGAAACCGAAATTCTGGAAACAAAGTTTTCAAACGCACTGAAAGACATGGGCGAAAACATATTCCCCAGGACTCGACGACTTTCCAGCAGATTTCTATTTTCGGTTTAGGAAAAACCTTTTTACGGACGCGTGGAGTTATTCGATATCAATTGGCAACTTACCACTTTGCCTCCAAATCAGTAAATAACCGAATACGAGTGGTTTGAAACCATGTAATCTCTCCTAAAACACACTGGTAGATCGTAACTCGAGGGTTGGGAAATGTGGCGAGCAGTAATTGTTGTAGTGTTTACATTCAGAGAGATCATTTAAAATTATATTGGCATAAGCATTCAAAAAACATCTATTGCAATTGAATCGTCGCGCAAAACACAATTAAAAACAAGGTTAGCAGAAACCGTAACACCATGATGTAACAAGTAGGTCAAACTCCTGTTCAAATTATAACAAACGACATAAATTTTACAATTTGCTAGAGTTGTTCATTAATGCTTCACATTGAATAGGAATTCTAACTTCATCGAGAAATGCATTTTCTAAGACTTCTTCTATACTTCCAACATATTGAATGTCCATTGCTTCACAAACATCATGTGGTAGCTCAGTGATAACGTCCCTTCGATTTTGTGCCGGTAATAACACTTTATTTATCCCTGCCCTGTGAGCGGCGAGTACCTTTTCTTTTATTCCGCCAACCTACAAAACAAAATTATAGATTCGTGACAGTGGGCTTGTGTATGGGACATTTGTGATTTAGGCAGATATAAGCTATTTGTATGTGTGCCAGACAAAATAATATGACTCTTTAGAAACAGACACATTGCATTTTTCTATTTGTTTTATTTGTAAAGCTTGTTAGTAAAGTTTGTTTTTTACATTTTCATCCTCCAAAGATGCATGTTAGAAATAAAGAGTGTTGTTTCTGAACGTAATTGTGTTATTCCGGTGAGATTACTTTGCTTAACATTTGCCGCCTGCTACAGTGTGGTATGTTTAAATTTGTTGCTATATTTACAGACGTTCTGCTGACACTGGTCCCAATAGTTTTGGTGATCGTAAACGTCTCTGTTTAATGAATGTTGCCGTTACTAAATTAGAAACATTGTCGGGAAAGCCGCCTTTTTATTCTTGTGCTCGCCGTGTTGTGGTACTGTCGAGCGCCACTATCTGACCATATTTCACAAATAGAAGAAAAATCTACTAACACCATACCTCACGGCAGGCCCACATTTAGCTTTTTTCGATAGGTGGCGCAAAGAGCATTTTACCCGTTTAAAACGAAATATCTCTCAAGAAGCTCACGGTTGGGGCTATTAGGATCGGGGTAAGGTATTAGCGTTCAAAATTCAAAAAAACTAGAAGAAGGACTTAGTTTCTATTGCAAAATTTTCCAAAACTTGCATCCTATCCCTAACCCTCTTCAGCTGCAAAATAAGTATTTCAGCTCCTGCGCCACTTAACCAGCTAAATAGGCGTTTGCCGCGAGGCGTGGTGTCAGTAGCTCTACCTGTACCATATAAAAGAGTTCGTTAATTAACTCTTGGTGCAATTGAGTTTGAGCGCAAGGAAAAACGCGCTAAAGACCATTTTAGGAAAACTAGCGATCGCCCCTGCAGTGCTGTCAGGAGGCGCATAGAATCACGCCTTCGTATAATGAAGACAGCGCAACAAATGGTCTTGTTTCAACAATTATACATTAACGCAGTGCTTTTCAACTTTTTTGAGAACACTTCGCACTTTTTTTTGCAAAACTTTCATCCGCACAAACCAACCGAAAAGGTTTACACAAAAAGAAAATGAAGAGATTTAACATTTTTTTTATTCAAATGCCCAACAAGTAGGCTACCGGTTTATCAATGACTTGGTTGTTGTTGGCAATTTCAGACCAGTTAGGCACAACTTCTTACTCCAAAGCTCCCCGCATTAGGTCATGAAGAAGACAACCACTTTTCCTCGTTTTGATGTAAACTAGTGCACTAAAGCCGTTTCGGCAAAACAAGTTGTGGGGTTTTGTACAAGAACTTCTGGTGCTTGGATGGTCAGGTCTTTATAAGAACTATCCAGAATTTGTTTTCCGCGATTAAAAAATGCTTGCTGGCAGAAATCGTTTTTGAGAGTATGACCTAAAGGTCCCGGAGGCTTCTGTTCACCGAAGGGGTTTGAAACCCACACGTTTGTTTTAATGCTTCTGTCTGATGGCTAGGAAAATTAGCTTCAAAACTATCAACAGAGTCGCCACCTACATGATACGCTACTCCAACTTGTGTTCCGTTTTATTTCCATTTCCATGTAGACATGAAGGTCTTTAGCATCTTCAATCTTTTAAGACTATCACTGCAGATTTCTTCTTTCAAAATTTGAATTTTTCGCTTGATTCAAGTAATTTTTGAGGTCACTTCAAATATATCAATTTCCTTTCCTTGTATACTGGAGTTGAACTCATTAAGTATACCGAATATGTCAACAAGACAAGCTAGCCGGGCAAGCCAGAATAAGTCTTGAATCAAATGTCGCAGGCTCAGACATTTTCTTGTCTGTCTGCCTTTTGATTACGTAATAATAATAGTGCGCAAATATTAAATCACTGGTGGCTGGTGTGAAACAAAATTATAAAAGCTACGATTAGCGATGCGTCGTAAGTCCAACAAGTTTTTACAAATGCGTCGCAACGATTAAAGTTAGAATGCCACTGTACCTAATATCCTATTAAGTTTATTTGAATTATTCCCTGTCAAAAAAAGTAAAAAAAATACACAATTATCATCCCCACTCATCCGCACTACAATTTTTTTCATCCGCCCAAGTGCGTACCATCCCACAGGTTAAAAAGCACTGCATTAACGTATTCTTATGCCGTTAAACCCATTGTCTTTCACTGAGTTGGAGCAATGTCGCTCAAACTTCTTGGAAAATTTTGCCCGCATTGGCCACTGTTTAAAAGCTTACCCACTAAAGGCAACATGTTCATTGCACCACAGAAATTTTTCATAAGTGGGGACTTGAAGCAAACAAAACAAATTAAAAAGTTTTACACTATGGGGCTGTCAAGTCAAACAGGTAAGGGAGCCAAAAATAGCCAGAGTCGCATTAACTCTCCAATAGTCATTGCAAGTTAGAATAAAAAACAAACAATCATACTGGTAAAACTCGTCCTTGTAGTGTGATTTCTCCGGTCATGGCAATGTCAGACCTCACTAACTTTCCTGACAGTAATGATACCAATGCTGTAGCTATGGTAATTCCAGCCGAGGGTCCATCCTTACCAACAGCTCCCGCAGGAAAATGAAGGTGTATGTCACTGTTTGATAATTTGGGGCCTACAACAGCAGTCAAGCTGTTAGGTTGGTCTTGATAAATTGTGGTTAAATAACAAAAGAGTATTGTATTTAAACTACAATAGAAAAAATTTAAAGGTCAATAAAAAGCAGTATGGGATAAATAGTGCAATGTGTTTGTTATTGCTTTGTTCCCTAAACCATAAATTTACTCCATCTAACTACATTTTTTAGACGTAATCATCCTTTAAACATGCAACTTATGAACAGAATGTATGTCCCAGACAATACAAATATTTCAAAAAAATATTCACAACTAAAAAAAATAAACGCAATGGAAATCATAAACGCCAGGCCTATTAAAGGAGTTATACCGAATAAGCCGGTCACCAAGCATTCACCACCATATGGTAAGGCGTAGCCTAGAAAAATCTAGCTTGCGGTGGGAATCGAACCCACGACAGTGGTCTTTCCGGAAATCGCGCTCTACCAACTGAGCTACGCAGGCTCAGAGAAGATTGAATCGCAAGTGCCGTGGCCTGTCTTATATGCTGCACATGTCAGCTTTGTAGTAGGGAATCGCCAGTTCGACTGGTAATCAGTTAAGACACAGATAAATAGCTGGGATCAGCCCTGAAGCTAAAACGTCGATGCAGACCAGCGACCACGGAACATTCATACAGAAATCATAGTACGTCAGGCCTATTGAAGTTTCCCTACTACGAAGCTGACATGTGCAGCATACGAAGCAGGCAACGGTGCTTGTGATTCGACTTTCGGCGGATTCTCCACTGAGCCTGTGTAGCTCATTTGGTAGAGCGTGGGTCCCAGAAAGACTCCTGTCGCGGGTTCAAATCTCACCGCTGGCAAGATCTTTCTAACCCAAACCTTGCCAAATGGTGGTGATGCTTGGTGACCGGCTGATTCGGTATAACGCCTTAAATAGGCCTGGCGTACAATGATTTCCATATGGGTGTGCCGTGATCGCTGGTCTGCATCGAAGCATCAGGGCCGATCCCAGCTATTCATCTATGTCATAAAAATCAAACGTTAAATAGGATAGTTTTTTATCTTATTTAATTGTTTGTAATTTATTCACCTAAGAAGCGTTTGAGCTAAGGTAAATTCGCTTGGTTAGAGGACTCCTGACACATTTGCACTAAAACAATAACTTAGTCGGAAAATAGTGGAGGCCACAATTTGTGGATCATGACCAACGACTCTGCATATTATAAATGTGACGGGAGCTCTGTTGGTATAATTACATCAAGCCCCCTCCCCCCCCATTGAAAATGAAACCATGTCAATCTTCTGCTATAGCTTGCCTACCAGGGATAGGATTACTCAACAATTCACACCTTTTAAGTCTGTTTTTTTCACGTTGCTTCTAACCCAACTAACAGCCAGCTGAGCAGATTCCTTCATCACATCACCAAGTTGGCCAGTTAATATAATTTTGCCGATGCTTGATTCATCCATTTGCCCACGATCCATGCAGCTTGCTTCAACATACATCAGTTCACCTCCTGTTTTGGTCCATGCCAAACCTGCCGCTACTCCAGGCTTACTCAAAATCAACAGATCTGTTCTGTCAAATTTTTGTGGTCCTGCTTGCACAAAACTCTTGTAAATGCCTGGAGTATCTCCACATTTATTTGCAACATACCCAGAATCGTTGGTAAGTCATCAACTCCAATGTCAACAAGTGGTGCTTGACTGTTGCTGGTTGCCTTAAAAAAACATAAAAGTTGAAATTGTTATTGTTTGTAAAATAAGCATGTAAGGCAAGTAAAACAAAGACAAATTATATATGTAATAAACTTAACATTCATAAATGTCAATCACTGGGTTCAAATTCCCCAGGGGTCGGCAACTCCTGGCACGCGTGCCAAGATTGGCACGTGAGGTGGTTTTTCATAGGACGCCAACCAATTTGCGTGTTTATATTTAAACTGTCAAAATGCTTGTTTTTGGATTTCATAATGCCATTCTCTTGAAATTCAGCTTTACATGCACAAAACTCTGCTTAAGAGTTGTAAACGATTCTGAAATTGGAGCCCGAACCCGAGCGTTTTTGAGAAGCCCGTTTAGGACGGAAAGTTTGATAGGTAGGTATGCATACATTGAAGCTTTAGAAAAAAACAAAGATAACAAGAACAATAGACAATTAGTCGTGAACAAGGCGTTTTAGGGCTGTTTGACATTATAGTTTAGGTCCAGCAACTAGCTACTTAGCTTGTTAATTTATTTAAAAAATACCGACAAATAGTGAGAAGTCAGGCCCAAAGCAAGCCCATTTTTTTTAGGAAACCTAAGCCTCAACCCGGCCTGAAAAGCCCGGCCCAACTTACAACTCTGCTCTGCTTTCTTTTTATTATTGATATCAGCTGGCATGGACCATTAGTATGTACAAAAAAATGTTGGCATGCGAAGTCATTGCCAAATGGATATAACAAATTGGCATGCGTCGCCTCAAACGTTGCTGACCCCTAAAATACCCCCTTGGGCTTGACCAACTCTTGCAACATCTTTTAAATCACAAAACCTACATTTGAAGAAACATTGTGATGCAGTAAGTCATAATATAAACTTTGTAACTGATCTATTGTATCAAAACGTTTTAGCAGAGGTAAATATTAAATAAAAGTATTATAATGAATAAAATTGGTAATCTAGAGAGTTTTTTGCTGCATTCAAATATTAAATCTACGCTATCATAGCGAGTTAAAATCTAATTATCTTGCCATATAATTTAGGGTAAGTAAACCTGTTGGCTGTTTTACCTGCACTGCAACAGCTCTGCATATTGATGCCAATTTTCTATCCAGTTCACGTACTCCCGCTTCTCGAGTATACATTTTCACAACTTTTTTAATTGCTTCTTCACTAATGTCCGGTTTTGCTCCATTATTAATGTTGTGCAAACCATGCACATCCAGCTGCTTGGGCCAAAGATGTTTTTTGCAAATTGTAATTTTTTCTTCTTCAGTGTAACCTGGTACCTGTACAGGATATTTTTATCAGTAAGACATCCAATCATTTTTAACAAGTTTTCTCATTGGTCACCTCTAAAATTTCCATGCGATCGAGCAGTGCACTGGGAATTGTAGAAGTAATGTTTGCAGTGGCAATAAACAAAATGTTTGACAAATCAAATGGAACATTTAAATAATGATCCACGAAAGAATGATTTTGTTCAGCATCCAAAACTTCTAGCAATGCTGCACCAGGATCTCCTTGGAGCCCTTTACCTTTGAACATGATTTTTAAGCATGTTACCATAAATTTAAACGATAAACAAAACACCTAAACAATGCAAATATTGTGCTAAAATTTATACCTTGATAGGACAGATTTTTTCAACGTAATAAAGTTGATTCTAACTGTGCCACAGAGTTTCTCAAAATAAGTTAAATTGACAAACTAAAAAGGCAGCTTTCCTATACATTGCTAATTTATATAATCTGCATCCTATTTAATGATGTTATACATTAACCATTTAACTTACTAAAATGACTGTTTTTGCAAGCAAAAACAAATGGGCCACCACACTTGTGTAAACGCAAATGAGTAACAGTATTAATATGGTTTAGGTATTTATCAAGTTCAAAGGACAAATTAGAACAAAGCATGAACCAAAACATCGAAAGATGTGTCCAGATTTTTTACATTATTATAGTGTCATATATATTTGCATTGGAATTGTTGTCTGAGGTTTGTTTTAAAAATAATAACGTCTAGAAAACTTAGGTAGTATTACAGACACCGACACATTTAAAAGCCAAGTTGCAGCAGATGTATAACAAATTGTTTTTAACCTTGCTTATGTGTTAACCTGCAGTAGCCAATCTGAATTGCCTTTCGACATGTATTTTAACAAAAAGTTTTGCTGAAATTATACATGACCATTGTTTCTCGCATCAATATCATATTAAAACACAAAACTCCAAACATGCTGTGACAAATGTATGACAAGTTGACAATAATAAAATAACTGTAGTGGACACAGCTTAGGGGGAAGTTTTAATCAAAAAGTATAACAGGAAGTTAAAAATTGTTGTGCCTTGTTTTTTTCCTGCTTTTATATTGTAACAAATTATTAATGAGATTTCTGTGTGGTATGGAATTTAAAAAGGTTTATTTAGTTCATGTATTTTAATTGAAGTTCAACCTGCCACTTACATTTTTTCAATGGTCTAAACACTTTTTTGGCCCAACATTGTTTATGTTGCACCTTTTTCAGGTTAACAACGCAACAGTTTTTGTCAAATAACTTTCCTTCAAAATTTTAAAATCTTCATATAATTAGGAAAAGAAATACATAAGTATGTCTGATTTGTTGCATTCCATTTTCATGTTGTTGTATAAGGTTTGTGTAATGACAAAGATGTACTCAAAGAAAAAAAAGGTTTTGGGAGTTTTCGGGTTAAAATTGACTCAACTGGGGTTAGACTTTAGAAGGACAAAGTTCAAAAAACTAACTAACATTTGTACAATTTTAAATAGAGTGCTTAAAACAAGAAATGGTTTAGTAGTGAAACATTGCCTTATTATAAAATAAAGTATTGTCCTTCTCTATACTAAAATAGTTCTTGCTACAAAGCAAGGACAAGGCACCTAATTAGTGAAAAACAACAGCACAACATTGGCCTTACCCAGTTTATCAACTTCATCCAATAAAAACACTGGGTTGTTTGCACCGACACTTTTTAAACCTGATATTATGCGACCTGGCATACTTCCAATATATGTTCTGCGATGTCCTCGGATGTCAGACTGATCACAAACTCCACCTGCAATGATAAATTATTCATTGCAAAATTGCACAATAAAAATTTAATTTTAATTAAACATTACATGGTTACTTCGTAATTTGTGGATGTATAAAAGTGGTTCTCACATTTTTCAAACATGTGGCGTATTAACTAATTGAATTCTTATTACATGGCACACTTGGTAGGTCAACAATATAAAAGTTGTTGAAAAAAAGTTAATGCAACTACTTTATTGTAGTGATTGAAATAGCTAACTTTTGAAAAAAGAAAATAAATAAAAACCTAATCATGCATGTTCGCATTTCGTCATTAAATTCTAAAACACCAGATACTGTTTTCATTTAGTAGCTATAGCATTCAGTTTAAAAACACTGTTTTCTAACAATCAGCAAAAAGTTGGTTCAAATTCAATATACCTGAAAGCAACAGAAATTTATAGTTATTTACCTAAAGAAATACGGTGAAATTTTCTCCCCAATGTTTTGGCAATTGATCGACCTATACTAGTTTTTCCAACTCCAGGTGGACCAACAAAACATAAAATAAGACCTCCTATGTTGGCTCCGCGATGCTTTAACTTCTGCACTGCCAAATACTCCAAAACTCTCTTCTTTAATATTTCCATTGAATGATGATCTTTATCTAAATCTTCCTTAGCTTTTTGAAGGTCCAATCTAAAATCATCCAAGGATTGAAAGATATCAAATAAAAAAGAAATAAATAAACATGAAAGTACATTTTTAGGTTTAATTGAAATTTTTGACAGCAACAAAAATATTATGAACATTTTTGAGCAAAACAATGAAAAATGAGACACTGACGTATCAGTTGTTGAAATGCACCATGGCAAATCTGTTAAAAGCTCTAAATAGTTCAGTAGTACAGAATGTTCTGGCAAAGCACTTGGCATCTTCTTCAGTCTTTGTAATTCCCGCATTGCCACCTGCATTTAAAGGATATGCACTAGAACCGTGGGTGTGCAACCTGGTTTACTACTACCATATGGGTCAAGAGCACTATAGAGGAGCATGTTACCCATATGGTAGTAGTAAATGTTGGGTAAATATAGTTTCAATCAATTAATAGCTCAGGACTTGGCGTCCCCTCGCTTTGATGGACACAAGATTCGTCCTTCGGATCGCAACCCTCTCAAGTGTAAGAAGACCCAAGTTGCAATCCGAACCAGGAGATTCTTAGCACCCCCTTTTTGCCCGGGGCTGAGGGCCAAACTAGTTTCATGATGGACTATATTAACATATTTCTAATTGCAAAATAGTAGCAGCCTAAGAGAGGGTGAATAATATAATGTTTGGAATGAAGGGTTTAGAAGTCAACAAAATATTTTAAAGCAAATAAAACTGTTTCATGCAGAAATTTTAATTGTGTTGTATGTTAACAGGAATCGAAAATACTTTAGGTCTTCACAGTACCCATAAAATAACTTATTCCAAAAAATGATGAAAAATGGAAATTCACAAGTATAAAAATATGCCGCAGACAGCAGTTAGTGCTTTTACATGCAACTAAACAGAATTGACAGTCTTGAAAACAATTAAGATTTTACCTTTGAAACATTAGGTGGTAATCCAACAGACTTTAATTTTTTCTCCAAACACTCCAAACCATCTGAAAAGTTTCAGCACAATATTGTAATTGAAATTTGTTGCCAAGGCAAGTAACAGCTTAGAGTTCAACAATACCGTTTTCCCAATTTATATATGACCTAAGTATTGATTCTCGAATTTATTTGTGAAAAATTACTGAAGCTATGTTATGACGAAAAATCAATCTTAACTGTGTTTGCAATACAAGATGTGACCTCTTGTCATGCAACGGCTAAACAAATAAAACAATGCTAAACAACGACCATATTTTTGTGGCTTTCAGAGATGACAAGTTCATTCTTTACCTTTATGTTGATCAACAACATTTTGTCCGACATATACATTGAAAATACTGTCTCATAAAATTTCTGTTCGTGTGTCCAGTGCATCAAACGGCCTCAATTGTAAACCAGTGAAACACTCCCTTCTAACTTCTATCTGACTGACTGAGTGTTCACGGTACACTTTACACATATTATAGACTGTAAAGGTAACCATTTGGCTGGTTGAGCCAAAATTTTAATTTCTAACAGGTAACTCACTAAAAACAACTGTTTAAAATTTCAGCACAATAGGGCTTGTATTTCTGGCCTAAAGGAATGGAAAAGCTAAAACCTTTTGAGGCCAGTGGGTAAACTGCTGGGTCATTCGGGGTTAAACTTCAGGAGAATCAAATCTAGATCAACTAGAAAGTGGCTTTCTAATATACTTCCTTAATATATATATACAGTATTCTATATCATATTTACCAATTTACTATACACATAATTTTATCTACACATATGATTGTTTTTGCAAGCAAAAACGAATGGGTCCCCACATGCATGTTTGTCTGGATTTATGGTAACTAAATGTTCCGGTTATGTTAAGATTCTAAAAAAATTGTACTTTTTGCTATTTTTTGCCATTGCATATCAACTACTCAAGAAAGCTTGTGTAGAAAATGCATAAATCGACTACATCTTATCGCATCGCAGGTCATAAACAACAATTTTTTATGTCTGAGTGAAAACAAAGCGCGAAACAAAAAAAGGTTGTCTGCAATTTAATGTTTTCGTTTCCGTCGGCGTAATCACTATGTCCATTGTAAACATGACGTGAAACAAAAATGAAGCTATCGCTGTTTGTATTACCCTACTCTGTGCATTGAGCTGTAAATCAGTGAATCACTCCCCTGGGACCAGAGTGATATAGTGTTAAACTCCATCAGAAGATTTAGTAAATGTTTTAACACATATTTGGGGGTGTAGGCCTACGGATAACCACTTGATAGATTTGGCTGATATTTTAAATAACAAATGAGTAACCCAATGTTAAACAATTCAGCACATTAGGGCTTGAATTTCTGGCCTAAAACTAAAACTGATTATTTAGGGGTTTTAGTGGTGAATCCAATAAAAAGTTGGAAATTATTTAGAATACCTTACATTGCACCAACCAACACCACATGAAACTCCTAGATCATGTACTTTACTCAGTAAAACCGATTTTTTTTCAAAAAAGGTTTTAACGTTTCAGGGGCCTGTGGGTGAACCGCTGGGTCATTTGGGTCAAACTTCTGGAGGATGAAATCCAGGATAATAACTAGAAGAGTGGCTTTCTGATATACTTCCATTTTATATATTCTATCCAATATTTACCAATTTACTATACACATTTGATCTACACATATTATTGTTTTTGTAAACAAAAACTAATGGGTCCCCACACGCGTGTTTGTGTGGATTTATGGTAAACTAATGTTGCGGTGATTTTTAGATTCTTAAGGACAAATTTTTATAAAGCATTAACCCAACAATAAAAAAATGTTCGTCTTCTTTTTGCACTATTATTGTCATATAATTAAAAACGATACAAATACTTCAATTTAATCTCTTGCTTCGACCCAGATATTGTCGTCCAAGGTCGGGTTTCAAACAAATTTTCCTACAAAGCCTTAATAGTTATATTACAGACACTATAAATTAAATAGCCATTTGCTGCACAAGTATACATAATAAATTGTTTTTTACTTAACTTTGTTTCGCAAAACGACTACCATTGAGCTTTAGTAACCTCTCACTGACCTTTAGTCACCTCTTTTGACGCGTTTTCAATAGCAAGCAGACTTAGTGTAAAACAATACCAGTTTGCCTAATTTATATTTGAGTATTGATTTGTCAAAAATAATGAAGCTACGTTGTGACGAAAATTCGATCTTAACTGAGTTTGTAATACCTACAAGTTGACCTTTAGTGACCTGTGGTCATACGGCGGCCAAGCTGACAACGAGAATTTAAAGACCATTTATCACGGCTATAAAAAGAAATTATGTTTATTTTATGACATGGCATTGCTGCGCAAAAACAGATGATTTCTAATCACTGAAAAGACTGTCTCTTAAAACGTCTGTCCGGACGTCAAGCTGATCCCTCCCGCTCTGCACTAAACCGTTTTAATCGTAAACCAGTGAATGACTCCCTTGGGACTTCTGTCTGACTGACAGTGTGCACAAACTATGGGTTGTGAAAGTCATTATTTGGCCGATTAAGGCAAAATTTTGAATACTAAACGAGTAAACTACTGCAAACAATTTATTGAAATTTCAGCACATTAGGGCTTGTCATTCTGGACTAAAATCAAAAAAGATTATTTCGGGATTTAAGGGGTGACAATTATTTCGGGGTTAAAGGGGTAAAAATGAGTAAATCTAATAAAAAAAACTAGAAGGGTGGCTTTTTGATATACTTCCATTTTATATATTCTATACGATATTTACCAATTTACTACACACATCATTTGATCTACACATATGATTGTTTTTGTAAACAAAAACTAATGGGTCCCCACACGCATGTCTGTGCGGATTTACAGCAAACAAATGTTGCGGTGATTTTTAGATTCTTAAGGAAAAAAAACACAGCTGATTTCTAATCACCGAAAAGACTGTCTCTTAAAACGTCTGTCCGGACGTCAAGCTGATCCCTCCCGCTCTGCACAAAACCGTTTTAATCGTTAACCAGTGAATGACTCCCTTGGGACTTCTGTCTGACTGACAGTGTACACGAACTATGGGCTGTGAAAGTCATTATTTGGCCGATTAAGGCAAATTTTTGAATACGAAACGAGCAAACCACTGCAAACAAATGTTTCAAATTTCAGCACATTAGGGCTTGTATTTCTGGCCTAAAACCAAAAAAGATTATTTCGGGATTTAAGGGGTGACGATTATTTCGGGGTTAAAGGAGTAAAAATGGGTAAATCCAATAAAAAATTAGAAAATTATTTAGAATACTTTACATTGCACCAACCAACAAAGTATGAAACTCTTAGATCATGTACTTTAGTCAGTACAGCCGTTTTAAAAATTTTACGTTTTGGGGGCTTGTGGGTGAACCGCTGGGTCATTCGGGGTCAAACTTTAAGAGTATCAGGTTTAAAACGATAGCTAACATCTGTGTAAATTTGAATAAATTAAAAGCATTCTTTCTTGACCAAACACGTTTGACAAACCAGCGTTTGACAGAAACGAATATTTCGGGGTTTAAGGGGTAAAAATGGGTAAATCCTGGTAAAAGTTAGAATATTTTTTAGAAAACCTCACATTGCACCAACCAACAGAGCACATAACTCCTAGATGATGTACTTTAGTCAGAACAGCCGTTTTAAAATTTTTACATTTTACGGCCTGCGGGTAACCCGCTGGGTCATTCGGAGTCAAACTTCAGGAGGATCAAATTTGGATTAATATGTAACATCTGTCCATCTGTCAGGGAAGTGGACCCATAACTAGAAGAGTGGCTTTCTGATATACTTTCATTTTATATATTCTATACGATATTTACCAATTTACTATACACATCATTTGATCTACACATACGATTGTTTTTGTAAACAAAAACCAATGGGTCCCCACATGCGTGTTTGTGCGGATTTATGGTAAACAAATGTTGCGGTGATTTTTAGATTCTTAAGGACAAATTTTTACAAAGCATTAACCCAACAATAAAAAAAATATTGTTCGTATTCTTTTTGCACTATTATTGTCATATAATTACAAAAACATTAAAAAAAAATGTAACAAATACTTTAATTTATTCTCTTGCTTTAACCCAGATATTGTCGTCCAAGGTCAAGTTTTAAACACATTTTTTTCTAGAAAGCTGTACGACTGTTTGACCTTTTGACATCGTTTTTAATAGCACGCAGTCCTTAGTGTTCAACAACACCGTTTAGCCTAATTTATACATGCCTTGAGTATTGATTCCTAAATTGATTGTAAAAAAAAACTCTACGTTATGATGAAAGAAAGTTCTGAACTGTTTTAGTAATACCTACTAGTTACCCGTTGTCATGCAGCGGCCAACCTGACAACGAGCATTTAAAAAACATTTATCTTGCAAAAAAGTCAAGTTTCATTTTTCATCTTTATGTTGATTAACAAAGTTTTGATTGACATATACGAAACCGAAGCACGCTTATCAGGTTTAAATCACGTCATAGGTGTGAAATATTTGCCAAAACTGAAAATGTGACGGATAACTTAATAAAACGAAATATAATTGCTGTGCAAAAACGGCTGATTTCTAATCACCGAAATGACATCTCGTAAAACGTCTGTCCGACGTCAAGCTGAGCCCTCCTGCTATCGTAAAAACCAGTGAGTTACTCTCTTGGGACTTCTGCCTACAGTGTCTTTCTTGACCAAACACGCGTTAGACACATTTATGTTTCAGGGGCCTGTGGGTGAACCGCTGGGTCATTCGGGGTCAAACTACTGGAGGATCAAGTTTGGTTTAATAACTAACATATATCCAAATTTGATTAAATTTGAAGCATTCTTTGTTTACCACACGAGCAATAAAAACCAGTGTTAAAAATTTTACGTTTCGGGGGCCTGTGGGTGAACTGCTGGGTAATTCGGGGTCAAACTTCTGGAGAATCAAGTTTGGATTAATAACTAACATATGTCCAAATTTGAATAAATTTGAAGCACTCTTTCTTTACCACATGAGCAATAAAAACCAGCCTTAAAAATTTTACGTTTCGGGGGCCTGTGGGTGAACCGCTGGGTTATTCGGGGTCAAACTTCTGGAGGATCAAGTTTGGATTAATAACTAACATATGTCCAAATTTCAGGGAAGGGGACCCATAATAACTAACAGTTTTGAATAAATTTGAAGCAGTTTTTCTTTACCGAATGCATGGGAAAACAGCGTTAGACAGAAAAAAGAGTACAGACAAAAACAACACGAGTCCCTTTTAGGAAAGGAGACCTATGACACGTAACATATGTTTGTTTGCCTTAAGACTATTACACCATATAGGTTTTTGTTTGAAGTTCATTGGCTTTATGAAATACATTTTATGCTTTGAGGTGAGAGTTTATGTCAAGATTTATTAAAACATTACAAAGACCGTACATCAGTTCCTAAATGAATTTTAAGTGGACAAACCCTACCAGCTAAGCTATCATGATCTCTTTTAGGTGTCATAATCAATTTGTCATCTTTGATTAGTCCCTCCTCATTTAAAATTTGCAAGTCTTTCTTACCAATTTTGTTTCCATTGGGAAAACTACCTGCCAGATCTTCTGAAATCAAAAATATTTTATGTAAGCAACTTGACCCTATTGAATGACTTCTTTTAGTTTGACAAAATGCAATACTTAAAAATGTGAAAACGTTGTTATAGAGTAAAAATAATGGAAGCACTTAAATTAAACACATTGTGTACATGTATATTATGTAGTTGGAATGTTGAGGAAATGGTTACAGGTTGTTAGTTGCCTCACATACAACTGTTGCAGCTATCGTTATGACTCTTTTATCAGACAAAAAGTTTCAGTTTCCAAAATGTTATTTTGGAAATTAGCAATTTTGCTTGCAACACTTGTATATATATGAAAAAACATAACTGTAAGTAAAGTAGTCATACTTTTAATCTTGACAAGCTTGACATTCTCTATTCGTTCCATAATTAATGGATAAATTCGCTGAATTCGTTCCAGGGCATCCAAACAATTTAGCATCTAAAAAAAATTGTGCTTCAGAACAGTGGTTCAACCTTTTTGTAGTCACGGACCCCTTTTATAAACTTTATAGGTCCGCGGACCCTCAACGTAATTTAGTCTTGCTATGTTTTTCGTTTCCTGCATTATACGGTATTACTTTCGCCTTTTTAATCAAAATTTAATCAACCTTCACAGTGCTTAAATCTCAATTAAGTTCTATACTGACGCAGTCAGTGCAACTAACAGAAAATTTTTCTGGGGTACAAAACCTGTAACAAAGCACTATAAGTTTGATTGTTCTTGTGTGTTGTGATGTTATAATGGAGGTAACAACCACAAAAAAGTTAAGGTTTAAAAAACAGTTTGCACTTGTAAGCAAGATTGTAAAAGGAGTTTGAAAGCTTACAAAAAAATTATTGTTGGTTAATGTTACTTAAAATGTTTGCCTCCACGGACCCCTTAAAACCCTCTCATAGACCCCTTGGGGGTCCGCGAACCCCAGGTTGGGAACCACTGCTATAGAAGCTAAAAAAGTTAAAAAAATGTTAATGCAAAATAAGTTAACTACAAACAAATTAACAACAACAATGTGATATTTCTGTTGTTACTGGTCAAGCATTTTATAAACTAAATAGCTTACACAAAATAATATGTTGAGCTGAAATTTGAATTTACCTCCATTTTTTTATCCTTTCTCATGTGCAACATAGAGGCAAGCAAATCAGGCAAAGCATGATCTGGCAACTTTTTAAGAAGTGTCTTGAGATGAATCAACACTTCCTTGTTCACATCCAAGGCATTTACAAGTTGAATGGCTGATTGGCGAAGTTTTGAAGAAAGTAATGGCAAATCACCATCATTAGGGATGTTATCATCTGGCTCAAAGGGCCACTTTCCAATTTGTGTAACCTTAGGAAACAAAGCAGTTTTTTAACAACACAATGTGTAATAATGACATTAATTTTTAGTACCGTACATACTCGCAGATAGGTCACAATTTTTTCCTTATATTTTTTTTAAAATATAGGTGCGACCAATCCGCTCTAAATAAGTGCAAATCACCACCAAGTCGGAACAAAATTGAAAGTTTTGGGTGCGTGCGCTCGTGCACGCACATACCAATGCGAGACAGTTTCATGAGCGCACACGCACATGCGACCACTCAGCGTGCATTGGATTTTCCTGCTTTGTTGAGAAAAAATGGTTTTGTGGTTTCAATGCAATGCAGTTCAATGCTAAAAAACAACCAATTGCACAAGTCATGCACCAGTAATCACTGCTTACGCAAACAAACCACTTTGTCTTCTGCACGTGCACCATTACAGTAAATGCACTGGCGAGTAAAAGAGGACAAAAGTGCAAAGAGAATGTTTGTAAAATATTATTTGTAACGTTAATAAAAATTTATTAGGACTATATCTGAATTAAATCATAGATCTACAGATAACTGGTACATCTAAAAAAGGCCTTTAAAATGAGTACTGGCATAAGAAAGAGTTATGAAACAGGCTTCAAGTTAAAACTAGTGGACTATGCAGAAGAACACGGAAGCAGGGGTGCAGAAAGAGAGTTTAGTGCATCTGAAAAAAATGAACTGAGTGAGTGGGTGTTAGACCTAAGAAGTAACGGACTAATAGTGACAAGACTGGCCATAAGGGTTAGGACCCTTCAGATAGCACCGAAGTATAATTGTCTGAACTTTAAGGCATTAGCAGGTTGGTGTACTAGGTTCATGAACTGGAGCGGGTTGACATTAAGACAAAAAACGCATATTGCTCAGAAGCTGCCCAAGGAGATTGATGAGAAAGTGCACAATTTTTTTGCATTTGTAATAAAGGAGAGGAAAAGGTTCGATTTTGCCTTAAAAAACATTATCAACATGGACGGAACGCCTATGTGTTTTGACATACCTGGAAATACAACGGTGGATAAAGTAGGAAGTAAAACTGTGTCAGTAAAAACCACAGGGCACGAAAAGCAACATTTTACTGTTGTGCTTGCTTGCCAAGCTGATGGAAAAAAATTTGTCCACTGGTTATCTTTAAGCAGGAGAACATGCCAAAGGAGACTTTTGCACCAAGTGTTGTTGTTAGAGTTCACCCAAAAGGATGGATGGGTGAAGCTCTAACAAAAGTTTGGTTAGTTGAAGTGTTCATGAGAAGACCAGGTGGTTTGCTGAAACCCAAAACTTTATTGGTCTGGGATATGTTCAGGGCCCATCGCTGTAATTTTGTTAAGGAAAAGTTGAAGAAGTACGGAACCAGACAAGCAGTAATTCCAGGTGGGTGCACCTTTGTTTTGCAACCTCTTGACGTATCAATTAATAAACCTTTTAAGACTTACCGTATATACTTGCGTATAGGTCGCAACTTTTTTCCTTATATTTAAAATAATATAGGTGCGACCTATCCGCTCGACATAAGTGCAAATCACCACCAAGTCGGAACAAAATTGAAAGTTTTCGGCTATTGTAAGTACCGTATTTTCCGGTCGGCGTATTTGGCGGATATAACGTATTTATTCGAGTATAACGCGCAAAATTTCATACTAATTTTCAATAAAAAATTAAGGGTGCGCGTTATAGACGCAAATTGTAGTGGAAATGTGCTATCGAATATGGGTACATGCGCTCGTGCACACACATACCAATGCGAGACAGTTTCATGAGCACACACGCACATGCGTCAGCTCAGCGTGCGTTGGATTTTCCCGCTTTGTTGAGAAAACATAGTTTTGCGGTTTCAATGCAATGCAGTTCATAGGTAAAAAACAACCAATTGCACTGGTTATTTATGCAAAAAAGCTAGGCTAAGGGCCTTTTAAATCCCTAGATTTTCAGTGCGACTTATGTGCGAGTCAACTATAAATTACACTTTTTAAACACAAAACTAATAGTGCGAGCTATACGGTGGCACGACCTATAGGCGAGTATATATACGGTATATTCAAAAATCTCGGAACACCTGGATGGTATCTGGTGAAAAGGACGAAAAGTGGGGCGATGAAGAGGCCTGGGCTAAGCTTAGTAGTACACTGGGTGAAGGAGGCTTGGGAGAGCATTTCTGATGACATCAATATAAAATCATTTAAGAAATGTGGTATTTCCAATGCAATGGATGGCACAGAAGATGACATTTTGTATGAAGATTTGATGGCTCCCATTACAGCACCTGCTGATCCCATTGATCCTCAAGATGAAGCTCAAGATGAAACTACCGGTAATGATGATGAACTGAATGACTATTATGATTATGGGGTTGATGACCTTGTAAGTGATGAGCAAATGAGGCAGCTCTTTGAGAGTGATGATGAAAGTCAGGAATTTGAAGGATTTGAATCTGATTAAAGCTTTATTTTAATTTTCACCCGCTAATGTGCATATTACTAGACTAGTCTAGAACAAATTTTTGAAACGTGCCCACAAGTAATTTGACATTTGAGCTGAATTTCCGGTGGATATTTTACAATGTTTTAATTGACGTTTTCAGTTAATTATAAAGTTTTCAAAATTTTTTTTTAACAAATCGTGTGTGTATTTTTGTCATAACAGGGTTAGGGGTCTGAATGTACTGGCAATGATATACAGGTTTGTAGGGAGTTGGTTTTTCATGAACATTGTATGGTCTGCACTTGCGTACATGCACTTATTATCGCTCACAGGTGTCAATAAACATATTTTGATTATATTAAGCTCTACAAAAAAATAGGAAGTTATCTATGCAAAAAAGCTAGGGAAAGGGCCTTTTAAATCCCTTTTCAGTGCGACTTAAGTGCGAGTCAACTCTAAATTAAACTTCTTTAACACAAAACTAATAGTGCAACCTATATGGTAGCGCGACCTATCGGCGAGTATATACGGTAGTCATGCATATTTGACAGAAATGCATGCATAAAAATTTTTTATTCGCCCTGCATATTTGACAGAAAACCGACATAGTAATATAAACACAGACTTCTTAAACAGTGACATTGTGGTGCAGCTGCAACAAACAATTCTAAAGTGTGTTGTACACTGTGTATTGACGTGTACTAACCTCTGGCCTAACAAGGTATGTGCCTGTTTTTTAAAAGTTATTTCAGGACAAGAAACATTATATATTTGTACACTAGGGAGTCTATGTCCATTTTCTACTACCAGACAAATCAAATTACATCAGCAAGTTCACAATATAATTTCTCGTACTGAAGACAATAAAAACCACTAAATAAAATTGTTGTGAATTAACTTTCCACAGTTGTGATATTTTCCCAATGGCTTTGTACATTTTTTTCATACCAGTTATGTAAAGTGTTTCTTTCCCAGCAGTTTTTCTTTGTTTAAGTTTGTCCTTGTTTTACGTTTTGAAAAATGTCTAAACTAGAAGGGTGGCTCAGCACATATTGCCATTGCACATAGACTTTAATCTATTTTGAAATATTAATATATTCCCTACACTTATTTTATATTGGGTCCTATATCACCCACTGTCTTTTATAACGTTGGTTGTTTCTGCAAGCAGAAACTCATGGGTCCCCCACACAGGCAAAGTTAAAAACAACGCATTTCAAGAGATAACCATCAGTCGGTTTGGTGTTAGCACCGTGAAAAAAGCTCCGTGGTCAGTGCTTGGCTTAAATAATCATGATATTAACCATTTAAACTATGCAAATCAAATTCAATTTACACATTGTCCTATTTAGTGTTCTATTTATCGGAAAAAAGGGGTAAATAGTTGCAAAATTTAGTAAAACACAACAATCGACACCTATAAATAGCAAATTCTACAAGCTGTCCAAATTTTGTTTAATTCCGACACTGTTTAAAAAACTCACTCATTTTAGGGGGCTTGTTGCGTAAATGTTCAAGCTATAGGGTGAAACTTAACAATCGGCACCTAAAAATGACATAATCTGCTAACTATCCAAATTGGATCCAATTTCGAAATGGTTTACAAACTTTACCCATTTTAGGGGTATACTGGGTATACGGTGGGGCTATAGAGTAAAACACAACAACTGACATCTATAAATGGCACATTCTACAAGCTATACAACTGTTTAAACAACTCACCCATTTTAGGGGGCTAGAGGGTGAATATTGGGTCTACAGGGTTGAACACAACAATTGACAAATTCTACAAGCTGTCCAAATTTCAGTTAATTCTGCACTTTTTAGGGGGTTAGTGGGGTAACTGATGGGGTTCAACACCCAAAAGTATAAAATATGAACCAACAATGACCCCATTCAACATTGATGTAAAATTTTAACAAAATCGGCCAGTGTTTAAAATTCAGACCACTAGAGGTGCTATTAGCAACATTCATTATAGCTTCTGACGTCACACGGCTGTTAACACCCCCCTCCAACTGGCATGTACAAAAACGCCAATATGTTCTGTTGCCTTAATTATACTGTTACACCACAGAAATCTTTTGTTTGTGGTGCGCAGCAACATACAAAAATGTTTTAGATTTTTGGGGCTAGCGGGGTAACCCCTGGGGCTATCGAGTCAAACGAAGCAGAGGACACATCTGCATGACCATATCTACCACCTGTAAAAGTTTCATCCAAACCCAACAAAAGTTTTCATGCCAAAAGTGCATTGACAAACTTTACCAGAGAAAAAAAAAAAATGAGTGAAATCAAGATGTGTCCTCTTCAGGGAAGGGGACCCATAATGATATAACAATTGGATTCGAAATTCCAGATTCGAAACAATTCTTTTAGAATACCCAGATGTTCTACTTGGAACATCTCCAACATGGACATTTGCTTTTCTAAAACTCAAAAAAATTAGGGCAATAGACTCTTCCAAGTTAGATCAGTGTGTACAAACAACACTGTACTGATGACAGTGTGCATTGGACTTAAGAAATGCTTGTTCATTGACATGTGTCAACTGCTTGTGACGTTTTAATGACTATTTGTGATGAGAATGGCAACAGGCAGTCCAATTTTGACAAAATAACAATAATAATATCTAACTCTCTTATGCAGCAAATAGAAGCTTTGTTATTGTCTGCTTATTTTACACAAAATCGTAGCAATGACTCGTGCAAAAACATCTTTTTTAGGGATGCGGATTTTCAAAAACCAGACAAATATAAAAATGTAGCAAGTAAATATAGCTAAATTAAACTGGTGTACTGCTGAATCACAGGCAGTTTGATAAGCAAAAAAAATTAAGTACCCAAGGTTCAAACGTTGATCAACAAAATAATATTAATGAGCCAAGATGAGTTTACCATGGTTTTTGTGGCGTTTCTTTAAAAGAGTTAGTAGACTGGGGAGGTTATGTTAGTCATCTACAAGCAGACAAACTCCCAGTAGGCAATAAAAATAACTACAATAAGTTCAATTTCAAATTTATTTTTGATATTTGTGCACTTTTTTATGCCTCTTGTGCAATTTTTTTTGCGAAATGTTTCTGCTTTGGTCAACTGTTTGTTCTATTTTAATTGGAAAACATTTTTATATTATCAAAAACTTGTTTTACTTTTAATATTGTCCACATTTTATATTGGACAGTCAAAAATGACATAAGATTTGGATTCAATTTCTGGATTGAAAATTGTTCTAGAATACCCAGTTATTCTACTGTGAACATCTCAATATGAAATGTGGGTTTTCAAGAAAACATAATATAGTCCTCTTAGGACAAGGAGTTTGTATGCTAAATTTATTCCTTTTTAGAGCCAATAGGGTAATTCTAAGGATTCAAAGTTTAACAAAGTAAACAGCTAACTACAAACAACAAATCTAAATTTTGTTTTCAATATGAAGCATTGTTCAAATTATATACAGTATTGTGACCTGCTTACAATAACATGACACAGTGTCATGCACATTAGTAATTGTCTGAAGCATATTTTTGAAGTTCTTGTAGATTAGTGATTTTTGTACTGTGTGCAAACAAAATTTTAGGTGTGCTGCAAAATACTAGTTTTTTTTTAACTGCAAACATGCTCTGGTATTTAAATACTTAAAGAAGGCATTTATGGCAACCCTGTTTTGGTTTAAACAACCTTATGTGCTTTTAACCTATAAAGAGTCCTGGGGAAAAATAGATGCTAATGTGTGGCAACTTGGCACGCAAGTTTAAGAACCACTGTGGATGATGAGACGACCATCACTCTGTTGTTAAAACAGTGTTTCACACAAGAATGAAATGAAACAAAATAACATTCATCATTCTGCGCAATATTTTTTTTCATTATTTTGTTTCAGTGCTGTTATTTTCGTTCATTTCAGTATGACCAAAACATTTTTATGTTACAGTATTTTTTGGTATTTAGGGTTTAACACAAGAATATTTCATTGTGTGTAAAGCACTGGTCAAAAAGAAGTGGCAAGCCAGGGTTGCAGAGTTTAAAGAAATATATAAGTCCAACTCAGTACTTTTACAACGACAAATTTATGAATTGCTAAAAATAATCTGTGAGCAAAAAAAAAGACCCCTAAAATAGAGTTATATGCTCAATCTAACTGAAGTAAAAGGGTGCTTAGGAGCCAGTCTCAGACTCCATTTCAAATTTTAGACTTACTACGACTGAGTCTGCAACCCAGCTCAAAACAACAGTTTGCTGACAGGCAAAAATTCTTATCAGCTCGCATGTACAGCAATAATGTACAAAATAGACTCAGTAGCTCACAAAATAGTAGTGATTTAAATGGATGAAAATACAATAAATGATATGTTTTACTCCCTACCATAGGCGCCCATTTGCCAAAATCAGCGGGGAGGCAGAATTTTATAACTTGGTAAAGACAGAAGTATTTCCAGCCCGGCTGTCACCTAATGTCCCAAATTACACTCTTTGCCGCATGTTTGTTTTAACATACATAAGCAGCTGATTCCAGCTGAACTATAGTATGCTTTATTTTTATGCAACAACGCGAAAACGCGTGTAAATAAGCCATTATGGGAATCGTTTACATAAATCGTTACGTTTCTAGGTCGTTTGGTACGTTTGAAACGTGTTGTCTATAAGATCAGTGAGTTGTATGTAACACATTTTTAGCTTTTAAATTTAGTTTTTTATCATAAATCAGGAGTCACCAAAGTAGGGCTTGCGAAGATATTTTTTATTAATATATGTCTTGGAAAAAAAAACGAGTTAACCGTTGAACATGCGAAAGTATTCCCACAACAACAGGTGGGATTAAGCTTACCTAGTTTTACACTTCACAGGACGCATAACAATGATCTAAAGGCAGTTTGTTACATCACAGATAAGACTATAGGCAACAATGCTTTCGTTATTGTGCGCAAACAATTGCCTTTATTTGTTAATTGTGATAAAATAATTGAGTAATGCCAGTCGAGGAGATAATTTATGCCAAATAATTTCATTTTTCGACAGTAGCGCTATCTGACTCTAGATAATACTGTAGTTTCTAAAGGTCTTGTAAAGGCGCTTTGTAGACCATAGTTATCGAATGGCGCCGGTTAGGGCTTGCAAGCTATCTGGCCTTCGAATATCATTTTCTTATTATACAGCTCGCCGTGAAATAAACTTGTTCACCCCTGCTTTAAACGGTGTCATGTTGAATTTATGTCGATGTTGCTGACTAAGTTTTAGCAAACACTACTTGCATGGTTTTACCAAATGGCCCATTACATATAACGCTTGAAGTATGCACGTTTGTGACGTAACAAAATGCGTTTTTTTCAGAAAGGCCTTTCTCTTCTAAAGTACTAAACAGTCGTTGACCGAGCAGTAGTTTCCAGACTTGGACAACTAGATAATTCTAGTTGGGCAAATTAGAGCAAAATGTCGGTAATTCTAATTCTAATTTAATTTAGAGTTATCGAGTAAGCTCTAATTCTAATGCTAATCTAATTTAAAATGTTCCCAAAATCGCTAGTTTGTCCAACGGCACTTTTGGCATGTGATCTGAGCATGCATTTTGTAACCAAAGCGCACAAAACCATGCAATTAACAAGACCAAACTACATCACTGAAACACGTTTGTCAGTGGAATTTGACACTCAGCTCCGTTCGATCACGTTTTAGATGCACCGAATCGTATTGTTATAAACATGCAAATCTATAATTTCAAATTTGAAACAAACTAAAGTTGGTTGGCTTAAATCTAATTCTAGTTTGAATTCTAGTTTAATTACTAGATTTTGAGAAAATGGTAATTCTAATTCTAATCTAATTTGTAAAAAAGGAGATGCCCTAATTTTAATTTTAATCTAATTTGGAAAACCGAAAAAAAATCTAGTTGTCCAAGTCTGGTAGTTTCAGTTAGAACAAAACTGTATTGGCATCATTTTGTAAGTTACGCAAAACTTGTTTATGACATAGTAAGCGACGCAGATACCTGGGGAGGCGGCGCCTACCCGCAAGTGGGCGCCAGTGCTCCCGACGTCATTTACAGAGTGTGTTTGCATTTTTGTTTCAGTGGAAAAAACAAATTTTGAACAGTTTGTATTTGTAAAATCCTGTTGTTGGGGTAGTTGCCAAACTATTCAAAATGTAAATTTGCCTGGTAATTAATTAGGGTTTTAAGCATCCAAACAACATGCAGTTAATCATTGAATAAGTAAACAAAGCATGGTATAGCATAACAGCAGACCTGTGCTACAACATACGGGGTGTTTTGAGTTATTCTTTCCACTGAAATGCGGCACAACCCATGAACAAGTAACATATACTTTGATGGAGGTTCATCCATCCCTGATATTTGCATGATTATCACAGCAGTTCCAATTGGGTGCTTTGGCTCTAAAATAAATGGTAAAAACTCAGTTTGTAACCAAGACTGCTTTTGCGTTAATATAAACTCCCAATTTCAATCCAGACTTGTATTAAGAAAAACCAAGTTGTTACTAGTATTACTTACTTTCCATTGGCAAAGTTCTGGGAATTGTTCCAATGATACAACTTCTTAAAGATGTAGTATGAGCAATCACATATTTCACCAAATTTAAGTCTCTTGACCTATCAACTAATAATTTAAAACAAATATTTATGCGAGTTCCAACTGTTGCAAGGAAACAAAAACAACACAGGAAAATAATTTGGTATAAATTTTTATCAGACAACAAGTTCTTTTAATGGCATTTTGAATCAACCAAAATTTAACTCAACCAAAATTTAACTTGGGAAAATGTTGAGGGTGATTAGGGACAGGATGAAGGTTTGTAATAACAATAACGTTATAATTTCATCTTAGATATCCTTTTTAGGCTAATATTCTTAGAAGAGTTAACATTAGAGTTCCTTCTCGAGAAATCTAAACAAATCGAGTCTCGATTCTCTTACGTCAAGTATCCCAAACAAAAAGTAAATGCGACACCTCTTATTACTTGTATTTTTCGTTTCAACTCACCCCTAGAGCGCACTGGGCACATTACTTTCTTCTTTTGCTCCCGAAACAGTGATTTTTCGCTCCCTAGAGCGCACTGGGCACATTACTTTCTATACTGTCGCTTTGTTTTTTGCTGGTTTGCCAGCGAATTACAACTCGCGATCGCTTCTGGGAAGCGAAAATGCATACAATTGATTTTTTTGTTTGCTTTTGTTAGAAAATCAGCCTAAATAAAAATTTTGAGACTCCCGAGAAATGAATTTTTAGCTTCTCTTTTTTAGTTTTTTAGCTTTTAAAAAAATGACCCATTTTAGGGGGCTAGTCGGGTAACTAATTGGGTTCGACACACAAACTAAAAAATATAAAAACCACAATGACTCAATCAATAGTACTGCAAAATTTCAGCCCAATCCGCCAATGTTTAAAATTTCGACCACTAGAGGCATTTTGAGCAACAACCGTTAATGTTTCTGACGTCATAGGGCTGTTAACAAGCCCCTAACTGCCATGGCGCAAAAATGTCAACCAAGCAACCCACCAACGAGCAACATACAACTGCTTGCCCTTGTAACACTATTGATCCAAAGAAATCTTTCGTTTGTGGTGCCCAGTAACATACAAATATGTTTTACACTTTAGGGCAGGGGTGGGGAACCTACTTAGTACTGCGGGCCGCATGAATTGCACAACATTTTTGGGCGGGCCAAATATTTTTTTATTTTCAAATTCCGTGTAAAAATGCCCCAAGCACACAAGTGTTTTATATTTCATCGCTCCGGATTTTTTTTTATTTCATCGCTCCAGATTTTTTTCTTTGCTGTTACTTATTTGCAACAAACATGGAATTCAGGTTTATCACTTAATTCGACTAACATTTTTCCATTCTTCTGGAATACCCTAGCTTCGTTATACCGAATACATTTTATCGCTCTAAAATCAATTTAAAACTAACACCACATGGCAAATACTGCAAGGAGAGGTCGAGTGACTGTTACGTCACAAATAGAATCGAGTGATTGTTACGTCACAAATAGAATCGAGTGACTGTTAAGTCACAAATACAGCAAGTGGTTGAATATGTGGCAATTTTTGTACGTTTGGCGTCAAACGTGGAAGTGTCGAAGTCATTTCAAGTAAATATTTGTACATAAACATTTTATTGTTTTTTTTTTATGTTAAGTTTTATGCTGTACTTCAACAAAATGTTGACGCGGCCACTTTAAAAAGGCAAGCGGGCCGCAGGTTCCCCACCCCTGCTTTAGGGGCTTGTGGGGTAAATGTTAGGCCTACAGGGTTGAACACAACAATCGACACCTATAAATGGCATACTATACAAGAAATCCAAATTTCAGCCAATTCTGACACTGTTTAAAAACTCACCTATTTCAGGGGGCTAGCGAGGTAAATACTGGGGTTATCAACAAAAACAAAGTGGGATGCACATCTACATGAATATATCTACCATCTGTGTAAATTTCAGCCCAATCCATCAAACATTTGATAGAAAAACAAGTCGGACAAACTTTGGGTAAAAACACCCATTTTAGGGGGCTAGCGGGGTAAATACTAGGGTTATCAACAACAACAAAGTGGGATGTACATCTACATCACTATATCTACCATCTGTGTAAATTTCAGCCAAATCCATCAAACATTTAAAGGAAAAACGAGTCGGACAAACTTTGGGGGGAAAATACCCATTTTAGGGGGCTAATGGGGTAAATACTGGAGTTATCAACAAAAACAAAGTGGGATGCACATCTACATGAATATATCTACCCATAGGCGCCCACTTGCTAAAATCGGCGGGGAGGCAGAATTTTATAACTCGGTAAAGACGGAAATATTCAGCCTGGACGTCACTTAACGTCGCAAGTTACACCCTTTGCAGTGTTTCTGTACTGGTATACATTAGCAGCTGATGCCGACCCAACTATACAGTAATACATTTTTTCTTTCCCCGCAACAATTATTACAAATCATGTTTTATTTTCCGCAACAAGGCGCACATGCGTCTAAAAAGCCATTATAATAATCGTTTCTTACGTTTCTAGGTCGTTTGGTTGGTTTCAACCATGTTTTCTATTTACACAGCAACTTGCATGTAACGCATTTAAGTTTATTTTATTTTAAATCAGGAATTCCCAAAGTAAAGCCCGCGAAGGTATTTGTTATAAATATATATCTTGGAAAATAACGAGTTAACCATTGAAAGTTAATTTGCCACCAAAAAGTTCCCACAACAACATGTGGTCTTAAGTTTACCTAGTTTTACACTTCACAGGACGTATAAAAATGATCCAAAAGCAGTTTGTTACATCACAGACAAGACATAAAGTATCAATGCTTTTGTTACTGTGCGTATACAGGTGCCTTTCTTTGTTAATTGTGATGACATAAATGAGAAGTTAGTAATTTATGCCACATAATTTTATAGTTCGACAGTAGCGCTATCTCTTAATAATATTGTATAGCTCCTGCTGGTCCCACAAAAGCGCTTTGTAGACCACAATTGCGGAACGGCGCTGCGTTTGTGCTTGTAAGCGATGTGGCCGTCTAATGTCATTTTCATGTTATGCGGCTCACCCTGAAAAAAAAAAATTGGCTACCCCCTTTGTAAACGATGTCAATTTGTGTCGATGTTGCTGACCCAGTTTTAGCAAAGACTTCTTGCATGTTTTTATCCAATGGTTCATTGCATATAACCAGGGTTGCCATCGACATGGAACTCGAAATAAGGACACACGAACAATTGGACTTTCATGTCAAAACAAACGTTTTTGAATCTTTGCATTTATACGAGCCTTGACATATCACATGTCATATTTCTTTTTGTCAGGAGCAACTCCTTGTTCGTAGAAAACACTTAGTGCAGCTCACAACAGCCCAGATCTAAGTATACTTTTAGCAGGGATTTGACTTGTGACTTGTAATTGTTAAAAATAAGGACAAATCTTAGAAATAAGGACGGTATGGCAACCCTGCATATAACACTTCAAGTATATGTTTGTGACGTAACAATATGCGTCTGTGTAAATTTCAGCCAAATCCATCAAACATTTGATGGAAAAACGAGTTGGACAAACTTTGGGAAGAAAAAAAAAGAAAAAAAAAAAGAAAAACAAACAAAACATTTTGAGTAAAATCAATATGTGTCCCCTTCAGGGAAGGGAACCCATAACTAGTTAACAAACCCCGACCCTGACACTAATAGCACTAACAGTCAACGTTTTCATAAGTTGTATTAGTAGTTTTTTATGTATAGATTGCGTAGATTGAATATTTTTAGAGGAGCTCTTACACAACGAAAAACTTAATAAGTTACAAAAAAGTTTGTTGCACAAATATGAATTTTTGTTTAATAACTTTACCTTTAATTACACTTGAAGAACCTGGCATCACAATTATGTCATCAGTGAACAAAATAGGTATCCTCGATGGAATTTGCAACATGATTTATTTCAGTGCAAACACTCTACAACCAAATCACCTGAAACAAAATGATTGGCCTTTAAGGTTTAGTTTGAATTTGAATCAAAAGTTTCAAAATGGAATAAATGGTGCATAAGCAATTAACAATTGTAATACTTTACACATGTAATCTTAACTTTCACCTGAGCTTCTATTCTATAGGCGATGTGCGACAACTATAAAACCTGAGCATCTGCATGAATAGATTCTAAATAAAATCGTCAATGCGCAGAGAACATACGATAGGTATAATTACTTTCAGTGTAATGTACCTAGTATTGTATTGTACTTGGATGAAAAAAAAACAGTTTACTGTGACCATTAGATTCCATGTTTCATTGAATTTCAATTAATAACAGAGTAACATGGAATTTTTACACTGCTTTAAAAACCATTGTCAATAGACACAAATTGAATTTCATTTAATAGATCATTTAAACTTTAATTTAAACAGATCAAAAATCTTACTGTTACAATTCATAATTAGGTCATGAGTATTTCCTTTGCAATCACTTTTTACCACCAAAAATCTAAAGTCAGTGCAGTGCAGTGCAAGAAAACAGCAATCAGATGTTCACCACCTGAAACCAAGTCCATTTTGTAAGGTAACGTCTAAATCTGTTCTAAAGCATGGACTAAGCAGGCACTTTGCGGACTAAACCGGGCCAAAGGACTATAAGCAGTGGGTTAATCGCGGTGCCTTCGAATACTGCAGGTTCACTTGGTGCGTTAAGTTCACTTGGTCCGCTAGGCACTTCACTTGGTGAGCTAGGTACTTCGCTAGGTGCACAGCCTGTAAATCAGGGGTGGGCAACCTTTGTTACTGTGGGGCCAATTACAAATGTCAAAATTGGTTCGCGGGCCGCACCTGTGTATAACACAAAGTGATTTTGCTTTGTTGCTTACCAAATCTGCTTAACTACAAGTATAATTCGTATTTGATTCTAGCCACACTTTGCCAGTTTGCAGAAAACTAGCATCAGGCGCATTAATCAGCTAAAAATATGCAATAATTGGACTTGTTTAGCATTACTTTTGAAATTCAAGCGTCTCTGAATGGCCACACGACCTTTACTCCAGGGATGCAGGTTGCCCAGTGCCCACCCCTGCTGTAAATTGTGCAGGTAACCTTTTTTGAAGCGAGTAAACTCGTAGTTAGTGCGACGTAGCGTAATAATGCTGTCTGTAGGTACTGCTTTAGTGCTTTAAAGGTTTGGTTAGGGTTTGGGTTGAGGTTATGATTAGAGTTAGGATTAAGGGTTTAGTTTTGGGTGCGTGTTGGGACTATCGTAACACTTTTTCAGCGCACTATTTGCGTGTGTAACGTTAACTGCAGTATTTACGATTCGTCGCATAAACACAGGACAGTTGCCGTATTTTAGAGTTACATCGCACCTATTATGAGTTTAATCTCACCAATAAGAGTTACCTGCAGCATATTTAAGTTACGTTGCACGAAAAAAGGTTACCAAGCGTACCTAGGCTGTAGTAAACGAAGGCACGCGGTTAATCGGGCTTTGCCCTAAACCTGAAACTTGCCTGGATAAGAAACGGGGATTACCCGTCCATTTTCGATGCTGGTAACCGCACAACGTTAAATTTTCCGAGAACGAGCAGTGGTATGTAGTAACTAAAAACTGGTCAAACAGAAGTCGAATATCCAGAACAACATATAAGCTATTGCTGCCAGGCATAATAAGTTTGTAGAGCTCTTCTGGCAAATGTAATTTTAGTTCGACGTTTCGACGTCCTAATCAGGGAGTCGAACCGGAACTGAACCCGAACCCGCGAACCGGTTTGAGCGGTTAATTTCATTAAACCCGAACCGAACCCGAACCGCTAATTACGAATTTCTAAAAATCCGAACCGGAGTTAAACCCTATTTTTGTTTGGCGTTGGACCCGAACCGGAACTGAACCAGTAAAAAATGCAGTCTGTTTTATAATTTGTGTTTTTTAAAAAAAAAACAGCGCACTGAAGAATACGCGGGATGACACTTATAGGGCGTGTCAAAAATAACAGTGCACGGTCAAAATTATTTTGGAGTTTGGTAAGGCCAAGTACATGATGAGTAGAATTAAATTAAACGAATGAAAATTTGAACCGGTTTAAAAGCCGCAAACCGGTTCGGACCGGATAATTGCACAAACCGGAACAAAACCCGAACCCGAAAATACACATTTTTAAAAATCTGAACCGAACCCGAACCCTTAAAAACAAAACGAAGTGAACCCGAACCGAGGAAAGGTGCCGGTCCCCGTCCACTTTCCTGTCGGTCCGCCAAATATGTTACAATTTTACATCTCAATTTAATTTTTTTAAATCTCAAAGAACCGCGTTTAACACATATGATATCAAACAGACAGCAGCAAACTTCTCAATATTGAAAATTTCATACTTCTTTTGAATTGCATATTTTTGTCGTAATTGCATTTTGGGTTGATTTTGAAAGTCCACCGGTCCGCAAAATTTGTTTAGAAAGTTTACTGGTCCGCCAACGTAAAAGGTTGAGAACCACTGCTATACAGGTCGCCAATGCGACTGGTACAGTGCATGATGAACCAGAGTTTCAAGTCGAACCGGGCCGGGTTCGGGCTTAGGTATTTGTCAGAAAACGGGCTCAAAACGGGCCTGACTTTACGTTCCGTTTCCGCCAGTTTTAGTAACAATTCTCTGGCTTGCACCTAACGCCCACCCTGCTCTAAAACGTATTGTTTGCCCCATTGTCTACTATTGTTCATTGTGTTTGTTGTCTTTTCTCTTGTTTTCTTACTTATACTTTGTTGCAAGGCTTTCGTGGTTAGGCCTGTCAATCAAAGTTTCGGGCCTAAACGGGCTTCTCAAAAACGTTTCGGGTTCGGGCCGGGCTTATACTTTCGGGTACGGGCCGGGTTCGGGCCGGGTTCGGGCCGGGTTCGGGCTCAGATTTCGGGCCCGCTTGCAACTCTGTGATGAACAAAGGAAAAAAGAATGAAACGCAAGCACGTCACAACGCAACGAAAAAAACACTGCGGCATAACGAATGATTGGGTCTGTAATCTTTGAGCAGGTGCCTGTAGCACGCCGAAAGCATCACGTCTTGCCCCGTTGGTGAATATTCCATGACTCAAGAAATAGTCCTTTCCTGTAGTCAGGCTCCCGGGCCACAACAGACGCCGCATTGAAATCAATATGGTGGCCTTGTTGTAATACCGCGTGATTGGAAAGGGCCGACCACAATATTACAGATAACTTTCATTATAAATCACAGTACGCCAGGGCCATTGAAGGCGCTATACCGAATCAGCCGGTCACCAAGCATTCACCACCATATGGCAAGGCGTAGGCTAGAAAAATCTAACAACTTTCATTATACTAATTTTTTTTTCTTTAGCAAAATATAATAGGTATAATTTCCGCCTTGTTCGGCATTTTTTTCATCGAAAAAAATACATTATGAAATTAATAAGTTATCTATGTTCGAACTGCAGCTCCAGTTTCGTGACGTTTGCAGTTGTGCGCATGCGCACTTGGAAAAGCTACATGCCCGGCGAAATAGGCGACAGGGTGCTGCGGCCAAAATCCATAGAAAACACAAGTTGTCGCACGAACTGGATTGCAGTGTTTCGGATCATGGGGATGAAAATGGGGCGAAATTAGCGCGAATTTTGCATTGCGCCTTATGGGGCCGATTTATAAAATGATTAATTTGGATACTTTTGCGGTGTTTGATTTTGCAATTTCTGCAAAATTTTGAATAAAAATATAACTACGCTCAACTTATAATGTTTAAATGGAACTGATGAACATGAAATAGAGTTTAAATCAGGTTTTAGCGGGTAAATTTTCCAGTAGATATACATGTATAGTAGGCTAAATGCATGTAGCCTACTTAAGTCCCGAAAGATACAAAGGTTGTGATGTATATTCATCTAAAATTGGAACAAATAGTTTGACTATGTTCCTCCAAGGTCAGAAAAGTCATGACGTAATAGTGACGTCATCGTTTATTTACTGCATTTTGACGCTTTTGGCAGTAGGCTACCTTTAAAGGTGTTGTACAATCTTTCCCTCTGTTTTTGATTTTTTTTAAAGATATTTGACACTTTTTCGTGCTAAAAATATTTATTTCATCAATTAAGGACTATGTTGAATATGTGTACTGTCATATGCAACACAACCGCAAGCAATATAAACAAATACAACTAACATTTTTCAAAATTGTTAAATCTTCTTGAGTCTATTCACCTGTACAGCACAAAAAGTTTTGTGCGAAATTTTGCATCCAAAGTGGCACTTTTTTCATTTATTTCAGTTTCAGATACTTTTTTTTTTTTCACGGGGTTCGAACCCAGGACCCTCCCGGGGACGAATCCCGATCAGGGTTTTTTATGTCTGTATATGGGTCAGGCGCGCCAGACCGTTCGGCCAGTTTACTGCCTCAGTTTCGGCTGATACTTCCCACAATACATGTTATGTGAGGACACTGGCGCCCACTTAGGGGGAGGCGGGGAGGCGCCGCCTCCCCGGGTATCTGCGTCGCTGACTACGTCATAAATAAGTTTTGCGTTAATTTATGCACACACAGTTTTGTCGTAACTCTGTAATACTTCACAGTCAACAACTGCCTAGTTTGAACAGACAAACCTTTCTGAAAAATCAAACAACGCATATTGTTACGTCACAAACGTATACTTGAAGTGTTATATCACTATGGTTATATGCAGGGTTGCCATACCGTCCTTATTTCTAAGATTTGTCCTTATTTTGAAGGGCAATGTCTTAGCAAAGTTTTTGTCCTTATTTCTAAGAACTGTCCTTGTTTTTGACTTGAGTCCTTATTTTGTCTTATTTTTAACAATTACAAGTCAAATCCCTGCTAAAAGTAAACCTAAACCTAGGCTCTCGTGAGATGCACTACGTGTTTTCTACGAACAAGGAGTTGGAGCAGATTGTTCCTGGCAAAAGGAAATATGACATGTGATTTGTCGAAGCTCGTATAAATGCAAAGATTTGTTCAAAAACGGTTGTTTCGTTTGACATGAAAGTCCAATTGTTCGTGTGTCCTTGTTTTGAGTTCCATGTCGATGGCAACCCTGGTTATATGCAATGAGCCATTGGATAAAAACATGCAAGAAGTGTTTGCTAAAACTCGGTCAGCAACATCGACACAAATTGACATCGTTTACAAAGGGTTAGCCAATTTTTTTAGGGTGAGCCGCATAACATGAAAATGACATTAGACGGCCACATCGCTTACAAGCACAAACGCAGCGCCGTCCCGCAATTGTGGTCTACTAAGCGCTTTTGTGGGACCAGCAGGAGCTACAATATTATTAAGAGATAGCGCTACTGCCGAACAATAAAGTTATGTGGCATAAATTGCTAACTTCTCATTTATGTCATCACAATTAACAAAGAAAGGCACCTGTATACGCACAGTAACAAAAGCATTGATACTTTATGTCTTGTCTGTGATGTAACAAACTGTTTTTGGATCATTTTTATACGTCCTGTGAAGTGTAAAACTAGGTAAACTTAAGACCACATGTTGTTGTGGGAACAATTTCGTGGCAAATCAACTTTCAACGGTTAACTCGTGGTTTTCCAAGATATATATTTATAACAAATACCTTCGCGGGCTTTACTTTGGGAATTCCTGATTTAAAATAAACTAAACTTAAATGCGTTACATGCAAGTTGCTGTGTAAATAGAAAACATGGTTGAAACTAGAGATGTACCGAATGTTCGGTTTGCCGAATTTATTCGGCCGAATCGATCATTTTTGCAAAGATTCGGTTTGGGCCGAATAATTTGTTGCGATTCGGCCGAAACCGAATTTTTTACGAACACAAATTTAAAGCGTTAAACGTGTCTTTCTGCTTATTAAGGTCCACGCAATCTTTCAAAAGCCCAAACATAACGAAAATTGCGTCAATGTTTATCTTTTTCAAAACATTATCGTTTTTCCCACGGTATAGTCAAAAAAAATGGTGCGCCAAGATATGGTCCTTGTACAATCCCATTCAAAAACTGGTCATGCGACTGTTAAACTGTATAATTAGTCTCATCTTACAAGCAATGCTTGTATATTACGCCACAAGCGAACCGATGACGGTGTCTTGTACTCGAGAGTGTACCACAAGCCAACGAGTTCCGGCAGGTATCTTAATTTTCGATCTCATCACCCCACATACCAGAAAAGAGGGGTGGTTCGTTCCCTAAAAGATCAGGCACGACTATTGTGCACTCATAGCGACGACTACGAGGCAGAACTGGCTAAGGTTCGCAAAGCCTTGAAGTATAACGGCTACCCCAACTGGATTCTCCGTGATGGACGGGCAACGTGTCCCAAACAGGTGACCCATCCAAAAACAGAGGGTTTTGTGACACTTCCGTACATACCGAAATTGACGGATATTCTACGGCGTATGTTGCGTGACTTCGGCGTAGCGGTTGGCGTTCAACCTGCCAATACTCTCCGCAAGCTACTGAGTCACCCGAAAGATCCAATCGACACCCTTGAACAACGTGGTGTTGTATATTCTATTCCCTGCGCCGAGTGTCCGTTAATATATATCGGGGAGACTGGAAGGTCACTCATCACCCGCCGAAAAGAACATCAACGGGATGTTGCCAACAGCGACGCGAAGAAGTCGGCCCTGTCCAATCACGCGGTATCACAAGGCCACCGTATTGATTTCAATGCGGCATCTGTTGTGGCCCACGGGAGCCTACAGGAAAAGGCTATTTCTTGAGTCATGGAATATTCACCAACGAGGCAACACAATGAACATCAAAACAGATGTGATGCTTCCAGCGTGCTACAGGCACCTGCTTAAAGATTAGAGGGCCAATCATTTGTTATCGCGCGGTGTTTTCGTTGCGTTGTGACGTGCTTGCGTTCTATTCTTTTTTTCCTTTGGTTATCGTGCACTGTACTAGTCGCATTCAGTGTTATTTACCCTGATGAAGACAACCTGTATAGGACGTCGAAACGTCGGAATAAAATCACATTTGCCAGAAGAGCTCTTTAAACTTGATAATTTTTCTACCGTTAAGACGTTTAAGACATGGTTTGGAAAAAGTATCAAACGTTGGCACGCGAGTATATTTTAAAACCTAGATTGGCACGGCGGTGCTTTCGAGTTGGACACCCCTGCATTAGAGCTTCAGAAAAGACGCAGAAAATCAAAAGACCAAAATACAATTGGTCTTAAACATAGAGTTTTAGGGCTGTTTGACATTAGGTCAGGACCAGCAGCTACTTAACTCGCTAAGCATATTAAAAAAAATTCCGATACAAGTGTAAAGTCAGGCCCGAATCAAGGCCGTTTTTCATGAAACCCAAACATGACCCGAACCCGGCCTGTGAAGTCAGACCCGACTTACAACTCTACTACAATACCACCAGTTTTGTAAGGAAGTTTTTTAAAAAGTTATCTTTTTAATCACTTTTTCTTGAAACGAAGTTGGAAAAGGCGGTAAAACCAGAGTCACCAAGAAATCTTGTAAACAATTCAAGTTGATGGTAATTTTCACATAGCAGATAATTTGTTTGTGGCATATCGGCCTTTTAAAGAAACCAGATGTTCCCTAATCTAGCATCGAACGCAAAATCAGCCATCTTTGAAGGTTTATTTATAGAGAAAAACTAACTATGTTTTTAATCACTTAACTTGCTTATTGCAAAAAAATGATTACGTAGCAAAACATGAAAGATAGTCAGGAAGCGCGAAAACGGAGGGAGCACCTTGTGGATACCTATAGAAAAGAATGTCCTGTACATCGTCTTCTTCACATATCGAGTTAGGTGCATTACGAGTATGATGTGCGGTAAATCAGATTCAAAAGTTTCCAACAATTTCAACGACCAAATGAATTCTAAACGACCATATAATGTCTTTTTAACTGCATTGTTAATCAATTATTAAAATGAACTGTGATGTTTGTGACACTCCAAACGAAATTATGTTATGTAGCATGTTACTTAGGCTACACAAAACACGATAATTTTCAAGCACAATCCAAGATGTATTGGCGTCTTCTTAAGATCGCACTCGTCTGCTGTTTTTGGAATCCCTTACCATACAGGATCACAGCCCCGAACTTATCACGTGACCGTTTTATCGCTGTTTACTGCACGTTTTTACCAGTCACTCGCGTTTGTTTTTGCATGTGACTTGTAAATTTGCCGTTTACCAAAACCAACAAAAAATTGTGGGGCTGCTCAAAAATACGTAAGCCCAAAGGGTGCACAAATGGTCTGCTGAGAGAAAAGTAATCAAGCGATCGACTAGAAATTGCTCATCAGCTTTCTTGAGGCGTCTCTCTATTTTTTACCGTCTTTGCCGACTTCGAGTTCTAAAAAATGACTTTGTGACGTCACAATTACCATTTAAAAAAAAACGTCCTTTGGGAGAGGGGGCACTGTGCAGCGCCCTCCGGTGACATACCTACCGGGGGTGCATCAATCGACGGTAGGGGCCCTAAGGTTTTTTGCGATGGCTCCCGCTTGTCGCTAGCTCAGCGCAAAGCCGAGATGTAGGCTCTCAAAGATGACAGATTTTACGTACGATTCTACACTTGGTAACAACCGGATACTTACGACTGTACGCAAGGCCGACATGCCACAACTAAATTGTCTGCTGAGAGAAAAGTAATCAAGCGATCGACTTGAAATTGCTCATCAGCTTTTTTGAGACTTCTCTCTATTGCAGTGGTTCTCAACCTTTTTGCCTTTGCGGACCCCTTTTGGTACTGTCAAGCTTATCGCGGACCCCTTTGAAGGTTTTGTTTTTTTGTCCTTTTTTTATAAACAAGCAACCTAAAAAAGGGGCAGAATATACCAACCACGTTTGGTCCAGGACCAAAATTTTAATCACTTTGACTGGGTTGCGACATCGGAACTCAATAATAAAGAGCCATTACATTGTGATGTGACGTTGTTTGCCAATGAAAATTTACCCCTGTTGCATCACAATGGGGTTAAAATGTCACAATGCATTTTGGTCTATCGCCTATGACAGTGGTTCTCAAACTTTTTTGACCGCGACCCAAATCTGGGCCGTATGAACATCTCACGACCCAAGCCTCAAACATCAAAAATGTATTAACGAGACGGACTACAATTTCGAGGCCATCCTTAAACGCTAATTGTTACATCTCCCGTTAAGTTACCGGGATGCAAGATTAACTTCCTATTATTTCCCGTGCTATGACGTTGCAATCGCCATGTGCGTAACAGTAAAATTGGAAGGCTATTGTCTGTATGTTGTAATGATTGGTTCATTTTACTGTACAACGTGGTCGAGTGATGTGACTTTATTTTTGCCTTAAGCAAATTCGTTTGTGTTTACTTATTGCAGTAATAGTTCATTTGTGCAAAATTGAATCACCATAGCGCGACCCATTTTTTGACCATGCGCGACCCATGTTTGGGTCGCGACCCATACTTTGAGAACCACTGGCCTATGAAGAACGATTTTAAACAGGTTTCATGCTATTTTAAAACGCTGAGACATATTTTTGAAATAGCGCTTTATCAATATCGTTGTCTGTAAAATTAGGAAGCTGTCGCGGACCCCCTGAAAACGCTTTGCGGACCCCTGGGGGTCCGCGGACGCCCGGTTGAAAACCACTGCTCTATTGTTTACCGACTTTGCCGACTTCGAATTCCAAAAAAAATGACTTTGTGACGTCACAATTACCATTTTTAAAAAGGTTCATTGGGATAGGGGGCTGTGTAGCGCCCTCCGGTGACATATCTACCGGAGGTGCATCAATCGACGGTAGGGACCCTAAGGTTTCTTGCGATGGATCCCGCTTGTCGCTAGCTCGTCGCAAAGCCGAGATGTAGGCTCTCAAAGATGACCGATTTTACGTACGATTCTACACTTGGTAACAACCGGGTACGCACGACTCTACACAAGGCCGACATGCCACAACTAAATTGTCTGCTGAGAGAAAAGTAATCAAGCGATCGACTTGAAATTGCTCATCAGCTTTCTTGAGGCTTCTCTCTATTTTTGTCTTTGCCGACTTCGAATTCTAAAAAATGACTTTGTGACGTCACAATTACCATTTTTTAAAAAAGGTCCTTTGGGAGAGTGGGCATTTGTGGAGTATTATTTTACACTAATTTCGACTTATAATGTCGTTTTTTATCAATTTATTCTCATGCTAGCTCTCTTGTTGGTTTATCAACAGCTAATTTGTAATTTCGTGTTGTTCCTAACTTTTATTCGGTACTTTATTTCGACCTTATTGCAACAGTGGTTGGCAAGGCTTCGCATCAGTGACGTCAAGTTTTTTGTTGTTTTAAAACAGGGTTAATGACGTCATGGCTACGCAAAATTTTGCATGACGTCATAATATGACGTAAACTATGTTGTGACGTAATTTCATGATTTTGTGACTTCATTAACCTATTTACGTACGATTGTACACTAGACCCCAAAACACAATAAACATTCACACAGTGTTATACAAAAACTTTTCCTATGGGACGTAAACTGAAGACGTCGTGGGTCTCCACCCCGTTAAACGCACCGAATAAAAGCTGTAACTGTAACAGAACAGGATGAGGTTTTACAACAGAATAAATAAATCGAACATTATTACTTAACAATAGCTCGGTAACAAGCATATTATTACGTCATTGATGGATGTGTCAAACAGTCATTATGTGATGCCTTCACAGTGAAGTGAAGGCTTCACTATGTCTGTTTGTTGTTACATCTGATAAGGTACGTGTATGTAAATCCTACTTCCGTTAAAAGATACTTCAGTGATAGTTAATATTCTGTTTATTGCACTACTTTGCTACATTGGGATTGGCAAGAATGAGTATCACTGTCAGATGATTTTTGTTCTGAAATACCGTTTATCGAACGGCGATGTGACGATAGTATTGCCCTCCCCTGTATTTTTTTCTGCGGACGCCCATGCGGTTGGCCGAAACATTTCGGCCGAATACGCTGTTTTTCAATGTTTCGGTTTCGGCCCGAACATGATTTTTATTTAAATACACTCACAGGTCCAAATGCCATCAATATTCAAGTTTTTTTTTTAAGTCCCTTGAAACATATTGCTTGTGTCAAGTTTCTTAACCTTCAGAGTGGTTTTCAGTTACCAAGCATAAACAAAGTTTTGGTCAATTTTCGGTAGCTGTCAACACGTAAGGTCATCTACGAATTTTTTTTACTATTTCCTTCTTTAATAGGCCCACACAAATATTTAAACATTTAACTAATATTCTGACATAGGTTCATGGCACATAACTGCATTATTGCTGTGAAAAACAAAAGGTGTTTAAATTGTTTAAACCTTGAGCTCAATAAGGCAAGGGCCATGGAAAGAATGGGAACGTTTAAAAAATCAGTTCAGTCATTAAAAGAAAAGCATCGATGTAGTGCAGAAAAACTGAAGATTCCGCTTATTAAAAATATATGTATACATATAAAAAAATTGTTGAATCTGTAAAGGCTAATGAGATTTTTTTTCTTTGAAAATGAAAAATTGGCAAGTATTGCAATGTATAGATATGTACGAATGAGAGTATATTTCAACTCTTACAGATGTATCAAAGAATATCGGAAAAAAATACAAAAAAACTGAGGATTTTAAAAAGCCTTTGAAAACAAAAATACATGGCAGAAGATCGAGTGTTTTAATGTTGTTTCTTGTCTCTGTGTAAGCCTTGCTTTACAATGTGTGTTTGTACATAATTTATTATTAAAACATTTAAAATACTTACTGCAATAACTAGTCATTCTTGTGGAGTTTATCAACAAAATGCATCAAATATCCCCATAGTGCACAGTTAAAAACAAGTTAGATAACTTTTTGACAGTTTTACACAGAAGCAAACTTTGTAGTTTCAAGTGTCTAATATACTTTAATACAATACTAACCTTTTTTACTGAATGGTCCATTTCGACTCTCACATATAAGTTACTTTATTCAAAAAGTAAACGGTACATACAACGCGTTATGTTTAGCAAACTAAATTGGCAAAATCTCTCAGTAAGATTGCTACCTACTGGCGAAGGGAGACTTTCCTAGTCAAATAAAGGTTTGCGCATATTTTCTCAGGCATGTAATGATTAAATAAAGTTTTACATTACAATTTACAGAAAAAACTAATACAATAACAAAATTACAGCTAACCACACGTTTTCTTAACACCGATTCCATTGTAGCTTGCAAAAGTGCCACACCACCGCTAGATGGCGTAGCTTTCCACTTTTAATGCTGTTTTTGCCATTGCGCTTCCAGACTAGGGTATGTAAAGACTATGGTTGCAGGGCTGCCACTTTTGTTTGAATGAAATCATCTAGTTTGACTTCAAAAAATATCTAGAATCATATAGATTGAAAAAAAAACATCCAAAAATATATCTAAACATAAAATAATCCAATTTAATGTAATATATTAGCCAAACAACAACACGTATAAATGTTTTTTGTATAAATTGCTCCATATTACATGTAAAAGAAGCTTCCTTCTTCCTTATCATCACTTTATTTTTTCCGTTACAGTTATAACATTATAACGTTGAGGCTTTTGTGGTTATCTGGGTGAAACGTTTGTAGGCTTATACTGTTCCTATGGATCTAGACCAGTGGTTCCCAACCTTTTTTTTTATCACATTCCTCCCTTTGCCCATTTTCGAACTATTCATTCCTCCCCTTAAGACGAAAAACAAATGTAACATAAAAAATTATAGAAATTTGACATAGAACTTATTATTAGGGATGTCCATTTTAGAATCCTTTACAAATATTCTGTAACATTTTCAATGTAATTTTTTTTTTACAGTTTTTATAAATTCCTCCCCTGAAATGATAAAATTCCTCCCTAGGGGGTAATTCCTCCCCGGTTGGGAACCACTGATCTGGACTTTATAGGTTGTACCGAATTTACTACCGCTTCGTTTCGAGTCTGTGTCACGTGTGTTTTTGTGTCACATTATTAGAGCGAAGAACACAGACTGGCGCCAAGTTGTGACACTTGTATTGTGACGTCATAAAAAGCATTTTTTCATTCACGGTTGTTAATTTCCTGTAAAAAAGTGCTTACCTAACGCTGACAGCCATGATTTCTACTAATGTTCAAAAATTGCAAAAAAAATCTCATAGTTAACGCACAAGACTTCACATAGCCTTATTTTTTGAAATTTATGAATAAAATACTCTATTTAATGTATTTTTTGCGTTATTTATTTCGTTTTGGCATTTTTTGCATTGTTTTACAATTTGATATGGTACCTGTGTTGCAAAAAACAAGATATTTGTCCGATTTTTGCGGTGTTACGCAACGTTCAGATAAAGAAGGAAATGTGCGATCTGACTCCAAAATTAAGAACGCTGAACGACTCCTGGCTAATAACAACTAGAACAGTGGTTCTCAACCTTTTTGCCTTTGCGGATCCCTTTGGGTACTGTCAAGCTAATCGCGGATCCCTTTAAAGCAGTGATTCCCAAACTTTTTCATATTTTTTTCAAAACGGTCCCTTTGCCATTATTTCGAGGGCTAGCGGTCCTTAAGCCTAAATGTGTATTTCATAAAAACGAAAGTTGATTGCAGGATTTTAGCCAGTTATGCAAAATTGCGCATAACAATCATTCAAAGACAGCATGTGACATCACAAACAGGAAAAAAACATTACGATTGTGCGCGAACAATTGCATTTTTGATAGTTGTCATTCAATAAAGGCCATTGTTTAGCAATGGAGACAGTCGATTTTCAATTCTACTTTGATTTTAAACTTATTTAGTGGCGCAAACTGACGCCAAATAAGATTATAGAATTACTTCAACCGCTTCGCGGTCCCCCCAAAATTGCCTCACGGACCCCTAAGGGACCGCGGACCCCAGTTTGGGAACCGCTGCTTTAAAGGTTTTGGTCTTTTTTGTCTTTTTTTTATTAACAAGCAACCTAAAAAAGGGGCAGAATATACCAACCACGTTTGGTCCAGGACCAAAATTTCAATCACTTTGACTGGGCTGCGACATCGAAACTCAATAACAAAGAGCCATTACATTGTGATGTGACGTTGTTTGCCACTGAAAATTTACCTCTGGTACATCACAATAGGGTTAAAATGTCACAATGCATTTTGGTTTGTCACCCATGAAGAACGATTTTAAATAAGTTTAATGCTATTTTAAAACGCTAGACTTTAAAGAAAAGACAAAACTGCCTTAACGTGTCAGATATGCCGCTAAAATAAAAACACACTAAAATATATAATACGCATTGCTACCGAAGCCACCTTCGTTCAAAATGTTTCCCGGATTGTTAGTTATAATTCCGCCTGTTCCATATCTTCTTCTTGTTCCATTCCATCCATCCGAGTACATTGTCTAAAGTTCATGATGCGCAGATTGCGATGTACCATTCATTTGTGAATGTTCATCAGAAGCTAGTTTGCCAGCGTCGGTCGTCCATTCGTCAATGGTGTAGCAGGAAGGCTACTCTTCAAAACACTTGCTTGTGAGCATGACGACTGCTTCTGGAATTTTCGAGCGTACATCAGGCGATACGTTGCGCATCAAGGAAGTTGGATGATCTTCCGCTTTGTATTTGTTGCGTCCTGGAGGTCTGTTAAAACTTAAAGAGTGCTTAGGTAACAATAAGCAAAAAAAAACACTAAATACATAATATAATGACAAGTAATTTTTAACTTTGCGACGCTAACTTTTTAGTAGAATTAAACTGTCGGCCAAACAAGAATTTATGCGCAATGCTACGCTTGATAACGGTCTGCAAAACAATCTACACCAGTGGTTCTCAACCGGGGTCCGCAAAGCGTTTTGAGGGGGTCCGCGACAACTTCCTAATTTTGCAGACAACGATATTGATAAAGCGCTATTTCAAAAATATGTCTCAGCGTTTTAAAATAGCATGAAACTTGTTTAAAATCGTTCTTCATAGACCAGTGGTTCTCAAAGTATGGGTCGCGACCCAAACATGGGTCGCGCAGGGTCAAAAAAATGGGTCGCGCTATAGTGATTCAATTCTGAACGAACTGTTACTGCATTAAGTAAACACAAACAAACTTACTTAATGCAGTAGCAAAGTCAACTCACTCGACCACGTTGTACAGTAAAATGAACCAATCATTACCATATACAGACGACAATAGGCTTCCAACTTTACTGTCACGCACATGGCGATTGTAACGTCGTAACACGGGAAATAATAGGACAAGTATTCGTACAAGGAAACATGTTTAGATTTGGGATTCACTTCTATCAACGATCATGCTGCAAAGCCACGATGTGTGTTGTGTTATGTAGTGTTGTCGAACGAATCGACCTCGTTAAGCCTGCAGCCATTTTGGCATGCTATGCGGCGACGACGTGGCCTCGAAATTGCAGTCCGTTTCGTTGTCGAACAGGACAGTTAAAAGTCGAATCACAGACCGTTTACTTAATATAAATATCAAGTGGTCTCTTGAATGAAAAATAGAGCCGTGCATTGAAGATTTATGAAGGAAAAATTCAATTTAATGAAACACGCTACGATAAATCAATCATTGTTTCATAGTACTGTGTACTACAACTGGCTGTCTGCGTCTTTTTTCATGCATATCAGAAGAAAATACATTATTTGATGTTTGAAGCTTGGGTCGTGAGATGTTCATATAACTCAGATTTGGGTCGCGGTCAAAAAAGTTTGAGAACCACTGTCATAGGCGATAAACCAAAATGCATTGTGACATTTTAACCCCATTGTGATGCAACAGAGGTAAATTTTCAGTGGCAAACAACGTCACATCACAATGTAATGGCTTTTATTATTGAGTTCCGATGTCGCAGCCCGGTCCAAGTGGTTGAAATTTTGGTGCTGGACCAAACGTGGTTGGTATATTCTGCACCTTTTTTTGGTTGCTTGTTAATCGAAAAGGACAAAAAATACCATAACCTTCAAAGGGGTCCGCGATAAGCTTGACAGTACGAAAAGGAATCCGCAAAGGCAAAAAGGTTGAGAAACACTGATCTACACCCTAATACAAAACTCAGCACGTCAACATGCAATAACGAGGGGCTGTCGTACCCTAATATTCAAGGACTTTGCATAAGACTGCGGAGCGCTATATGCCGGTCACCGTAGCTCGGGATTCTTCGTTAAAAGTATCTGACGGTGATTTAAGGCTAAGCCATCTCTGGGCAGTTTGTCTGTGGAGGACTGGCCTCGTCCAGTGGCGTAGGCAGCCAAAAATTGGGGGGCAAATAGTTTGCTGTCTAATACAACTTTTTGCTAACGTTCGGCGTAAGACGTGCTTTTACCAAACACGTGACTTGCCAAACTGTGGTTCGACGGGACAGCCAACACTTTATTGATTTATCCCATGTCTGCATAAATATAAGAGAAATGGATTTCGGTTTCTCAATAAATGACTTTAAAAAATTGGGAGGGGCTATGGCCCCTTAGGCCCCTCCTTGGCTACGCCACTGGCCTCGTCAACTCCAAACAGACCGTGGGGTAAAAATAGTAAATAAAGATAATGAATAAAAATAATGGCTGCCTTGAAAAGCCAAACGATAGCCCACAATATCGCACCTCAGTATAGAAAATGGGGGATTTCCAAAGCTAATAAACGGACACGTAGATATTCGACCGTATCAAACTCACACGTTACATGTTTCTTAAACAGCGAAAGTAACGTGATATGACGCTCTTTTCTATTCAAAAGTTAGCAAGACCCAAAGTGACGTATTTGCGAAAAATTACAACACATATCTCAAATGGATAGGCGTAGCACTAATAAAAATATATCAAAGATAGGGGAGCAAAGTCAAAGAAAGAGCCTAAAAGAAGAGATGGGTTTAGTAGTGGCTTGGTTGATATTTTCCAGAACAACTTTGTTCACTTCGAGTCTTCGAAAGATGTTGTTTTTGTTAGATGTATGTTTTAAGTTTTTCCCAGAGTGGTTCCAAGGTGGTGGTGGTTTTGCATCCAAAAAACTTAGCTTTAACCAGACTTTTTTTCGTTTTTTCAAATTAGATTAGAATTGAAATTAGAGCATCTCAATTTTTTTTCAAATTAGATTAGAATTAGAATTACCATTTTCTCAAAAACTAGAAATTAAATTAGAATTCGAACTAGAATTAGATTTAAACCAATCAACTTTAGTTCATTTTAATGTCTCTAAATTTGCATGTTTTACGCTATAATTTGGCGTGACTGGAATGCGTTCAGGCGGACCTGATTGTGGCCGTCATGTCAAGGAGTTCTCGAGCAGCATCAATTCGAAAATTATCTGTTATTTTGGCCTGAGATTTTCGTGGGTCTCGATTTTTTAACGTCGGCGGACAGTTGCAATTGTGCTGCCCCTTCACGATTTACGCAGTTACCGCAATATCTCATCTCTGTGTTTTTTGTTTCTTTTGAGTGGATGCCAGATAGTGTTTCGTATAGTGACTCAAGGAGTTGTTAAAAGGGAGAAGCGACACAGCTGCATTTTATTCTTGCCTACTCGCCGAAGACCTGAAACATTTTACACCCGTCTTAATATTTTAGTCCAAAATTATTTTTTAAGCCTAAAATCTCAAGACTTAAAATACTAATGAACATAGAATATTGGGGCGGCATTACGAACACATCTCGCTAAGTTAAGCGAGCTCGATATTGACGCACGACCTCGTTAAGTTGAGACTTGGTATTACGAACCCCCGTCTCGCTAACCGGACCTCGCTAAACTCCTCGCTAACTAATTAACGAGGACCTCAGACCACTCGCTAACACCAAATTGTTGTTGACAAAGTCACACAGTCACGTCGGAAATCAATTGTGGCTACGTATTATGCTGGTAAAAGTTTGTACAAACGAAGAAAAATCGTAAATGTCGGTTTTGATTTAATTTTAAAATGGCGTTTGCGAAGAATAACTGTATTGGATTGATGCCATCAATTCATGAGGATTTACACATTTTCCAGTTAAAGTAAGATGCAAAAATTCCGGTAAAAAGTATCTGATCCTGGAAGAACAAGTCCTTATTATAGACTTCCGTGTGCGCAATACAGTTTAAGAAATCTAATTTGGGCAATCACAACATTTAAGCCATTGTACCAACCGTCTGTGTGGATTGATCACAGTAGTTATTTTGTGTTAAATTTATAACATTGTCATGTATTTTTAGTTTTTAAAACACTTGTCCGTTTTGTAATGCGTCTCAAATCTCTACCTGCAAACACCGCCATTGAGGAACCTCCACAATAAATGTAATGATCTACATGACAATATTGCCAGATACTGAAGTGATTCCATTTTAATAACATGATTATTCAAACAGCATGTACTTGTGTTTATTAGAAACAAAAAGTGACAGTGTGGCATAACATGAATAAAATTGAAATGAAAGAATCGAGAAAACTAATAAAACACAAAAACTTTGAACAAATTGACAATTGAGTTGTTCTAAATTACCATGTGAGGTGGGTAATAGACAGAAAAACTATAATGCACATAATAAAAACACCATGTACAGTATTAGCATTGAATAACAATGTAATTGTTTAGTGCAGTGGTTCTCAAACTTTTTTTGTTGCGACGCCTCTGGAAAAGTTTTCTGGACTTGCGACGCCCCAGCAAATAAAAGTTTATGCGAAAACTTATTATTAAAGTTGTGTGTATTGATACAACCACAAAAAGTCATGCATATTTTTCAATGTGACGTGTGGGTTTGTTTGTTTTGACTTTTGTTAATTGTTTCAATTCTTGCGCACATTGTCTTGTATGCTGCAAGGCCTCAACAGCATCAATAATATTATTATTCGTTATGACAAATTACAATGAAAGAAATGTTACGCACAAAATAAACTTACGCACAAAATAAACTGATGCACAATAATTTACTACTACAACTCATGCACAATAATTGCTTTAAAAATTTGCTAACTATTATACGCAGATATTGCCATACCGTCCTTATTTTTAAGATTTGTCCTTATTTTGAAGGACAGTGTCTTAGAAAAATGTATTGTCCTTATTTCTAAGAAATGTCCTTCTTTTTGACTTACGTCCATATTTTGTCTTATTTTTTAACAAACAAATCCCTGCTACAAGTAAAAGTAAACCTAGACCTATGCTGTTGCGAGATGCACGAAGTATTTTTAACAAACAAGAAGTTGCTGAAACAAATTGTTTCTGGCCAAAAAATCGCATGTGATATGTCATGGTTCGTATAAATGCAAAGATTTGTCCAAAACGTTTGTTTCGTTTGGCAAGAAAATCTAATTTTTCAGCTGTCCTTATTTAATAGTTCACGTCGATAGCAACCCTGATTATACGTTACAACTTCCTCAAGCCTTTGCTAGAAAAGTCGCTTTTATCACATTGTTATGAAACATGACTCTATTCACATAATCAAGTTTAATGCCCGCCAAGCATCGCCCCAAACACCCGCCGATCGCGCACTTGCTGCATGGGCTGTTTCGTCTCGACGTACATTAACAGGCAGCCGCATTTTCGATCAAAAACTTTTGACGTAAATTCACGTCAGTCCGCACTCTACGCCAAACGTCTTTGGACGTAGATATAGGTCAACCGCACTGAAAGTGTTTTTTATAAGATATAAATATAATATACCTCATTTTTATAAGATAAACTGAGTTCAGCCACGATATGGAACTATTCTGCGACGCCCTTGGAAAATTGAAACGACGCACCAGGGCGTCGCGACGCACAGTTTGAGAACCACTGGTTTAGTGCTTAAGGCTGATTGTACTTTTTTCAGCTTCACAGCAGTCAAATTTGACCTGTAATTTTGGTCACAATGCTCCAATTTGGACTTATTTTGTGTGTCCAGCAAGCCTCTTTCTGCATCATGGTTTTGGTCTGTCTCTTTGTAATTGGGACACTGGTTCTTATTTTGTTTTAAATCTGTAATTGAAAAATGAATATGTAATATTGGGATGGTTAATTGAAGATGCAAACCATAAAACCTTATAAAATGAGTTGTACAAAACATGTGTTTAGGTATAATAAAGTTGTCATTGTTTCAAAAATAAATGAAAATCACCCTAATGTCACTACCGGTAGTTAAAAATTGTAAATCATTTTATAAAGTGCAAACTTACGTTAATCACAGATCTTACCGTATTGTTATAAAGCTCCAACGTTTTCTTTGATGTAAATTAAACCAAAAGATGTTTTGCACTTTTTCTAAGATATGAAACTTCCATTTAACTGTTGTCCACCTTTAAATAAATTCTTGCAATGTTTCTTGATGTTCTTATGCTACTTTATCAAATAAACAAATTCCAAACTGTCCGTAAATTAGGAAATCCAATAATTTTGAGGTTATATTGCAAATTTACATTAAAAACAGCATAAACGACAGGCGAAAATTGTTTGTCGCAAGGTGTCGCATAGCGCGGCGTGACAATTTTGCTGAGTCAGGCGTCTTTTTTCTTACGATTTTGACGCATTCTCTCGTATTTGCGTCAGGCTAAGAAAAAAGACGTCTGACTCAGCAAAATCGTCATGCCGCGCTATGCGACACCTTGCGACAAACAATTTTCGCCTGTCATTTATGCTGTTTTTAATGCATTTTGCAATATAACCTCAAAATGTTGGGATTTCCTTAATTTACGGACAGTTTGGAATTTGTTTATTTGATAAAGTACCATAAGAGCATCAAGAAACATTACAAGAGTTTTTTAAAACATGGACAACAGTTGAAATGAAAGTTTCATATCTTAGAAAAGGTGCAAAACATCTTTTGGTATAATTTTCATCAAAAGGAAACGTTGGAGCTTCATAACAATACGGTAAGGTCTGTGATTAACGTAAGTTTGTACTTTATAAAATGATTTACAATTTCTAACTGGTGACATTAGGGTGATTTTCATTTATGTTTGAAACAATGACAACTTTATTATACCTAAACACATGTTTTTTACAACTTATTTAATAAGGTTTTATGGTTTGCATCTTCAATTAACCATGCCAATATTACATATTCATTTTTCAATTACAGATTTAATACAAAATAAGAACCAGTGTCCTCATTACAAAGAGACAGACCAAAACCATGATGCAGAAAGAGACTTGCTGGCAGTGTTTCATACCGGAACGGAACGGAACGTTATACCGGAACGAAATAAATATTTTTTGGCTCAAATACCGGAACGAAATACCGAAATAAAAAATATTCAAAATACTGGAACGGAACGAAATACCGTTAAATTTTATTCCGGTATTTCGTTCTGGACATTTGACGTGATACAATTGCTCAAAAATTTCGCGCCGTTAGGCTATAATAAAAATTGAAGCTCCTACAATTTACATCCGTTTGACCATCATTGACAAATGTTATGTGACGTAACAACTACCGACAATAATTATTGTGTGTTGCAACTTTCTTCCTTTTTTCGCTTAATAATTGCAAAGACCACAAACAAATGTTCGTTTGTTAAGACCGAAATACCGAAAAATACCGTTATAAATTTATTTCGGTCAGACCGGAACGAAATGAAAATATCGGTCCAGAACGAAATAACGAAATAAATAATTTGCTCAGAACGAATAACGTTATTTCGTTTCGTTCCGTTCCGGTATGAAACACTGCTTGCTGGACACACACAAAATAAGTCCAAATTGGAGCATTGTGACCAAAATTATAGGTCGAATTTGACTGCTGTAAAGCAACCTTAGGCACTTAACAATTACATTTTTTATCAGTGTTAATACTGTACATGGTGTTTGTATTATGTGCATTGGTGTTTCTGTCTATTACCCACCTCACATGCTAATTTAGAACAACTCAATTGTCAATTTGTTCAAAGTTTTTATGTTTTATTTGTTTTCTCGATTCTTTCATTTCAATTTGATTCATGTAATGCTACACTTTCACGTTTTGTTTGTTATGAACACAAGTACATGCTGTTTGAATAATAATGTTATTGACCTGGAATTACTTCAGTATCTGGCAATATTGTCATGCAGATCATTACATGTATTGTGGGGGTTTCTCAATGGCAGTATTGCAGGCAGAGATTTGGGCACATTACAAAACGGACAAGTATTTTAAAAAATAGAACAAATACATGACAATCTTATAAATTTAACACAAAATAACTACTGAGATCAATAAACAACCTATCTTGACACAAGTGATAGCTAGAGAGTTGAAAGAAAATATGGAGGGTGTAAACAACTTTGAGTCACTACCACATGGACAGTTAGTATAATAGCCTAAATGTTGTGTTTGCCCAAATTAGATTTCTTAAACTGTAGTGCACACAAGGAAGTATATAATAGGGACTTGTTCTTTCAGCATCAGATACTTTTTACCGGATTTTTTGCAACTTATTTTTTAGTGAAAAAGTTGTACATCGTCGTGAAATGATGGCATCAATCCAATACAGTTAATCTTCGCAAACGCCTTTTCAAATGTAATTAAAACCGACATTTACGATATTTCTTCGTTTGTACAAACTTTTACCAACAAAATACGTAGCTATAACTGTTTTCCGACGTGACTGTGTGACTTTGTCAACAACAATTTGGCGTTAGCGAGTGGTCTGAGGTCCTCGTTAGTTAGCGAGGAGTTTAGCGAGGTCCGGTTAGCGAGACGGGGGTTCGTAATACCAAATCTCGAGTTAACGAGGTCGTGCGTCAATACCGAGCTCGCTAAACTTAGCGAGATGTGTTCGTAATGCCGCCCCAGGTTTCCATAATCGGGCGAGTTGGTGAACTTTCATGCAAAACCTACTTCAACCGACCGACAAATTGTATTCCCTTTTATCACCAGACTGCATTATGACGCAACAGCCCATGAGGTAGCAATAAAGAATGCGGGTACTGTTCGTCACAGTGCCAAGTATAACTGAAAAACATGTTTCGGTGATGTGGTTTGACCTTGTTGGTGATGTGGGTTTGGACATGAAAGACATGCTCATATTACTTGCCGAAAAATGTCGTTGGACAAACTACAGCGTTTTGGGAAAAACTGTAAATTAGATTAGAATTAGAATTGGAGCTTACCCGATATTTCTAAACTAGATTAGAATTAAAACTACTGCCATTTTGCTCTAATTTGCCGAATTAACATGCTTCGCAGACAGCGTTTGCGCAACAAGTTATTGCTCTTCCGAAACGCCACATTTTAACCCGCGCCAAACTGGCATCAACCCCCTTGTGACGTAACAATCGCAGGCTATGGTTACTGTTGTTAATGCCCTACTGACTTTTAAAAAATACACCGTCATTCTGGCAGAATTTTAGCTAGACCATACCAAAATAGTTTTAAAAGTAGCAGGTACGATACCCAAATAAATTAAACATATTTTTTTAAAGTGCATCAAATTATACAAAATGTGTACACTTACATAGAAAAGAAACAAATCAATTGAAAAATCAATCATAGTATAACTATAATTAACAATAGAAAAACCAAAAAAAATAAACAAAAAAACATCAATCAGTGAAAAATAAAACCAAAAAAACATCAACCTTTAACAACCACTTTGACCGTTTACGTAATTTGCGTAAAAGCCAAAATTCAAAGTATTTTTCTATCATTTAGCTAAATTTCTCCCAACGGAGATTGATATCACTGGATAGGAAATTGTATTCTCTACAAGAATCTGTTAATCTTTAAACAATATCATCTGCGGAGGTTGACCAAATCGACCCTTGAACATGGCCCGAATTTGACCGTTTATACGTCATATGCGTAAAAGTCAAAATTCAAAGTATTTTGCTATCATTTTGCTAAATTTCTCCCAACGGAGATTGATATCACTGGATAGGAAATTGTATTCTCTACAAGAATCTGTTAATCTTTAAACAATATCATCTGCGGAGGTTGACCAAATCGACCCTTGAACATGGCCCGAATTTGACCGTTTATATACGTCATATGCGTAAAAGTCAAAATTCAAAGTATTTTGCTATCATTTTGATAAATTTCTCTCAACGGAGATTGATATCACTGGATAGGAAATTGTATTCTCTACAAGAATCTGTTAATCTTTAAACAATATCATCTGCGGAGGTTGACCAAATCGACCCTTGAACATGGCCCGAATTTGACCGTTTAAGTCATTTGCGTAAAAGTCAAAACCGAATTTTGCTCTGTAGCGATTGCGAGATAACTTGTGCAAACTTTGCAATAGTTGTTTACCAAAGTAGCTCGTTTTCGACTCGCTAGCTCAAAACTTGCGAGGAAGTTAAAATGTGTAGCACCAAATCCAACTGTATTGACAAATCATGTTCGGACTTTGTAATATTTCCTGTCGCAGTTAATTGGGATGCAGATGCGTCTTTGTGATCTGGTGTTTATGTGCTTTAGCCGTATGTTTTGCCCCGTGCTGTGATTGGACGCTGCTTTGTGTGGAAATTGTGCAAGAGCCATTGACAAGAGCACATGTGTACGATTTAACTCCTTTATCCGGGGTATATATAAAACCGCACTCGTTCATTTCGATCTTTTCTTTTTCTATCCCTTTCCCTTCTCCTGCAATAAACAAACGAACCGAAGTGCAAGACACGTGTGTGGAGTGTCCAGGACCCGATCCTGACAAGCCCAGGAGCTTGGGAGGTTAAGGACGGTGGTATACCTCTTTTAATTTGTAGTGACGCGGTTATAAACTTGAGACTCATCAGCAACTATTAACATAAAAATTGATCACTACAGCTCAATTAATTTTAATAGAGTGTTTGGAAAAATAGGTCAGAAGCAAATCTCTCATTAATTTGACATTTCAAAAACTGCTATTGACAAAAAGAGACTTGCAATATTACCCTTTTATTATTCGTTGTAGTGACTAATCGATAATCCAGGAGAAATGCGAGATCGGCCCGTGCTATAATCCGGTTTGATGTATTTGGCCCGCTCTGCTAAAGGTTGCACACCCTTGATTTACACCATACTCCAACGTTACAGGAATTTAAAAACATTGCTTAAATTAAATATGATATATATTTGATCCTAATGATTTTTGTATTAGATTCTTTAGAAAATATTAGAAGGGCAACCATGTTAAAAATGATTCAGAACAATTGACCACAAGGCAGCACTTTGGCCAGGATAAAATAATTAACATGTATTTCAGAGATACATTTGGAAGACGAGAAAGTCTTTTGAAAACGACTAAATTCATTCATTTTTGTGCAAACAATTTAAAAAAAATCGTTTTTGTGTAAACAATTTAAATTCATTTTTTTTTTTCTATGTAAGTGTACACAGTTTTGTAAAATTTGGTGCACTTAAAAAAATATGTTTAATCCATTTGGGTATCGTACCTGCCACTTTTAAAACTATTTTGGTATGGTCTAGCTAAAATTCTGCCAGGATTCTGCCAGAATGACGGTGGTGTAAAAAAGTGCTTACCTAATTACAAAATGAAGCTTTTTGATGGTTTCTTTTGTATTATTAATACTTGTCAATCTCAGAAGAAGAAGAAAAGGCGACGAAACTGCTTTTGTTGTGACGCTTACATCAGACCCATCAGCTTAATAACTATGTTGTAACTAAGTTCCATGATTTTGTAACGTCATTTAACCTGTGTTTATGTACGATTGTATATTAGACCTGTTTGAGCTCTAAAGATTTTGTACCTGGTTTGATACTTCCACAAATCATAGCATGGCATTTTCTTCTGCATCTAAAGACAGTGACGATCCATTTTCTCTGTACATGAGTGAGGTAAGTAACAGTGTTACAGTTGACAACTTGTTTAGTGTTACTGTAACACTAAACAAGTTGTCAACTGTTTTGAACAATCAACCAAGGACATGAGTTGAGTTTATTTCGCATGGTACAAAGAACACATAACGACCCGATTGACATTAATTCAACAAGCTGAATTTGTCAACAAGCTTTATGTACAGCGTTGCAATTTGAGGATCAGGCTTTGGAATTGTTGATTGTAGAGTAAATATGCCCAGATTGTTCCATTTACCACTGCCTGGTGCCTGATAAAAGGAAATTATTGTCTGAAAGTCTTTTGTCCTTTTCAGTGGCGCAACTAGCGGAAAATTAGGGGGGCAGGCAACGAATTACCAATACGGCTTTCCCAAAAACGATTGTATTGCTAAGTGCGTATCACTGATTGGTCGAATGGTCCGACGTGTTTTTCCACTAATAATATATAAAAAAAACTGGGATTCGTCCTTGGATTGTACAGCTTTGAATGCCATGAAAAAGTACCACTTGTAAGTCACAAAGTACATTGCGATAGTATATTGACGTTTTAAACTAAGGCATTGTTTCGTAACATATAAACTCGTTCGACTGGGTGTTAACACGTTAACGTTTCAATCTGTCTACTAGTGCTGTACCATACTATGTGTAAGTTTCTCGTGATCTGCAATGATGGCTTTACATAGAGACGTGGACGTAAATTACAAACAAGTTGTTGAAAGATTTTTGGCTGAAGCTCCACGCTGATAAACATTTTATTTTTGTGTGTTTACATGTAAATACGTTTTCAAGTTCCAACAAAGATTGTTGTTGCGGTTATTTAGGATGTTGTATAAATACATCGCTGAAACTTCGTTTTTACCATCACAATACATGCCGATGAAGTGATGTACTGCTGTACCGGCACCATGTTCTGTCATTTGAAAATTATTTTTAGCTTTGATGCGAACGAACGTGTTTTCGGCGCTGTACGAGAGCCGTTATACGCAATAACGCGAATAGAAAAGGGACCTGGCATGCCGACGAACCTGCCCCCCCAGTTGCGCCCATGGTCCTTTTGTATCCCTTCTTTAATTGTCAATTGTGAAATTTGTGGGATAACAATCACTGATATGGATCTTTAAATCATCTAAAAAATTCCAATGTGTTGTTGGGACACAGTTTGAAATTAAGCTAAACAATAAACATGTTATTATAGGTCCCCTTCTCTAAACTAGACTCATAATTTTGTCTGTATTTTTTTAGGGTTTCTTTTTTTCCATGTGATCAACTGTGTGTGTGTGTGATTGACCCAGTCACTTGAATAACCCAAAAAGTGCCATTGTGCATGCTGTACTACTTATATATTTTGTACATACATCATTCTAAACTTTGCGGATATGCTGGTAAAATGTGTGTAATAATTAAAAATTATGCTACGAAACGAAGTCAAAAAGTAGATGCTCTTCTTGTCACAAAAATGACCTATAGGTTGGGAAAAAAATGGTCTACAGATTGTTGTTGTTTGGAATTATAAAATCTTCACACAATATTATGACTGTTACTGACTTGCACATGTATCAGGGATGGTGAACCTTTTTCATTAAATGGATCATACATGAGATCGTAATTCAAAAATAAAACAAAGTGGGTCATAGATTTTATTATATGTCAACATCAATGAGAAACTTGTTGCTACATCTTCTCTGCATGTCTTGCAATCTTTAGCTTATAATGTGTAATTTTCAGCTTAAAACATGTAGCAGTCATGTCTGAGCTAAGACGATTCCTGGCACTCGATTTTGTAAAATAACAATATATTGTTTACAAAAACACGCTAATTTCAGAAACAGCCAAAAGGGTTGCGGTATAGATTCTAATCAGTAAAAGCTTCTGCTAACAATGAAGAACACTGTACATTTGTTACGTCATACATGTTTACCGTGATTAATTGATTACATTTAAAATATGACTGGGCTTTTACTAGTAATCTAGGCCTTTAGGGTTACCATATCGGCAACTTTAGGCAAAATTCTCGACAATCTAAAAGTACCTTTAACGAAACCAAACACCAATCAAACCGCATTTCCCAGTGTATCTTACAGTATATGCAACCGATCGCTTTTTTGTTCATAATTTAGCATCGCTACAAAGTAACACACTTATTTAACCAACTTGCAAGCACTTCAGCAATTTACGTTATGAATTTTACACATTTATCTAGCACGGGTTTTTACTCTGCATCCCGTCTGCAAATCTGCGCTTTGTTTAAGTCATTTTTTGCTACCGCGGGGTTGACTATGAAATGACCAGTAAAGCATGCATGCTATCAATCCTAAGCAATGACATGTGTGAATCTGGCATGAAAGCAAGTTGCACATTTAAATAAACATATCTGTTGTCTCGCAATTGACTAGACAATCTGTATTTTAAGACAATCTGGCAAAGTTAACTGTTGTGTTGCTTTTTAACCTTGGACGTCTGGTAACCCTATAGTATTTTTTTGAAACTACAAGTGGGTCACTGAAATTCACGTGGTGGGTCACTATGTGACCCGCGGGTCAGTGGTTCGCCATCTCTGACATATACATATATATACATAACTATATATGTATATATATAGAGAGAAATAAATATGTGTGTTTGGTGACCCATTTTTTTGCTTGCATTAACAGTCTTGTTGGTTGCTCAAGTGATGTATATGTGTAGTAAATTATAATTTAATTATTAAATTGAAAGCAGAGCACATTAATTGACAATATATATGAAATTCACCTTGTTTGTTGCAAATATTCCATTATTTTTATTATGGGTCCCCTTCCCTGAAGGGGACACATATTGTTTTTGTCTATATATTTTTTTCTTTTTTTTTGTCTAATGCGAATTTGTTTCCACGTTTTGGTCAAGAAAAAATGGTTCAAACTTTTTAAATTTACACACATTATAGATATTGGTCTAAAGATGGTCCATGTGAATTTTGACCCCGTTTGATCCATCAGTTCACCCACATACCCCCAAAACGTGAATTTTTTTACGGGTATACTTGCTAAAGCAGATGATTCTGGAGTTTCATACTTTTTTGATTGGTACATCGCAGCATATTTTTTAAGTATTTTGTAACTTGTATATATCCATTTTCACCCCTTTACCCCCAAATATTTGTTTGTTTGTTCACATGAGGTCAGAAATACAAGACTTAACCTGCTGAAATTTTAAACAGCTGAGGATAGGGTGCTCCTTGTTGGCTGTTAAAACTTTCAGTGCTATCGGCTCAGTAATTACTCTTACAGCCCCAAATATGTTTTACATGCTGTCCTTTATCAAATCTGTGCTCTCTCAGGGCACAGCTGACGCAATGGAAGTGATTGACGATAGCACGCACATGAAAAAAATGCCTCTGCTTCACGCATGAACTCAGTCATCACTTGACCATTTTCTCACTGGTTGGAATTAAGATGTTACGATGTTAGTTATATTGTGCTGTAAACGTTAATGTAGGTCAACTTATTCGTGTTTCGAAATGCAGAGCGACAACGCAGCACGATTTGTTACACCTGTGTAGAGTGACTTCTCAAACTGAAAGCGTTAATAAAACTGTTTCAGAACAGGTTTTGGACACAAAGAGCCCAGCTAAGCAATCGTATTGTTGGTATGTAGAAACTTAACGGCGCCAGGGAACGCTATGTGCAGATTAAAAATCATAATTCTATTCCAGTTTAACAATGATTGTGCCCTATTTTTACTGTTACCAAATCGCATATGCATATGTGTGGGGACCCTTTAGATAATGCTTGCAGAAACAATTATGTCATAAAGTGTCAGGAAAAAGATAGGGACCCAATAAAATGTAGATGCCAAATATATATCCATTATAAATATAGTAAATGGTATATGTGATACATCGTTAAATTTGATGTAGTTTATATAAACTGGCAATATATAGGAAAACCACTATCCTAGTTAGAATATGTTTTCATTGTTAACAGATTCGTATTTAATAACCTGCCAATAGGTATACTTTGCTTTTTTGTGTTTCTTTGTAACAAATTTTAGCACATTTTAGCACTTTAATTACACAATACAGAAAACAAGTTGACATCAGTCTCTTCTTGCAGCAACATTCATAGTTTGATTACTGACTAAATAGGCAACACAACAACGACTGGTTGTTTGACTTGTAAATTACAGTTATGTGTATGCAGCCCAATAGATTCATTAGGGGAAAATCCCTGAAGCAGGATAAAACTTTGTGTCATTAGGAAAATTTTTAAAATTAAAATATCCCCTCCTTTCAGAATTTATGAATATATTACCTTTATATCACATATATTGAAGGATACTTTCCGTAGACATTACCACACAGCAGTGGTTTCTTAGTGTGGTATGTGTTGGCATTGCTGGTGGTAAGCGAACACCTTTCGGTATTTTATTTATTCCCTATTTTTGCACACCAATTGCTTACTCTGACATAAAACATTTTTTGCTTAAAACCAGTGTTTCATACCGGAACAGAACAAAACCTAAATAGCGTTATTTGTTCTGAGCAAATTATTATGGGTCCCCTTCCCTGAAGGGGACACATATTGATTTTACTCAAAATGTTTTTTGTTTTTTTTGTTTTTTTTTCTTTTTTCTTCTACCCAAAGTTTGTCCGACTCGTTTTTCTTTAAATGTTTGATAGATTTGGCTGAAATTTACACAAATGGTAGATATAGTTATGTAGATGTGCATCCCACTTTGTTTTTGTTGATAACCCCAGTATTTACCCTGCTAGCCCCCTAAAATGGGTTATTTTCTTCCCAAAGTTTGTCCGACTCGTTTTTCCATCAAATGTTTAATGGATTTGGCTGAAATTTACACAGATGGTAGATATAGTTATGTAGATGTGCATCCCACTTTGGTTTTGTTGATAACCCCAGTATTTACCCCGCTAGCCCCCTAAAATGGGTGTTTTTACCCAAAGTTTGTCCGACTCGTTTTTCCATCAAATGTTTGATGGATTTGGCTGAAATTTACACAGATGGTAGATATATTCATGTAGATGTGCATCCCACTTTGTTTTTGTTGATAACCCCAGTATTTACCCCGCTAGCCCGCTAAAATGGGTGAGTTTTTAAACAGTGTCAGAATTGGCTGAAATTTGGATTTCTTGTATAGTATGCCATTTATAGGTGACGATTGTTGTGTTCAACCCTTTAGTCCTAACATTTACCCCACAAGCCCCCAAAGTGTAAAATGTATTTGTATGTTCCTGGGCACCACAAACGAAAGATTTCTTCGGTGCAATAGTGTTACAAGGGCAACCAGTTGTATGTTGCTGGTTGATGGGTTGCTTGGTGGCCGTTTTTGCGCCATGGCAGTTAGGGGCTTGTTAACAGCCCTATGACGTCAGAAACATTAACGGTTGTTGCTCAAAACGCCTCTAGTGGTCGAAATTTTAAACATTGGCGGATTGCGCTGAAATTTTGCAGTACTATTGATTGAGTCATTGTGGTTTTTATATATTTTTTAGTTTGTGTGTCGAACCCAATTAGTTACCCTACTAGCCCCCTAAAATGGGTCAGTTTTTTAAAACGTTAAATAGGACATACTTCAAACAATATCTGGGGTGAATCTTATTTTATAGTTTGTATTCTACATAGTATTATTATTTAAGTCCAGTGCCGATCACTGTGTTTTACCTTACAACACCCGACTTTCTCATGGTTATCTCTTGAATTGCATTATTTTCAACTTTGCATGTGTGGGGACCCATGAGTTTTTGCCTGCAGAAACGACTAAAGTTATAAAAGACGGTGACTAATATGGGACCCAATACAAAATAAGCATAGGAAATATATTTATGTTTTAAAATAGGTTATAGTGTATGTGCAAGGGCAATATGTGCTAAGGCACCCTTCTAGTTTATTTCGTTCTGGTCTGAACGAAATAAAATTATAACGGTATTTTGGTCTGAAAAAAAGAACATTTCTTTCTGGTCTTTACAACTATTAAGCGAAAAAAGAAAGAAAGTTGCAACACACAAGAATTGTTGTCGGTAGTTGTTACGTTACATAAACGTTTTCAATATTGGTCAAACGGATGTAAATTGTAGGAGCCTCAATTTTTATTTTATCTTAACGGCACGAAATTTTCAGCAATTGTTTCATGTCAAATGTCTAGAAGAAATACCGGAATATAAAATAACGGTATTTTGTTCCGTTCCGGTATTTTGATTATTTTTTATTTCGGTATTTCAGCCAAAAATTATTGATTTTGTTCCGGTATAACGTTCCGTTCGAGTATGAAACACTGCTTACAACAAGGAGTTGTGTATCAATTGCTAATCTGATGAAATTTTTTTGATTAATTGGTTACACTGCAGTTGTACAGAAAGTAACAAAATGATTATATATGACAATAATTTGTTAGGTGAAAGCAATTGAGAAAGCAGATGCAGTTCTTACATCTTCCCAGCAAATCGACCGTCTTAACCGCCCAGGATCAAAATACTTTAATTTAAACCCATATGATGTTTTGCAGGTAATGAACAGTTACATTTATTTGTAGGTTGCAGAAATTATCCATACATCAGAATTTGGGCCAATGAAACAATTCATTTTAAAATTTTGTTAAATTTTGTATTGTGCGTTTTAAAGACAAGTAAAATTATTGTAAAATATTTTAGAATTTTGAAATATATTAAAATTTGTTCACAAACAGTGCATGCTAAGACCGACCCCAGTATAGTGTTTAGGTTAATTACAAAGTTTTGTTTCATGCTGAATCTCAAAATGTAGCCCGGCTCTAGTTAAAAATGTTTAGGTATGTAATTTCTCATTTCAAATTTCATGTCTATGTATTGTTTCAATATGTAGATCTAAATTAACAAACTTCAGATCGTACACTGTTGTGACCTATAAGGTCTCATCAGTGTAACTGGTGATAAGAGAATGGCCGTAGTGCCAAGTGTAGCCATCCATCTGCACTACAGTTTGTTGGAAGTAATATGGTAAAATCCCATTCCAGCCAATTGTGGCATTGCACAGAATAGGCGAGGCATGGGTTTTTACCATGTTACTCCCAACAAACTGTAGTGTCGTTGGATGGCTTAGCATGCTATATAAACAATATCTGAATAAAATTTGCCCGATCAAAGTAAACACACACATGTGGTTTTCAAGCACTACTTTTTGTGTAGGTAGACCCTGAGGATGATTTAAATGAAGTCAAAAAGAAATATCGAAAGCTTTCAATTTTGGTGCACCCAGACAAAAATCAGCAAGATAGTGAAAGGGCCAAAAAAGCATTTGATGGTATATATACCTAATATCTTTTATGGACACTGTTTCCATGTTCTTACTCGTATTTGTCTGTGCACTTCAGTTTTGTAATTGATTTGGATGACTTTAGTCAGGGGTGCAAAAATTTTTTCGGAATCTGGTAGCGCGCAAACAATTTTACTAGGACATACGTTTTTGTGTATGTGTCTTTTACAACCATTTCGCTACTAATAGCCGTATCGCAGGTTCCTATTTTACAAACGGCCACCAAATGTCTCAAATTGTTTATAATCTAGTGATTTAAAGAAATTTATGTCTAATCCATAGATTTTTTATTTTTTTCAAAAAGTTTATGCCTAATCCATAGATTGAACTGAACAGCTTTAATGACTTGTTTCAATTGTTAATGATGCCACTATCTAAATTGTTAAGTTGTTTGTTGCCTGACATTTTGCATTGTTCGCACACAATAGCGTACAAAAAGTCTGTCCTGATTGCTACCGAGAGTAGCCCCGAAAAATCTATTTATACCAGTTTTATAGCCTAAAATTAAGTTTAAATCAACGCATTACCGCCAACACATATACTTCCATATACAGTTTCGCGGCCGCACTAATTTGTCTCCGAGTACGCATACGGCGGCAGGTTGTGGAGCATTGTGCTTCGGTAACATCACGGCATAGTCTATTGGCATAGGATTTGGAATTGGGGTTTGCCCGATATCCAGTTTTTAACCCGACGCCTGACAAATCGTCGATAAAATTGCTGATTTGGCAAATCGGTCTTTCGGCTGTCTCATATGTTCTCAGATACGAACAGCAAACGTCCAAACCTGACGCAGAGATTGTGTTGCAACTAGGCCTACCATATTTCCATCCCCAAACAGGAGGACACATTGTTGAAAAGAACATGAAAAAACAGTTTAAGCCGTGCAAAGTGACCGTTCGCAAAATTAGTTTCAGAAATGGCAGACTAAAGCACGTTTTACTCGTTTATAAAAGTATCGGTATTTGTTCCGATGCCACCTAAGTATCATCAGGTAATACTGTATTATCGGGCTAACCCTAAATACAACAACATGTATTGATTTATGTTATACGACGCATCATACGAAGATTTGAGATTATGACCTGAGCATATTTTTGTGGCAAACGTTTTTTGCCAAAATATTGCGTCTTTTCAAATCTAATAGCTACGATCCGTTGAAAATGTTTGTGCGGCGTAAGTGACGTGTTGTTAAGTGCATATGCGTTGCAAATTCTTTTTGAGAAACGTGTGCGTTTGCACCATACCCACGACGATTAGCATCACATTCGCGCCCAATGTGTAAGAATGCTTATTATGATAGTGAAAAGTAAATGTTCTTTTTAGGTTGTAAAAACGTGTGCGTAAATCACTACTTCAACTGATGGCAGTCACGTCATGTCAATTTATGATTGCCCATTTTACACAGTTACCGTAGCATCGCAATAGTGCCTCATAAAATATGCGACTAACGAAATTCGGTCGCGGCTTGACTCAAGCGTGTTTTTCGCGAAAACAATATTGTTAGATCGTTGCCTACTCTCTATTTTTCCGCTAATTGTGCCACTTCACCATTGCTTTATTATTATTCTGAGAATTAATTACAAAAATATAGACCACCTTTAATTGTGACTACAAACTGCGGTCGCGCACGCAAGTTTTTTGGTCGCGCGGCGCGACCGTGCGACCGCATTTTTGCACCCCTGACTGTAGTAGATAAACTCATGTGGGTAAAGTTGGGTCATATATTTCTTTTGACTCGAACGCCCTGGTTTCACCTTTTTAAGTTAGTTACTTACCTGAAGGAAAACATATTTTTTTTAGTAGGCATTTATTTCCTTTTGTCTGTCGAACACTTTTTCCACCTGTTTGGTCAAGAAAGAGTGTTATTAAAATACTTTAATTTACGTACATGTTAGTTAGTTATGTGAAGTTGAATTTCCCTTAGTTCACCCCTGGATGACCCAGCAGTTGTAGAATCTGAAAATGCTAAATTTTAAAAATACCATTATTACTGTACTTGGAATACAGACGAATCCGGTTAATCGCATCATCGATTTGCCACGGGTATTTGATGCGATTAACCGGATTATGCGATAATCCGGTTGCTATGTAAGCAGTACACGCCGTTAACGAAAGTGCTCATTTTCACTTCCCCAGCTAAAACAAAGTTGCAGTGACGCTCAACTATGGCAACGGGGCAGTATTTTCTCTCTTTTGTTGCCGAGAATTGAAAAAAGTACTCTCAAGTCAAAACTAGATTTATTACCTTCAGCGCAATGCATGACGTCATGCTTCCTAACTGTCGTGGCTATGGTGCAATCGCCCAAGTGTGTTGAAGAAACAGTAGAAACGCACACACACACGCTTAGTTGGCGCGCACGCCACAGTTCGCTTGATTTGTGCTTTCTCTTGTAGTAAGGTTTATTTGAAAAGATATGTTACATCGCATCGTAGCCAAGGGGCCCAACATTTAAATTTGGGAACTTCCCTATGAAGACGGTTTATGACGTTTTAGTCTTGTTTTGGGTAGTTTCCCTTATAAATGTGCCAGGCGCCTCGCTTCATATACACGTAAAATGGCCTGTTGTTTCTAACCTATTTCGTTTTCTAGTTCAAACCAACGCGTTAAGCGGCAAAGTGCTAGGTGCATATTTGTAAGCAGGCCCAAACCCGAAAGTACACGACCGAAACCGGGTCAAACTTACAACTTTGGCACATTCTACAGCGCAAAGGCGCTAAGGCGAGCTGCAGCAGTTTCTATTACAACCGGTTATACAATTGACAAAAAGAATAATTGATTTTAGCAAAACTTTAAAGACTCAGATTGTGGCGCTACTTTCTAGCTTACACAGCAAAACTGCAGCTGCAGGACTAGCGTGACTGTCACGTGATCAACGTGTGATCGTTGCTTCAAAAATTTAAAGCAGCAACACGTACTAGACTAGAGGAATAAATGCCTTTTTTAATCGGTGTTCTTCCTGATAAGTTGCGCAAGGTCACGAAAGAAGACATAAAATATGTCAGTCGTTGGCACGTTACCAATTACGTGAATCTAAACAATATCGTGTGATTACTTGCGATCTAACATTTTTTACAACCATTGCGTGTTTGGCGGGTCATGAACAATATAACAGAAAACATTTTTAAACATTTGTTTTACACTTAACATTGTTTAAATTTCGACATTTGGTGCAGTTCGCACTTAGTAAGAAATTACAATCAGCGTCCTTGCCGGAACACGGGTTTCGTAATTTTAACACGTTGAACTCTTTATTTAAACGCTTGTTATATCACTATTGGCGATTAGATAAGCCAATAAAAAAGGATCAATGTGCACGGCTTTGAGATAACATCTCCTTGTTATCGCACAGCGGTAAACTGAACGCCGTTTTAATCACCTAATGACTTTTCCAAAATATTTTATAGTCGAGACGTGTCATTTTCAACGTTGAAATTAGATGCGATATTTGGTGTAGAATGCAAACATGCATCCACGTCTTTTCGTGTACATTACCTCCGGAGGATTTTACTATCATATCGTCGTTTTTTATTCGAAAAACTCGGTCTGTTCGACTTTCACATAGAGATCATCAATCCGGTTAATCGCATATTTCGTTGAAAATCGATGCGAATATCCGGTTTATGCGATAAACCGGTATGCGATTAACCGGACGATTTTCTTAACAAACGATGGGCGACGGTTTGGGATTTTTGATTGTGATGCAATTAAACGGATTATGCGATTAACCGGATTCGTCTGTATAAGTTTTATATTAAAACAGGAATAAAATTTAGTTGTATTCATCCATTTTTTTTACACATTAACCCTAAATACTTATTTAGGTTTCTCAGTCCTTTAGGTCAGAAATGCAAATCTTCCTATTAAAGCGACATTGTCCCCTCAATAGACACTCATTTCCTATAGTGGCAATAGAAGAAGCATGGTTACAGCTAGACATTACAGCTAGGAGTATTTAAAAAAAAATACATACCATTAAAATCATGTAACGAGAATATGGACAAAAGCAATTAAAATTTTGGCAAGTTTGTTTGTAACTGTCATACAAAGTGGGTTGATTGCAAGTTGGTCAAATTGCTGCATTAATTTGTGCAATTCTATGGCTTGTGAATCTTTATATAAAAGTCACAGATTTCAGTGTTTTCATCAAATTTGTGTGATAATATGTTATTATTCCGAAAAGTATGTTCAGCGAGTGTAGCATGTTGTGGAGTGCCTGTGCATTGTTTTTGCACTAACTTGGGTGTTGTTGAAATAAACTGAAACTCGTCTCAAGTTTGCGCCTTGGACAACAAACCGTAACATCCGCTTTAATACAATCCTGACTGCTAAATAAAGTGCAAAGGTTGAACAGAAATAGGCGATGCTGCTATTGAACAGTGTTGCAAATGTATGTGTGATCTGTCCTCCATTGTGTGGAGTGTATGCATGTTGCAGATTGCATAATACCACCACATCAGTTGCGTTGACTAGCTCCTATAAAACATTTGTCTGTTCTGGAACTGGTGGTGTACGCATGTTTGCCATTTCAGATTTAACTTTACTTCCTTAACTTTCTACTGATAGATTCAGGGTAATGGTCAGTTAGAGTAGATAGCACTTCATACAAAAATGGTGTGATTAGCTTAAACAAAATTGCACTAAAATGAGAAGCTTGTTTTTTACACATTCTCATGGTTATAGTAGTTTTGTTATTATGGGTCCCCTTTCCTGAAGGGGACATATTGTTTTTGCCCGTATTTTTTTCTGTTCAACGCTGGCTTGTAACGCTCGTTTGGTCAAGAAAGAGCGCTTCAAATTTATTCAAATTTGGACAGATGTTGGTTATTAACCCGAATTTGGTTCTCCAGTGGTTCATCCACAGCCCCCCCAAAGGTAAATCTGTCTAACGCTGGTTTGTACACTCATTTGGTCAAGAAAGAGTGCTTTCAATTTATTCAAATTTGTGCAGATGTTAGTTATGGGTCCCCTTCCCTGAAGGGGACACATATTGATTTTACTTGAATTGTTTTCTTTTTTTTCTTCTTTTTTTTTTTCTTCCCAAAGTTTGTCCGACTCGTTTTTCCATCAAATGTTTGATGGATTTGGCTGAAATTTACACAGATGGTAGATATATACATGTAGATGTGCATCCCACTTTGTTTTTGTTGATAACCCCAGTATTTACCCCGCTAGCCCCCTAAAATGGGTGAATTTTTAAACAGTGTCAGAATTGGCTGAAATTTGGATTTCTTGTATAGTATGCCATTTATAGGTGTCGATTGTTATGTTCAACCCTGTACTCCTAACATTTACCCCACAAGCCCCCAAAGTGTAAAACGTATTTGTATGTTCCTGGGCACCACAAACAAAAGATTTCTTTTGCGCAATAGTGTTACAAGGGCAACCAGTTGTATGTTGCTCGTTGGTGGGTTGCTTGGTGGTCGTTTTTGCGCCATGGCAGTTAGGGGCTTGTTAACAGCCCTATGACGTCAGAAACATTAATGGTTGTTTCTTAAAACACCTCTAGTGGTTGAAATTTTAAACATTGGCGGATTAGGCTGAAATTTTGCAGTACTATTGATTGAGTCATTGTGGTTTTTATATATTTTTTAATTTTTGTGTCAAACCCAATTAGTTACCCTACTAGCCCCCTAAAATGCGTCAGTTTTTTAAAACGTTAAATAGGACATACTTCAAACAATATCTGGGGTGAATCTAATTTTATAGTTTGTATTCTACATAGTATTATTATTTAAGCCCAGTGCCGATCACTGTGTTTTACCTTACAACACCCGACTTTCTCATGGTTATCTCTTGAATTGCATTTTTTTCAACTTTGCATGTGTGGGGACCCATGAGTTTTTGCCTGCAGAAACGACTAAGGTTATAAAAGACGATGGCTAATACGGGACCCAATACAAAATAAGCATAGGAAATATATTTATGTTTTAAAATAGGTCAGGGGTGCGGCACTTCGCCTGGTTTTATGTGGCTCTTTAAGTTGTTGTCGAAGTTTGGGGCCATTGTGTATATTTGGGTTAGTATGTGGCGATCTGGTACAAAAATCGTTACATTTTTCCTTTTGAACAAACTTATTATCGATATGGCCACAAACCTTGCCTTAAAACTGCAACTTTATGTGGCAAATGGCTTGATTATGATGGCATATATTCAATTGTGAACAATGAATGGTCGCTCATTGTTGCGTACAATGCGAATGAGACTCAAAGCAACAGCAATATTTGCAACAAATGTGTTCCAAAGTAAATAATGCTTCAATCTGTTGTTTTTCGGGTTATGACGAACATTATATTTTATCGGCAGTTTGTCTTGGGTTTGAATTGAGCGATTGTTGGTGGTGAATGCATTATTGACGTCGCAATGAATTTAGTTTCGCCACTTTGCACTTGAGGCACATTTGTGTTAGGTGTTTGGGGCGCGTGCGTGTTAGATGAAAATACCGCAAGTTTTTTCAACTGGGAAAATCTTTTAAATAAACAATGTTTGTCAAGTTAGCCTTCAAACTGGCAGTGAAAAAAGATTTTAGCAATTCACCAGAAATGAATCTCACCGCACGTTATTTATAGAATGAGAAAAAAGGCTATTTTAATTCATGTTTTTGTTTGATGGATTCGTTGAAATGAGAGTTTTGTGTGAGAGACAGTGTTTGCACTGACCATTTATTGTTGAAAATGACTGGCCCGTGGTCTGTACAAGTCAAATTGTGTCATTATTATGTTGGTGTGCGACATTTAGAATAGATCTGGCTAAGCACAGGTCTGTGTGTAAGGAAGGGACGAGGCATTAAACAAATGTGCTTATGTGTATAATGTGGCTCTTTGTGGTAACACAATAAAAAATATGGCTCTTAGGCTTTGGGCGGTTGGCCACCCCTGAAATAGGTTATAGTGTATATGCAAGAGAAATATGTGCTAAGCCACCCTTCTAGTTATTAATTCGAATTTGATCCTTCATAAGTTTGACCCCGAATTACCCATTGGTTCACCCACAGGCCCCCAAAACGTGTATTTTTTAAAAATAAGGGCTGTACTAAATAAAGTACATCATCTAGGAGTTTCATCCTTTGTCGCTTGGTGCTATGCAAGGTTTTCTAAGTTTGTAATTTTTAATAGGATTCACCCATTTTTCATCCCATAAACCCGAAATAATTTTTACTTTTAAGCTAAAAATACAAGCCCCAATGTGCTGAAATTTTAAACAATTGTTTGCAGTAGGTTACTTGTATATTTTTACAATTTTGCCCTAATCGGCCAAATGCCAGCTTTACAGTCCATAATATGTGTACACTGTCAGTCAGTTTTTGCACAGCAAAGCTATGTCGGTTTGTTAGAGTTATCACACACATTTTCAGTTTTGGCGAAGGTTTTACACCTATGACATGATTTAAACTTGATAAACGTACTTCGGTTTCATATATGTCAAGCACAACTTTGTTAATCAACATAAAGAAACAACTTTGTTAATCAACATTAAAAAATAAACTTGGCTTTTTCGCAAGATAAATGTTCTTTTAAATGGGGTCACTAAATGTCAATTTGTAGGTATTACAAACACAGTTCAGAACTTTTTTCCTCATAACGTATAGCGTTTTTTTTGACAATCGATTCAAGAATCAATACTCAAGTCATGCATAAATTAGGCAAAACAGTATTGTTGAACACTAAGGATGGCGTGCTATTGAAAACGGTGTCAAAAGGTCAACCGGTCATTTGTCATGTGTAGCCGATAGGTTACTACAGGTCGATGGTACTCGTTTTGCGAAACAAACTTAAGTGAAAAAACAATTTGTGATGTATACGCTTGTAGCAAATTTGCTTTTTAATTCGTAGTGTCTGTAACGGCTTTCTAGAAAAATTTGTGTTCAAAACCTGACCTTGGACGACAATATCTTGGTCAAAGCAAGAAATTAAGTATTTGTTTCGTTCTTTTCTAATTTTTTTGTAATTATATGACAATAATGTTGCAAAAAGAATACGGGCAATGTTTTTTATTGTTTGATTAATGCTTTATCACTGTGACATTTGTTTACCGTAAATCCGCACAAACAGGTGTGTGGGGACCCACACGTTTTTGTTTACAAAAACAATCATATGTGTAGATCAAATGATGTGTATAGTAAATTGGTGATACTGTATAGGATATAGAAGATATGAAATGGAAGTATATCAGAAAGGCACCTACCTTTCTAGTTTTGCTTTTGAGATGATGGGTAATAAACCATAATAACTTTCTTCTGTGAAAAATCAATAGGGGGTTGTGTAAGAGGATAGAGACAATGGTATTATCTCCATTTGACCTCTATTGCTTTAAATGAACTTTCCTACAAACTTATTTTGACCTAACAAGTGGAAATTAGCAACTCTGTTGACAATTTGTGCTGTACCTTTACATATATATGTATGTGTGTGGGGATCCATTAGTTTTTGTTTGCAAAAAATTCGCATTTTTGAATAAAGATAGAGATCTAAATAAAAATATATGTATCCAATCCATAGTGAGCATGGTAAAAATATTTAAATGTTAAAATATACTTAATTTATATGTGAAAATATTGTATCCAAATGTAGGAATGTGTATATATGTGGTATATGAAATAAGACAAAAAATAGATATAAATTGGCAATATATTTTGTTTCAAAACTTCTAGTTTCGATTCAAACTTACTTTAAATTGAGCAGCACCTTCTAAAAGTGTTCGCAATCAGTGCCTCATTTTTTAGCTGTCAAAAAGGCCTGGGAAACCCTCAACAAGGAAGAAACAAGAAAGGAATGTCTGGGTGTTGTGGAAGATGCAAAAAATAGACTTGAACTCCAGCTGAAGGCAAAAAGAAAAAAACAGAAGAAGGAAGGCAATGTTTCCCAGATACCAGAAGACAATGAAATTACTGTATAATACATTTGCTAAAGTGGTTTTGTTCAAGGCATAAAACAAAATTTTGTTTCAGTATGCTTTGGAGCTTCACAAAGAAACATGTAAATTATTTGCTGATCTGGCAATTGTGAGACAAGAAATGGAAATGCGTGAAATGAATGAAAGAAAACGACAAAGACAGTTTGAAATAGAAGCTGAAGAAAAGGCAAAGCTACAAAAAGAATGGAACAAAAATTATGAAGTATGCTAAGTGGTTTAGTGCAATGTCTTGCAAAACTTTCTGTTGCAACCCATATAGTTAGGTCTTACTTTTTTGGGGTCACTTGTTTTGTAACAAGAGCATCTAATTTTTAACTTTGTTTAGTAGCGTGGTTCCAGAAGGAAGCGTCAGGACATAGTAATATTCTACTTGTAATTTCGCTTCCTTTACATATTTTCAAAACTATCGAATTTAATCAGATTGTCTTTTGATTTAGTTATAACATTTATTACTGAAAACCACAAAATGCTTTTATTTTCCAACTATTAATGGGTCTCAATCAGTAATTATGGACACTAGTTTTGAGAGAACAGGATTTATGGTTTCAAAGCATTACAGTAATGCACCTGGGATATCCACAAACTTAGTAAGACCCTCGATTTAGTCCCTGAACAAAAATTGACATTTGAGCAGTATCTGTAATGTCTCTGTTTGAATAATTTTGTGACTCACAGGTGGTAGTTTGCCTTCTGCTGGTGTAGAGCATTGTTTACATTGTACATCATGTATGTTAGTGGTACTTGTTTTTAGTTTGTCTTTAACAACGTTTTTGGATTTTACAGGAAAGTCGTGAAGGACGCATCAGTAGCTGGCAAAATTTCAAAAAAGGCTCAGGCAAAAAAAGGAAGGCAGCAAGTAATCCGATGAAATCATTTCGGCCTCCAAAGGTAAAGATGGAAGAGCGCTAATGTCAAAGTGGATTAAATTACTTTGTGTGGCTAAATCAGTGCTGGATATATGTGGTGAGACATGAGAGGCGTGTCAGTGTGCTCAGAACAACGAATAAGTTAAAATTACAATTTAAAAATGCTTTTTGTTCCGACCTTAACACCAAAATACCACAAAGGACTGCGTGGTATACGAAAACAGTTTGACTTCAGCTCCTTTTATTTTCTTGTCGTATTTTAGTTAAATTCAGCTGCAATTATTATGTGACCATCGACCCTTTGTTAAGTATGCTTTCACCTTCATTACTTGATATTTGGTGAATCGCATTTGTTTTAGTGTTTTTTTTTGTTGTCGTTATACACCATATCTATAACGGTAATCTGATCTGGGATAATCGTTACGCAGTAGAAATACCACCAAAAATGGATACTGCTCTGCTTTTTAATAACCAGTCTAGTGTTTACTTGTTATCAACAACCCTTTATAATCTTATTCATTTTTTTCAAAAATATTCTCTTCCTAAGCCTTTCACCGCTGTCGAAGTTACGTGTTAGAACAAAAATTGTTATTTTATCGGTATTACACTGGTGAAAAAATAAATAAACTTTCAAGTTACGAGTCCTACACTTAACTCGTACTTGCCAGTACAGTTTTAAACAAACGTGTTTGTGTTAAAACACGCAAAACGCCGTTAAACTAAATCAGCTGTAGCTGAGCATTGTCCAACCACGTGCTTGCATCAAGCAAAAACAACCCGGTTGTAAACTTTACGTTCATCGGCGTCGTTTTTGTAGATTGGGCCCACAAGAAGAGGAGTTGGGAGAGTAATATACATTTTGTGGGGGTGAGGGGTCATAGAGCCCTGGGAACGATTGCAGGTACTCCCCCTTGGGAATGTAAGAGCATTTGTATCCTAGGGCGCGCTAAGTGTACAAAAGAGAAATGTCGCGCTGAAAAAGAAAGGTGCGAACAAGTGCAGTTATATGCAGAGGAAACCGTGACACTATATTCAATAAAATGCAAGTGACTCGGAACTATCTGAGAATGTGCCTAAAAAAATCCAAACCTTTTAGATGTAAGCAATAATATCTATTTTGAAGCAATAATAAGTAGCATTTTCTACAAAGTGATAGCAGGATGAGTAAGCTTTTTTGTACTGGCTAGGCCTACTTCACAATTGGCTACAACTTTGCGCTGTTTTTCATTACATGCACTGACTCGTCCAACTAGTTATGGAACAACGTTGATTTGTGATTCGCTTGAACAAGGGTAATCTAGTTACGCTTCTACTTCCCTCGCAAGAATGATTTGGTGTTACAGGGAGTGGTAAATTGCGTACGTGAGCATGAGCGACGAAGATTTTGTAAATGGGTTTGCCTACTGACTTGAATGTTGAATCCGTCCGAGCGGACGCTGCTGGTGATTAATGATTTGATGAGTGAGTGTGATAAACCCATGACAAACGTGTTTACCGAGGCCACCACAAAATGTCAGTGTCACCTATATCAGGGGTGTCAAACATGTGTCCCGTCCAAGAGTTTTTGTGCGTCCCGCGAAGTAACTTTTTGAAGATATGTGTTTTACTCTGGCCAGGCGGAATACCCTGTCGGACAAGTAAAATTAAATGATACAATAAATCTCCATTAGTGGTATTTGGATGCAACGTTTTAAGACAATGGTTCTTAACCAGGGGGGCGCCAGACATTTCCAAGAGGGGCATGAGTCCAAAGTTAAATAAACAAATTTATTTTGCAAGTGTAGTGCATGTGAGCAAACAACAAACGGGATCTAAAAAGAAACGAATTTTATGATGTAATGCCTTATAGCGTAACACACATTTTGAATAATGACATGGCAAAAAGAACTGGGTTCACCAAACTTTCTTCACAGCGGACCGGACAATTTTAATAATAACGCGCGAGAGCCGCAAGCCCTGACGCAGCCTTTCCCAAACTGGCATTCGCGCGGCGTAAGGTCCCGAAAAAACATCTTAGGGGGCGTAGACCAAAAAGGGTAAGAACCGCTGTTTTAAGAGGGTAATCGAAATAACCCATCTTTAGAATCAGCAATTGTGAGAAGAGAATTCAAAAATCCTATCGACAAGTGGCTGTCTGGCATTGTAGAGAATCACGACTGTAGACTCTGAACGGCCGACCTGCAAGGCTGAGCCTCACAAAGGGGTTTGTCACGTTGAAACACGCCCCGCCCTTTCCCACACAAATCACACTTCCCGAATCACGTGTAATAATCCACAGCGACAACAGCGGCAACAACCACAACGTCGTACACAATCAGGAACGGACAGAAACAGGGTTGAGAACGAAACGGATACTGGGACGTGAACGGTTTTCTAAACAAGAAAACGAAACACATTGACATATGTCAACGCACAAAAATGCCAATGACTAACTTACCAACTATTTTGCGACACAGGTCAACAGGTACAGTACACGTATCAACAGTTGCAAGACGATGAAACAATCGCTGCAATCACTATAGGAAAATACAGCATGCCATAAGTCACACATAAAGCCATGAATTAATTTAGGTCACAAATCGAATTAAACACTCACCGACAATCACGGTAAACAGCCTTCACTTGAAGATTAATTAGTCAGTCGTCACAATATTTAATTTAGCCTTATTCGTCTCTAAAAATGCAACACAAACGAATTTACTTAATGCAGTAATAAATCACCTTACTCGACCACGTTGTACAGTAAAATGAACTAATCATTGCCACATACAGACAAAGGCCTTCTAATTTTACTGTTACGCACATGGCGATTGTAACGTCATAGCAGGGGAATAATGAGACAAGTTAATCATGCGTAACTGAACGTGGAGATGTAACAACGACGATAGTCTTACCGTGAAGTCATAGCGAAGGCACAATTCGCGTCAAGGTCAGCTACTGTACGATCATCGATTGCCAGTTCCCGCTCAAGTAGAAACGCACCGAAGCTATCGTTAGAAAAGAACTAGTTGCGTCATTGTATGCCACTGTTTTTTTTAAACAAAGAATTAAAGCACAATTAATTCTTTCACTCCGCTACACTGCAATCTGTTATTTATTACAACATTGTTTTTTTACAGCGAGAAACGACTTGTATGTGCTTTCTTTCCCTGTTTCTAGTATTTGACTTCATTCACTGTGACGTAACAAGGCGCCTGTCATGTTAGAAATCTCCAAACGTAACAATGCGTATGATGCCATCAGTGTTGCAATCTTGTGCTGACCACGTTTTACAGTTTGTTTTTGTGTTGTGACCAGACTTTTCAATATACTCAGTTTGTGGTTGATCCAATTTAGTTTTTGGAAATAGTTCTAACATTAGTGTTTTATGTGTAGCTATAAAAACATGAAAGTTAAAGTTACTAAAATGCTGAATCATCTTAGTCGTCAAGTGACTGTAATTCATTCCTGGATTCCTAACAAGTTTGTTTAACAAATTTGTCGTTCAACTGGTGTAATGCTAAACAAAATACTAGTTGTTTTTATCAAGAACTTGTATGTTTGCTAACGTTTCGCCCACCAGAACGGTAGGGCTTCATCAGAGCAATGAATGAGTATTGCAAGCAACAAGCGAGAAAGCGCAAGGACAGCGGGATACGATAAAAATAATTACACACTAACAAAGGCCTTCCGAAAATAGTTCCGTCCGTTACAAAACGATAAAACGGAACTAATGTCCGAAATTTGATGGATTGGTTGGACATAAAATGTCGCGGAAAACCGGGCTTAGGCTTTTGCCATCATTGCGATTAAGAACATTCAAATTAGAATTTATAACGCAACTTTCAAATACCAACGTTTTTGATCAATTTGGTTCCTGTTTCAAAATTTTCGCATCGTTCCACTTAATGCAGTGGTCGCATTCCAACATGCGTTCGCATAAGGCGGACTTCCTAATTTCCATGTTTTTGACAGCCGTCTTATGTTCTTTCAGTCGTGAATTTAAATTTCGCTTGGTTTGGCCAGAGACTGCACACTGCCCATTTAGCGACGACATAAATGGGGCGATATCTTTGCCAATACGCAACGGATCGAACTAAAATTTTGTGTATAAGTTTGAATTAATTATTCTGATTTTTGGGAATTTTAATCTGATACTTATTAAACTTCATTTGTGTTTTAAAAATAAAAATGTTCTCTGCAAGTATTAAGATCGGCACCGCTTGAACGCGACCACTAAGATTTCAGCGTTTACAATGGAAAAGGATAGGAAAAAGTGGTGTTGTCGTCTGTTTTTTCGTGTTTACGTGAAGCGTAGGCTTTTAAATCGGATATTAGTGGTTGTTAAACAAACTAGATTACTTTTTGAAAGATATAAAGGTAAAAAACCCATCCAGCCCATGGAAATACAGGCCCAAGGTAGTGGTAAAAAGCGAGATTCTGATATGACCATGTGGTGTATCGTGCATTACAGAACAAATAAGCGCAAATATCATGCGAGTTACTGTGATTGCATGAACGTTGTATTTCGTCATCGTCACCTCATCAGTGCTCGACCTCGATTGTCATTTGTCGCTATTTAACACCTTTTACCATCTGTACAGTTACGTCATCGCCACCTTTCTCACTATATACGTTCATGTGTGTTGTAACGATACCAGAGACAAGCTTTCTCTCTATCAGAGAGACGCTAACATGTCTATCACACATAATATCGTTTAATCTCTCATCTCAATAAACTAAGTTTAAGGTTAAACGCCGTCTTCCTTATCGGACTAAGCACAGACAAGCAGTAGCTCAGACAGGCAAGGACTTAGAGTATAAACATCTACAGCGAAAGATACTTCTGTAGTAATAAGTACGACGTCATCAGGACATAAAACCCCTACAACCACATGTTTTTGTCGACAGCTCTCTCCAATACTAAGAATGTATTGACTGAAATACACTACTCCCAAACGATTTATTTGTCTTAATATTGTTGAACTGAACTTAAAAGGGCTGTGGTAAAACTTTTCTTTTAAAACTAATGTTGTGGTGATTTTTTTCTAGAATACAGTGACTTTAGAATGGTAATACGTTGTTGATAGGCTCTAACTTAAGAAGATTGCGTCACCACAGCAACCATGCTTAAACTCATCAACTGTGAAACCAAAACAAGTTTATTGTTACTATTAAATCAGTTATGTTTTGTAACATACTAGATTTGTATGCACCTTGCTACTTCAAAGTTCAGATATAGACAATTCCAAAGTGCATCTTTTATACTTTTTTTTATTTTTGCTGGTAAACAATACATTTCTTTACCAAGTGGTATTTGTGTGTGAAGGCTTAACAGAGGAAGATTTTAGCTGGTAGAGAAAATAAAATTACATGCAGATGCAGTGGTTGCTTAAAAAAATGACATTGACTCATGCAAATGAAAATGTCACAACTCAAAGATAAATAATAGATGAAATATATGACTGAACAATGTACAAAAATTCAAAAAAGTTTGCTTTAATGATTGAATAAATAAAAAACACATAAAAAAGTAGGCAGTTGATTTGAAAACAGTCCAGCCTTAATTGTATTTTAAATGCAATACCATAAAGCTTGTCAAATGCCTCAAAAATTATATATTAAAATTAATGGCAATATCGATTAAATAATGCATGATACTATTTCCAGTTTCATCCTGATCATCAAACTAAAATATCAAGGATCAACACCTATGAGATTGGATAGTTTAAGCTGCAAAAACAACATCTAAAATCACTTTTGTGTAAAAATGATAAATTGATAAAACAACACAACTACCAGAACAAGAGCGAAATGACAAAATTGATTGCATTTTAAATGTGTAAGGCCTGACATGGTCTTTATTTGATGATGACTGATTTTAAAATTTTGTGCCATTTCTTTGAGAACATATTCTGTTTCCAGTTTCATCCTGATAATCTTCAAAATAATATATCTGGAATCAACACCTATGAGGTTGGTTAGTTTGAGCTGCTTGAATTGATATTTAAAAAAAAAACAAGTACCAGAACAAAAGGCAATGTGATAAAATTTATTGCAGTTTGTGTTATGCATAGCATGGTCTTTATTTATACATGACAGATTTTAAAATTTAGTTGCATTGTTTTGAGAACATTTGTAACTGCCAGCAATTCGTATTACATCTCTTTTCGCAAATATAATCTATAGATGTTGGCAATGGTTCATTTTTGTCATACATGCACATCCGAAAATTTGGTAGCAAGTTTCATACATTCAATCGCCACCTGTGTCGTTTTTTTCCGCCTTCGGAAAGTTTCTGTCTTCAATATGTTTCCAGAAGTAGTCAAGTTGATGTACCAATCAATAAAATTTATTTCAAAAGCCTACGCTTCACGTAAACACGAAAAAACAGACGACCGCACAACTTTTTCCTATCCTTTTCCATTGTAAACGCCGCAATCTTACTGGTCGCGTTCTAGCCGAACGGATCTTAATAAAAATCGCAGTGTGCAGTCTCTGCTTAGTAGTGTCTGGTTTGGCCAATGTAAAACATTTCGCAATCACGACAAAGCACCTGATAAACAATTCCTGTACGGTGTTGAGGTATCGTGGCATCTTTAGGTTTTGGTGGCAAATGCCTAATTTTTTTTGAAAAGTTTCATTGCCACGTTTACCCCAGCTTCGTTCAAAATTCGTTTTAGTCGCTCCGATACATGTTAGTGGTGAGCCTTTGGTCTGGCTGCCTGGTGACAGCCACATCCAAAAGCGCGATGGTATTGTATCGACCTCTCTTAATACCGTTATCGTATGCTTTCATACTACAGCGAAAGCTATTGTAGGTGATATGGTGTTCAGGTGTGGGTGAAACTTGTGGACCATGTTTTTATCAATAATGACGTATGTGTCATCAACGTAACGAAGCCATAGCCGTGGTGGTGTGTGGAACGTTGTAAGTGCCTTTTGTTCTATGTGTTCCATGGTGAGGTTAGCGAGAATTGTCGAAATATGTGAGCCCATGGGTGTGCCAAAAATTTGTTTGTTTATAAACTCGCCCACTTTCAACTTATCAAAATTTCTAGCTGCCATAATTTCACCTATTGTTGGTCGTTTCGATTATACGATTAAAAACTCATTGGACTTTTTAGAATCAATTTCAGATTTTAATATAAAACCAAGCGAATGTCAGGTTTCTTTTGATGTTGTGAGTCTGTTTACGTCCGTACCCACTGATTTGGCGCTCTCGGTCACGCTGGTCAAACTCAAACACGACACCACACTACACGAACGCACTCGGCTAGATCTTTCTCACATAGAAACAGCATTGCAGATTTGCCTTAACGCAACAGTTTTTACTCACAAAGACACAGTATACAAACAAATTTTTGGCACACCCATGGGCTCACCTATTTCGGCAATTCTCGCTAACCTCACCATGAAACACATAGAACAAAAGGCACTTACAACGTTCCACACACCACCACGGTATGGCTTCGTTACGTTTATGACACATACGCCATTATTGATAAAAACATGGTCCACAAGTTTCACACACACTTGAACACCATATCACCTACAATAGCTTTCACAATAGAAACTGAAAAACTCGATACCATCGCGTTTATGGATGTGGCTGTCACCAGTCAGCCAGACCAAAGGCTCACCACTAACATTTACAGGAAGCCCACCAACACTGATCGCTACCTACACTACACATCTCACCATACACGACACCAAAAACTTACGGTCGCCAAAACACTCTACAGCCGAGCCAAAACACACATCAGAGCAACGGCTAGTTACAAACACGAATGCAGGAATATTGCACGCGTGTTGAGGAATAACGGTTTCCCTCGTAACTTACACTACAGGACACATAACACAACCTCTTTGCAAAACAGACAGTTTAAATCAGGGGTCTCAAACACGCGGCCCTCCAAGGGTTTTTGTGCGGCCCGCGAAGTAACTTTTAAATTGTTTTATTCAGGCGGAATACCCTTTATGACTAAAGTTTACATGATACAATCATTCTATTAGTGGTACATTTCAGGGTTGCCAGGTACTGTCGGCTGGATTCGGACAGTATTTGTTTGAAAATCGGACATTTTAGGACAAAAAAACGAGAGCGTATAATTGCTAACAAGGTATCAATATCGAGGTGACAACTGCCATTTTTGGACGTTTACGTTCCCGAAACTCATAAGCGCCGAGTTTTACGCAAATGCAAAAAAGCGGACGTAAAATATGACGTCACTTATGCGTGCAACTACAAGAACTGAAATCCAAACTTAAAGCCCAACAAACTTTCTATGTTCGAAAAAAACGATATGTTTGAAAGAATATTTAGTTGGCAATCGCAACACGTTGCTGTAGCGTTTATCATTGGTTTCGCAACGTTTAAAAAATGTTTCGTCAACTTGTTGCTTCATATCACCTTAGATCAGTGATCGTCAACCTATGGGTCGCGACCCCAAGTGGGGTCGCCTAAACTTTTTCTGGGGTCGCAATAAGTCGCTTTAATTTATTGCATTTTAAAATTGATTACAGAAAATAAAACTAATATTATGTTCTTTTAGATCGCAACTTTTGCTCTTGTTTTGTGTTACAACTTGCTACCTCATGTTGCAATTAAATCGTGGTAGTGAAAAAACACAAAATGCCTTTATCGCGTAACAATGGGTTTGGACAACGTTTATCTTGACTCAACACTATAAGTTTGTATTATTTAAGGTGACACCAGAACGAGTGAATAGTTATTTATGTAACGTACCCAACTATGTCAAATTTTTCTATTCCCGTTTTCAACCACGTGGCTGTGTGAAGCAGGATTTAGTGCAACGAGTGTTTTAGAAACGAAACATCGTAATCGATTGGAAGTGGAGCATGACATGCGGTTAAGCTTGTGCAAAGTCAAGCCGCGGCTTCAAAAACTTGTGGACAGTATACAGGCGCAACCATCTCACTAACAGTGCAAACTAAATGTTGAACAATTTGACAAGTTTGTGTTCCGAAAATTGGGTTTCTGTCTTAAATGAAACACTTTTGTACAGCCATTTTTCGGAATACTTTTGTATCGCCATATTTGTTTGTAATTATGTACAGTTTGTGAACTTGTTCTTTCGTTTCAGCATTACTTAAAACATTTTTCTCAGTGTTGATAAAAATAGGGTCGCATGCAAATTCTGATTTCATTTTCCCTTAAATTGGGGTCGCCTATAAAAAAGGTTGAAGGCCTTAGATAACCATTTATTACAATACAATTGCATTGTACACAACAATGGCCAAACATTCACTGGCTGACAATTATGTGTTTAATGTCATAAACAAGGTACTAACCAAAACAAGTTGCACTTTTACACCACGTTTTGTCGTAAAAAAGGTTTGCAACCTTCAAAAAATAGAAAGGAGACAAAAAGTTATTCAATCAGCAAAATTCGGACATATCAGGACAAAAAACTAAATGTCCTAATGATTTTTTGGCGTCGGACACAGCATGTGAAATTGGGCCAATTTATCGTTTTTTGTCCGATTTTTAGGCCACCTGGCAACCCAGGTACATTTTACAGGATAATCGAACTAGCCCATTTTTAGAATCAGCCATTGCGATTGTTGCGTCATTGTAGGCCATTGTTTTCACACAAGGCAATATAGCACAGTTGACTTTTTATTGTAGCTAATGGCACAAATAAACATTTTACTTTTTAATCTTGCAATATTTTTCTTCGATATCGATCGTGCGGCCCTCGACTTACTTAAAAGTTTGTTTTTGGCCCCCAAAGCAGTTTGAGTTTGAGACCCCTGGTTTAAATCATTTACTTGCTTACCATACGTCCAAGGTATATCGGAGCGCCTAAAACGAATCTTGAACGATGCTGGGGTAAAAGTGGCAATAAAACCTTTTGAAATAATTGGGCAGTTGCTGTCATAACCTAAAGATGCCACGATACCTCAACACCGTACTGTAACGACCGCTAGGTGCGCAGCCTGGCCCTGCGCCGTTCGTCACACTAGGTAACCCTTTTTGTAAAACGCGCCCGTCCTACAGCCTGTCCTCCAAGACGACCCACTCTTGCACATGCAACGAATGTTCTTGTTATAAAAGCAACGCTGACGACAACGTCAATAGCAACGGTTTTTCTGTAACCACAAATAACATACATAAGCCATACGTACACATTATGACATAGCGATAACTACACAATAAGCAGTTTTAGCACTACACACAAGGTTTCAAATTAAATCTACATTAATCGGTCATATTTTACATTAGATTACTTCCAAATTACTTGTAATAAGTCCAGTTACGGTAAGAATACACATTAACACAAATCAAATAAGAACATAAAACATACCAACTGTTGGGTAACCAGGGCTTTACTAGCACGCGGCTAGAGGTTCCACAACTGACAATTCAGCATTTTTGCTATTGCTCTTAACATTTACAGTTTCACTATAAACAAATAGACACAAGAAATTAGGATAAATTCACTTAAATTGACTGCAAACCAACTAACGCAGCTTACAAAAACGTGGCGTTCAAAGCACATGCTCTGTCGCGGATGAATATTTCAATAGGTCACGAACAAAGGAGAACTAAAATCAGCCAAGCGGAACAATTAATTCTCGCTGTAACACCGTACAGGAATTGTTTACCAGGTAACTTGTCGTGATTGCGAAATGTTTTACATAGGCCAAACCATAGATACTACAAAACGTAGATGAGAAACAAACGCGCGCAAAAAAGGCAAATATATAGAACAAACTAAGAAACACTTTTCTTGCGCTTCACGCATCATTGGTTCTAATAGGGATGTGAAATGGCGCACCCGATTCCTCAAAACTACTCCCATTAAATGCAGTCATATCAGGGAAATTTTTCCCCTTATTAAGGACAGGAAATCAGACTTTCTGATCGTATGAGCTGCGGTCGTCCCATTTCATGCAGAAATGCCAGATAACGGCACAAATCGCCCTGATTGGCTGAGGAAATGCGTGCTTGCTCATACGGAACCATGTGTGTGTACAGACAGACAACAGTTCTTGTAAAACAGTTACTATTTTTTTATCATCATGAATAAAGTCAGGTGGGTATAAACGAGTGTTATGACACATTATAAAAGTTTCGCAATTGCATATGGAAATAAGCAATTTATTCACCGTTCAAAAAGTGTTGCTGTGTTTACTGTGCCACTATATGCCACTGGGTTGAGTGATTCTGATTTTTTTTATTTCAATATTCCTTCTGGATTGTTTAAATGTGACACAGAAATTGTTTACACATGTCGATGCAAATTTGTATGTTTTGTTATTACATATGTTTGCAGAAAATTTACAGACGAGCAGGAGAAAATCCTTTTACAATCATGGCAGCAAGGCATGAGGGAAGCACAGTCCAAGGAAGTACCTTAAGTTGCCAAAGCCATCGGATTGTCAGAAATTGCAGTGAAGGTAATTGACAAAAAGGGAATATATTTTGCAAACCACCAAGTGAATTTGATTTTACTACAGCAACACAAGACTCTTTGTTATTGTTTTAATGCTGAGCTAGTTTGCTTTGTTCACTTGGTATTTTTATCATAAAATGTGTTGTTACTAACAGCGTTGGATTTACCACAAAAAAGTATTACAATTATTAAAAAGCCACAAAAGCTGCTGCCAGAAAAAAGAAGGACCAGTGGGTACAATTTGTTTTGCTCTTCATTGAATGGGACAGGTATAATTTTTTTTACAAAAGTGTTTTATGGTGATTTATAACTTTAACTGGACCCACAATTGTATTTCTTGTTCCTGATTTTAAACTGCCAAGATGAATTACAATTATGATTACCACTTAATGTCGGTAGCAGTTTGGTAATATATCATGTAAGAATTGTTCAAGACTAACATTTCTCTGTGGCTCCTCACAAAGTCAGGTTGTGCTCATTAAATTTGGCTTATATTGCTGCTAGTAATAGTGGTTATTGATGACTTTTTTTGAAATAATACGTTGATGTATTGTTCCTTGTCTTGTGTAATAATCTTTGTGTCTGTTTGTGATTTTAGAATTTAAAACCTTTGGCAATGCTTGGAAAAAACTGCCACCAAGTCAAAAAAAAGTTGGATTACCAAGGCGAATGAACAAATGACAGTTGAAGATCTGGGTGATTTGCCAGAAAGACAAAAAGCAAAAAATATAAAACAACATCTGAAAATCATCAATGAGTCTGTAAGTTGTTTTGCAAGGTATCTATCTTTATTTTTAGACAAACACAGTATATCATTTAGTGTACTGCTTTGGAGTCTTTGGGATGCACTATTGGTGGTTTAGTGTGCAAAAACAAAGAGATCGAAGTTTTTGGTGGGACTAAAGGACAAGCTTTTTTTTCAACCACAGCGGATCTACACTGCCAGTTTGCTGTATCTGTTGAGGGAAAATGTAATTATTATTACTATAGCTATAGCTAGTTATCATATTCATTATTATTGAGTCTGCAGTCTGCTGCTTTCATTTATTGTCTTGATGCTTTTACATTGATACTGTAAAATTAACACAACATCACTTTGGCTCCCAAGCAGTTGCTTTGCCATTATGAGCCAGTTTCCTCTGTGGTTTATGCCCAGTTGTGGCATTGAACAGAATAGGTAAGGCATGGATTTTTAATTTGTTGCTCCAAACAGAATGGGGTGCAGAAAGATGGCTACAGTAGCCAATACAGCCTATCTATTGTCACCAGCTGCACTGATGAGACCTTATAGGTCGAAACAGTCTACACCAGTGGTTCTGAACCTTTTTTATTGTGGGGACCAAAAGGTAGTTTCTCAAGTGTGTAAGGAGCGGTAAAAAAAAACTTTTAAAACAGAGCACAGGATAACAGCCAACAACAAGAATCTTAGTAGCTACTTTTTGTTAATATGCACTTCTCTGCAGAAAGCTTACTGATTCTGACTTATGAGACACAATGTAGTAAGCAATTTTACCTCTGCACTTATTATTTTCGATAATAGATTGATTGGATTGAATAATAATAGTGTTTTAATATGCTGCATTGTAAACTTTTATAAATAGGAACTTTTGAAATATCTCTCTTTTGCTATTTTTTGCTAACTTTTATGGCAATAAGTCTAGTGAGAGCTGCAAAATAAGTAGCTAGGAGCCGCATGTGGCCCTCATAGTTGTAGTTGAGAATCACTGGTCTACACTGTCTGCAGCTTTTTATAATTATTATTATTTTTATCATTGAAGATGCCGAAAAGTTGGAGAAAAAGTGCAGTGTTGTGATTTTGAGGAAACAGGTTCAGGACATTTTTAACTTGAAATATTGTATGTAACAAATTATACTCCAAAAATGTCCCCCCTGTTAATAAACTCTTGGGTTTATTTAGCTGAAGTAATTGGAAACACCAGGCGAATGGAGTACTCAAAGCGTGGCTTGTTTAACATTATTGGTTTGCCTAGTGGCACAGAATTTCGGACACCACAACGCTATGGAATAGGAGATTGTAAAAAAATTATAGCTGCCAAAGACCAGATAAAAGTCATTTTTAAGAGGTGGGTATAAAATTTAGGCCGAATATCAGAACCACATAAGCATGCAGGTTTACAAGCTTGTGTTTTTATGAAGGCAATTAGATACTGAGGAGGTACCATCATGTTCCATGAGCCAAGAGGTAATGGAGCTGGATGAGATGCTTACTTTAATCGACTAGTAAAAATCAATTAAGCCAATAAAATGACTTGTCTACAATACAATGCGTCTTGTTCTCCTTTCTAAATTGAATATTTTGTTTAATTTTAAAAATAAAATATCCTGTTGATTTAACATGTACTATTTTCAAACAAAGATTTCTTTTGCAGTCTGTTATGTAGTGCAGTAAAATAAGAACAAGTGACCGGTAAACATGTTTACCTTCGTACGTGGTTTAAGTAGTTAATTAATTAAAAGAATAGCCTCCAAGTCTTTTTAATGTCGTAACCTAGAATGATTTAGTGCGTCATATGCAAGCACCCTGCATCCTGGTTGGTCCGTTCGATCAATTATATGCAAGCACCCAGATTTGCATTTTCGTTTTGCTGGAGTGATTTCTTTTAAGTTTTTTTTAACTATTCTGGTTTGGGGCGTTGCCTAAAAAATAAGCCTGCAACGACCCCTTCGGCTGTGTAGGTTAAAATTTTACTGCAATGGCACTGATACCAATAAATGCAGGACGAATGTGTGTTTGTAATGTTTATTGCCTCGGATTTTTTTCCTTTTAAGCGGCATCTGGTTGATTGAGAATTTTAAAAGCACAAGACATGTTTTTTTTACCGCATCGACGTTGTCAAGGAATGAAATTTAAACGAAGATCACGGCAAAAATCGGTAGGTGACATTCAAGCAGAAGTAACAGTTATTTCATTTGTAAGAGAAACCGTCTATAGTTTGTATTCGTGAAATATCCTTACTTAAACAGTGTAACCCAACCTTTAAGTCTTGCACTATTTTCGCCTCAACACCAAAATCCACATAAAGCGCTAATTGTCCGCGCATTGTTACGCGATAGAGCTTCATGGACGCCATTTTGTGTCAAAAATACATTAGTGCAAGAGTGTCAAACATGCGGGCTTTAGAAGTTATGTATTTTACTCAGGCGGAATACCCTGTCAGACCACTGAGTTCACATAATACAATCATTCTATATTAGTCGTATTTGCAACGTTTTAATAGGGTAATCGAAATAACCCATCTTTAGAATCAGCAAATGCGATTGTTGCGTGAATGTATGCCATTGTTTTCACACAAAGCAATAAAGCACAGTTGGTTCTTTCACTCTGCTACACTGCATATTTGTTTGTTATTTATTACAATATTGTTTTTTTAACGTAGTTAATGGTGTTTACTATATTTATATAACATTTTACTTTTTAACCATGCAGTTTTGTTGTTGTCATGTTACACTGTAACAAATGTTTCGATAGTGTGGGCCTCGACTTCCTTCAAAGTTTGTTTTTGGCCCTCAATCATTGACGATGTGCGCCTGCCATTTTCGATTGACCTAATGGAACGAACTGAAACTTTGCATGCCGTTGCTGGGTGCAAGTTAGAGACGGCCCGTGAAGACTGTTTGTAATTAAATCAAGTCGTTCATGTTTTAGAGCCAATACACCATGCATAAACCGCGACAGTGCGACATTTCATGCGGTCGTGCCCGGCAATCGTTGAAGATGTGCGCCTGCCATTTTCGATTGACCTAATGGAACAAACTGAAACCTTGCGTGCTGGTGTAAACTATATCTTTGCATTCTATTATTTATCGTTGTTTATACATCATACAACATGTAAGAAAAAAACATTAACAATTTAATTGTTTTCTTTAAGTGTAAACAATTTGCTTTGAACGGCAGACGTTTGATTTGAAGGCTGGCCAACAAGAGACCATTGATGTCGTGAATTTTGTCGCATGAAATTTCCTGAGACGTATTTAATGTCTTCTCCTGACTACAAAAAACGCTCTATTACTGACAACGACTGATCATCAACGTGTTGCATAGTCGACAAATCAAGAATTTTACACGCATACGAGCACAAAAACAGTCACCACCTGACGGACCATATTACCAATTCACTAATCTCTGATCTCACTTTCAGAATCAGACTCATCAGCGGCACTGTATTCATCGGCATCACTGCAGGAGTCATCTTCTTCATCTTGATAATTATGCGCAACATTTTCTGCTGTAGAATAACCTGAAGGCGCCAACACGAAGTTTGGGACATACGGTTGGAAACGCTGATACAGCGTAAGCAGTTGAATCTGCATTTTGTGTCGGTGAGTGCAGAAATAGGCGCCGTATTCCGTACAATTTGCCAGAATATTAGAAGTAAATGTGACTTGGTTTTGAAAAAAATGCAAAGCATTCGACATTTCTTTTTTTATAAAAGTTACTTCCTCTCTTCCCCTCAGGATTGTATTGTATAGGTCAACCATATTTCTGGGACAACTTCCAGCCAGAACATCAACATCTTCATTGATGTCCGACCACTGCAAAAGTCGAGGAGGAGCGTTCTCGCCTTCTATGTCAACGTCACTCCACTCGTTGTATTGTGAGATAGTTTTTTTCATGTTTTTCGAAACTCGATTTCGCCCCGCCAACAGCCTATTGGCAATTGACTGTCCATCTAAAAATATTTTAGATTTTTTTACTTTCTTACCTAATAAACTGTTGAAAAGATTTATTTTACCAGGTAATTCAGAAAAAGATATGCAATTAATACTGATAGAAATGCTGGACACATAAAGTAACATACATGGGTACTTTTTTAAAAGGGCTGAGAAAAACATCCTTTCTATATTTTGTTTTTGTGCCTGAAGCAGCAATTTTGTTCTCAGTTTCTTTGTTGCAGTTTGTAAATTTTCCTTATACTGTGGACTGGGTTGCATCCACATCTGGCAAATATTATGTTTCTTCTCAAACTGACGAATTTTCTCATCAAGTCTTGGATAAACATTAGAATGTTACATTGCAGTTTGCAGACATAACCCAATGTGGTCTAGTAACTTACTTTGCAAGAAGGCCAATTTGTTCAGAAACATCACTTCCATTTTCCTGGCCAGTTTTTACTTTTGCCCTTTAAAACAGGAAACATTTTAAACATTACAACAGAAGTAGAGCAAAAACCTCAACATACTTTTCAATGTATAATTGGTGTAAATGTGTGACATAAGACTCCTCTTGCATTAATTGGTGCCTTTCATTTTCAAGTTCATCACTTGGGGATTTTGCCCAAGAAGCCACCTGCTCAATGGTAGGGTTTGCTGCAATAAGCATGTAATCTAAATTTGTGCATTCATTTTAAATTGTTTAACATGTTTACTCACATGAAAAAGTCGACAGCATTCTATTCAAATTTTGTTCACCTTCAGAAATGATTGTTTGTGCTCTTAACAGCCTCCTTTCAAGTGTCAACCTGTTACAATAAATGAATTCATACAAGATTACCACCACTATGACTATTATTCTTTACCTAATTTTGATTTAATTTTTTCCCCCAAATGCAGCAAACCATCAGTGAGCAGGTCTGTTCTGTGCTCTGGCTTCATTTCTTTAGTGATTTTATTGAAATTCCGCAAGTAAGACCACAGTCTTTCCATAGCCTCACCTTCGGTTAGGCCAAAGTTTAGTTGCCTCCGTGGGCTGTACTGTAACTAACAGTAATACTTTTTTTAGTCAGCTGTATAATGCCCAAATGTGCCGTGAACTAACAACCATATTTCATGCACAATGTGTTACCTGGCATGTCATTTTATGAGCATAACCATGAAATACAGGAACTGCAAGTCCCACCGCATCTAAAACTTCTTGATGTTTGTTTATCTAACAAAAAAAAAAAAACTATTTTAGTCCCACTGTTTATTTTTTTGTTATGATCAGCTTAGACCATCATACCTCAAGGTGTTTTTTTAACTTGCATTCAATGTCATAGTAAATATTGAGTTTGTTGTTTTTTTGCAACAGCTCTTTAATGATCCATGTTGGGTAGCTCAGTCTAAAATATATTAAACTTCTCATGGTAGTTTTAAACACATCCTTGGTGCAAAACAACAAAAACAGGAATGTCAAACCTGGTTATTTAAAATGTTCAAAAGCAGACACAGGGTAGTAAGCTGCAGACAGTGCAAACTGTTTCGACCTATAAGGTCTCATCAGTGCAGCTGATGACAAGACATAAGCTGTATTGGCTAGTGTAGCCATCTGACAGCACTCCAGTTTGTTTGGGGTAACAAGCTTAAAAGCCATACCTTCCCAATTCTGCTTGATGCCTCAATTAGCCGACAGAAACCACAGAGGAAAGTGGTTTACAATGGCCAAGCAACTGCTTGGAAACAAAATAATGTTAATATTAGTTTTGACAAAACATACCTCTCTCCATGTTTTAGGTCCACAAACAAGCATGGATACTCATGTTTGCAACAGGATCCCATGATTCCCTTAATTTCCAATTTCTTACTCTTGTTTTTAGATCTAATCTCATTTCCAGCTTGAAAATCACTGCAGGTTTGCTTCTATATATATGTTATAATACATTTAATAATAAAAGCAAAAAATGCACTACTGTTTTATTCTTTTACCATAGAGTTTTCTGAATATTGACAAGTTTTTACATAGCTGCCGCAATTCTTTTGATCCCCAAAAAATTTCCCATAATGATGGGGTTGGCAACTGGAATTGCCAGCTGCAAGCCTACGAACGAGACCAAAGTTCGCATCAAGGCAAACAGACCTGGTGGAAAAGTCTCCTAAATCCAATAAAAATGTTTGTCTAAAACTACATTGCTATTTGTTTTAGTTACCATAACATGCTGGGCAGTTGGTTCCGTCGTCAATTTCCTCAGCTGATGTGGGCTGCAGATGTTCTAATCTGTATATGTGGTGCCTGTAAGACTCCATTACCTCTTTACCCAGAATTCTGGACAGTTGCTTTATCTGCAAAATAGTTTTATATAGATGCAATGGTAAAGATGCTATTATATGTTGAAATTATTTAGTTTGATGTCCTGGGGTTTTACAAAAACGCAACTGCAAAGCATTGCAAAACCCAATTGTGGAAACTTGTTTTTCCAGTTGTAAAACCCTGAGCCATTCTAACAACTCCATAGATATTGCCACTTTTGGTGATCGAACTGAACTTGCCCATAAGTTCAGTCTTAAAAGGGTTTCTGGCTCGGATTCACAGCGACAAAAATGAACAAGCATTGAATGTTGAAATCCTACAATAAATGAGTAATCAGAGGTTATTGCAAAGTTTTACAGAAAAACAAAATGCTAAAACATTTGCCATCAAACACAGTCATAATTTTGTTGTACTGAGTACAACAAGATTTATGGTCCTTTCTAAATAGTGCTTTCGGTGAGACTTTTTTTTTCACAAAAAATCCATCCTGTGTTATAAAAATAAAATATTTGGTTTATATAAATAATTGTTTATGTATTAATTTTTTAGTTGTCTTATTACCAACAGAACTTAACATCCTAGAAGTTAAATAGTTTGTGATACATGTAATGACATAATTGCAAACTTGTTTTTACTATACCTTACAAACATCTCCCAGCACTTATGGCAGTAATAAGTATGTGGACCACAATCTTCGCAGCGTAAAATTTCCGTATTGCCAAGTCCCGAGCTGCATATAACACATGTTGATAAAAAAGGGGTATACGATTCTTTTGCAATTTTCAAAAGAGAATCCTCCATCGCTCGCCACTGCTTTGAAAGATCTGATCTTTTTTGGTCGTAACATCTTTCATTAGTTAAATCAACAACTGCAGTAGCAGAACTATCTATATTGGTGGATGTAGTTCCACTGAAGGATGGTGACGAACACTGTCCAAATGTTTTGGAAAATAGTGAAATTCTTGTCTTTTTTTTCCTCCTAATTTGAGGGAGTAGTAGCCCAACTTATGCTTTCTACCAACCTGTAAAATTTATAATTTTTACTAAACAAACAAAAAAATTCTGCCCTAGAAAACAACCACATACCTTTGTATGTACCCATGTATGTTACTTTATGTGTCCAGCATTTCTATCAGTATTAATTGCATATCTTTTTCTGAATTACCTGGTAAAATAAATCTTTTCAACAGTTTATTAGGTAAGAAAGTAAAAAAATCTAAAATATTTTTAGATGGATGTCGCGTTTATAATAAGGTGTTGTACGCGATTTTATGAAAAATAACCTTGTGAGCTTTTCTGCTGATACCACAAAGCTGTCAGTCAGTTTCAAAGCATATATTTTCTTACACGAGGTCAACACAGCACCGTTTCCAAAACAGAACTCCCTGGCGCCACAAAAAAACTGCAAGGTGCAGAACAAAACGTGCGCCTCAGGAAAGACACGGGCAGTCACAGGCATGCTGCCATCAGCCACTTGTGCCGTAATCACGCACTACCAATTTGCGTACACACACAATGTAAAAAGGCACACACACAATGTAAATAAATTTGTGACATAACCCCCAACCAAGAGAAATCTTCTTGATTTCCCATTACGTAAACAAATTTTTACAACAACAAATCACGTCAAAAAACATGTCAAGAAATATTAACGAAATCAAACGAATATCAACGGATGATGACATTACATAATGTACCCCAAATCCTATCTTCTCATAAGATAAGCCCCAACATTATTCGAACGTTTAGCCGAGTTTGATCTACGAATACTCAATCTCAGTATCTCATCGATGTCCTTCGATCTTTCCCCCACTTTGTACGGTATTGTGTACGGCATTAACTGAACAGGTCGATTGTCCGCGAGAGTTATTCGGTGTTGACCGAAATCCGTGCCCTCCTGGTATATCGTTAAATACATTGGTATACTGTTTCACCAGTGCAACCGCCTCGTCTTTCTCAGAATAAGTGAGATTTTTAGCGTGCATTACGTCCTCTATGGTTCCCTTAGCTACACATGGATGGGCAGAAATCGTTGAAAAACAAGCAAAAGCCTGTTTTGACATGTCGCGGGTATGGCCATCTCTTGCGATGTACTTTTTGATCAAACTGATATGAAAGATGTTGTTTTTTCCACCCACATCGAGAACATAATCACTTAATCCAATTTTCTTTTGAATTACGAACGGTCCCTTCCATTGCATTAATAACTTATTGTTGTTTGTTGGCAACAACACAAGTAGCCTACTTGATCACCTTCGTCAAGTCTTCCAAACTTTGACTTTTCTAATGGTACCCGCGAAACAGTTTCTTTGTAAACAGCTCTCTGGCATATGTCACAAGACTTGCAAAATCGCTTGACGTCGCCAATAATTCCTGGCCAGTAAAAACTCCAAAGAATAGTATCAAGGGTTTTTTTAGTGCCCATGTGACCACCCATTATAGATTCATGTGCTGTTTCCATTATTTTCGGGCGCAGCTTGACTGGCACAACAAGCTGGTAAATACACTTTCCTCTGTTAACTTTTGGATTTTGGAATGCTCGATACAACAACCCGTTGTCATTTTTAAAACAGGTAATTTGCTTGCCTTTAACCCGTTCTTCTTTCATGCTCCACAAAGATTTCATTGAAACATCAACCTTTTGAGCGGTCTCGAAACCTTCTTTATCAATTATCGACCATTTTCCACTCTCTTGAACCACCAAAGGATTTCTTTTTCTCTGAACAGATTGTGCCCGCGTCTTAACTGCGCAACCAACCTCCCGTATTTGATATGGATCATCAGGACTTCTGGAGCCTGGAACATTTCCAATAATTAAATCATACAAGGTATTTGGCAAACACAGCGCATCTACTTCTCCTTTGAAGTATGGCGAATCTACAGAAATTCTTGCCATTTCTGCTTCGATTGTCCTCGAATCTAACAGCGTAACTACGCCTTTTTGGCCGTTTAGTTGACAATCTTCAACAAACTCTTTTCTGACGATAACCCCGGTGCAGCCTGTATCACGAAGTACGTTTACAGCTTGATTGCCAATCAGCCCTTTTCGCAGAGGCAACTTTTGCGAGTTTGGCCTCTTATTTTTATCCAAGTATTTTAGCTGTGAATAGTCACCGGTCAATCGAGATATTTTATTTGTGAAAGACGTCGTACCGACACTTCCACTCAGCTTAATTGTCCTTGAAGCAACAAACCGGGATTTACAGTCCTTTGCCGCATGTCCCGATTTACTACAAATAAAACAAGTGCGCGATGTGCGTGATTCCTCTTTCAGCTTGGGGCAAAACTTTGCCCTGTGTCCGTACTCCATGCAGTTAAAACACTGCGTGTTTGTGTCAAAAGTAGCTTGACCATCGTTCGTCAGCAAACATGTATTGCCTTTATCGGTCAAGTTCTTGTCATGCGCGAAAAGAAACTGATCTGCCACAGTAGCCAACGCGTCTAATGTCTTGGGTGCTTGTTCATGCAAATATATGGAAAGTTCTTTAGAGCACGATTTAGTAAACTGTTCTTTTACAAATAAATTGCGCACTTCTTTCCATTCCGCAGAAACACCAGACATTTCAACCCATTTTTGCAAATAGTTCTGTAAACGAACTATAAACTGTGTCGAATTTTCGTCTGACTTTGGTTTAGCACCACGGAATTTAGACCTGTAACCGTCCTCGGTTAGATCGTATCTGTCTAAAAGTGCTTTCTTGAGAACATCGTAGTTGACTGCGTCAGCGTCAGATAATCTCGAATAAACTTCCAGCGCTCTACCTGTAAGAAGCGCACTGAGAGAGGTTGCCCAGTCGTTCCTGTCCCATTTGTTACTAGAAGCAAATCTTTCGTACCTGAGGATGTAACTATCGAGCTCATCTTGACCGTCCACAAACGGTGGCAGCTTCGGCACCTTTGCATGACTTGTTGTTGCGACCTCCTTGGCAGACTTCAACTCCGCAAGTTGTAAATCCATTTTCTTAAGCTCCATTCTGTGTTCACGCTCAATTTTCGCCTCGGCCATTCGCCGTTCTTCAAGCTTGCGTGTTTCATTAATTTTAATCTCTTCGAGTCTTCTTGCTTCACGTTCGTTTTCACGCCTCTCTTTGCGTTCGTCCCGATCACGTAACTGCTGGTCATTGACCCACTTGACCAATGCTTCCCCTGAAAGTCCCATTGCCTTTCCAGTTTCACTCAAAGCTTGAACTGTTGACATTCTTCGTCTGTCGGTATAGAAAAGTTTCGTAATAAGGTTAATCCCGGACGAGCCCCCAGATGTCGCGTTTATAATAAGGTGTTGTACGCGATTTTATGAAAAATAACCTTGTGAGCTTTTCTGCTGATACCACAAAGCTGTCAGTCAGTTTCAAAGCATATATTTTCTTACACGAGGTCAACACAACACCGTTTCCAAAACAGAACTCCCTGGCGCCACAAAAAAACTGCAAGGTGCAGAACAAAACGTGCGCCTCTGGAAAGACACGGGCAGTCACAGGCATGCTGCCATCAGCCACTTGTGCCGTAATCACGCACTACCAATTTGCGTACACACACAATGTAAAAAGGCACACACACAATGTAAATAAATTTGTGACAATGGACAGTCAATTGCCAATAGGCTGTTGGCGGGGCGAAATCGAGTTTCGAAAAACATGAAAAAAACTATCTCACAATACAACGAGTGGAGTGACGTTGACATAGAAGGCGAGAACGCTCCTCCTCGACTTTTGCAGTGGATGTTCTGGCTGGAAGTTGTCCCAGAAATATGGTTGACCTATACAATATAATCCTGAGGGGAAGAGAGGAAGTAACTTTTATAAAAAAAGAAATGTCGAATGCTTTGCATTTTTTTCAAAACCAAGTCACATGTACTTCTAATATTCTGGCAAATTGTACGGAATACGGCGCCTATTTCTGCACTCACCGACACAAAATGCAGATTCAACTGCTTACGCTGTATCAGCGTTTCCAACCGTATGTTCCAAACTTCGTGTTGGCGCCTTCAGGTTATTCTACAGCAGAAAATGTTGCGCATAATTATCAAGATGAAGAAGATGACTCCTGCAGTGATGCCGATGAATACAGTGCCGCTGATGAGTCTGATTCTGAAAGTGAGATCAGAGATTAGTGAATTGGTAATATGGTCCGTCAGGTGGTGACTGTTTTTGTGCTCGTATGCGTGTAAAATTCTTGATTTGTCGACTATGCAACACGTTGATGATCAGTCGTTGTCAGTAATAGAGCGTTTTTTGTAGTCAGGAGAAGACATTAAATACGTCTCAGGAAATTTCATGCGACAAAATTCACGACATCAATGGTCTCTTGTTGGCCAGCCTTCAAATCAAACGTCTGCCGTTCAAAGCAAATTGTTTACACTTAAAGAAAACAATTAAATTGTTAATGTTTTTTTCTTACATGTTGTATGATGTATAAACAACGATAAATAATAGAATGCAAAGATATAGTTTACACCAGCACGCAAGGTTTCAGTTTGTTCCATTAGGTCAATCGAAAATGGCAGGCGCACATCTTCAACGATTGCCGGGCACGACCGCATGAAATGTCGCACTGTCGCGGTTTATGCATGGTGTATTGGCTCTAAAACATGAACGACTTGATTTAATTACAAACAGTCTTCACGGGCCGTCTCTAACTTGCACCCAGCAACGGCATGCAAAGTTTCAGTTCGTTCCATTAGGTCAATCGAAAATGGCAGGCGCACATCTTCAACGATTGCCGGGCACGACCGCATGAAATGTCGCACTGTCGCGGTTTATGCATGGTGTATTGGCTCTAAAACATGAACGACTTGATTTAATTACAAACAGTCTTCACGGGCCGTCTCTAACTTGCACCCAGCAACGGCATGCAAAGTTTCAGTTCGTTCCATTAGGTCAATCGAAAATGGCAGGCGCACATCGTCAATGATTGAGGGCCAAAAACAAACTTTGAAGGAAGTCGAGGCCCACACTATCGAAACATTTGTTACAGTGTAACATGACAACAACAAAACTGCATGGTTAAAAAGTAAAATGTTATATAAATATAGTAAACACCATTAACTACGTTAAAAAACAATATTGTAATAAATAACAAACAAATATGCAGTGTAGCAGAGTGAAAGAACCAACTGTGCTTTATTGCTTTGTGTGAAAACAATGGCATCCATTCACGCAACAATCGCATTTGCTGATTCTAAAGATGGGTTATTTCGATTACCCTATTAAAACGTTGCAAATACGACTAATATAGAATGATTGTATTATGTGAACTCAGTGGTCTGACAGGGTATTCCGCCTGAGTAAAATACATAACTTCTAAAAGCCCGCATGTTTGACACTCTTGCACTAATGTATTTTTGACACAAAATGGCGTCCATGAAGCTCTATCGCGTAACAATGCGCGGACAATTAGCGCTTTATGTGGATTTTGGTGTTGAGGCGAAAATAGTGCAAGACTTAAAGGTTGGGTTACACTGTTTAAGTAAGGATATTTCACGAATACAAACTATAGACGGTTTCTCTTACAAATGAAATAACTGTTACTTCTGCTTGAATGTCACCTACCGATTTTTGCCGTGATCTTCGTTTAAATTTCATTCCTTGACAACGTCGATGCGGTAAAAAAAACATGTCTTGTGCTTTTAAAATTCTCAATCAACCAGATGCCGCTTAAAAGGAAAAAATCCGAGGCAATAAACATTACAAACACACATTCGTCCTGCATTTATTGGTATCAGTGCCATTGCAGTAAAATTTTAACCCACACAGCCGAAGGGGTCGTTGCAGGCTTATTTTTTAGGCAACGCCCCAAACCAGAATAGTTAAAAAAAACTTAAAAGAAATCACTCCAGCAAAACGAAAATGCAAATCTGGGTGCTTGCATATAATTGATCGAACGGACCAACCAGGATGCAGGGTGCTTGCATATGACGCACTAAATCATTCTAGGTTACGACATTAAAAAGACTTGGAGGCTATTCTTTTAATTAATTAACTACTTAAACCACGTACGAAGGTAAACATGTTTACCGGTCACTTGTTCTTATTTTACTGCACTACATAACAGACTGCAAAAGAAATCTTTGTTTGAAAATAGTACATGTTAAATCAACAGGATATTTTATTTTTAAAATTAAACAAAATATTCAATTTAGAAAGGAGAACAAGACGCATTGTATTGTAGACAAGTCATTTTATTGGCTTAATTGATTTTTACTAGTCGATTAAAGTAAGCATCTCATCCAGCTCCATTACCTCTTGGCTCATGGAACATGATGGTACCTCCTCAGTATCTAATTGCCTTCATAAAAACACAAGCTTGTAAACCTGCATGCTTATGTGGTTCTGATATTCGGCCTAAATTTTATACCCACCTCTTAAAAATGACTTTTATCTGGTCTTTGGCAGCTATAATTTTTTTTACAATCTCCTATTCCATAGCGTTGTGGTGTCCGAAATTCTGTGCCACTAGGCAAACCAATAATGTTAAACAAGCCACGCTTTGAGTACTCCATTCGCCTGGTGTTTCCAATTGCTTCAGCTAAATAAACCCAAGAGTTTATTAACAGGGGGGACATTTTTGGAGTATAATTTGTTACATACAATATTTTAAGTTAAAAATGTCCTGAACCTGTTTCCTCAAAATCACAACACTGCACTTTTTCTCCAACTTTTCGGCATCTTCAATGATAAAAATAATAATAATTATAAAAAGCTGCAGACAGTGTAGACCAGTGATTCTCAACTACAACTATGAGGGCCACATGCGGCTCCTAGCTACTTATTTTGCAGCTCTCACTAGACTTATTGCCATAAAAGTTAGCAAAAAATAGCAAAAGAGAGATATTTCAAAAGTTCCTATTTATAAAAGTTTACAATGCAGCATATTAAAACACTATTATTATTCAATCCAATCAATCTATTACCGAAAATAATAAGTGCAGAGGTAAAATTGCTTACTACATTGTGTCTCATAAGTCAGAATCAGTAAGCTTTCTGCAGAGAAGTGCATATTAACAAAAAGTAGCTACTAAGATTCTTGTTGTTGACTGTTATCCTGTGCTCTGTTTTAAAAGTTTTTTTTTACCGCTCCTTACACACTTGAGAAACTACCTTTTGGTCCCCACAATAAAAAAGGTTCAGAACCACTGGTGTAGACTGTTTCGACCTATAAGGTCTCATCAGTGCAGCTGGTGACAATAGATAGGCTGTATTGGCTACTGTAGCCATCTTTCTGCACCCCATTCTGTTTGGAGCAACAAATTAAAAATCCATGCCTTACCTATTCTGTTCAATGCCACAACTGGGCATAAACCACAGAGGAAACTGGCTCATAATGGCAAAGCAACTGCTTGGGAGCCAAAGTGATGTTGTGTTAATTTTACAGTATCAATGTAAAAGCATCAAGACAATAAATGAAAGCAGCAGACTGCAGACTCAATAATAATGAATATAATAACTAGCTATAGCTATAGTAATAATAATTACATTTTCCCTCAACAGATACAGCAAACTGGCAGTGTAGATCCGCTGTGGTTGAAAAAAAAGCTTGTCCTTTAGTCCCACCAAAAACTTCGATCTCTTTGTTTTTGCACACTAAACCACCAATAGTGCATCCCAAAGACTCCAAAGCAGTACACTAAATGATAAACTGTGTTTGTCTAAAAATAAAGATAGATACCTTGCAAAACAACTTACAGACTCATTGATGATTTTCAGATGTTGTTTTATATTTTTTGCTTTTTGTCTTTCTGGCAAATCACCCAGATCTTCAACTGTCATTTGTTCATTCGCCTTGGTAATCCAACTTTTTTTTTGACTTGGTGGCAGTTTTTTCCAAGCATTGCCAAAGGTTTTAAATTCTAAAATCACAAACAGACACAAAGATTATTACACAAGACAAGGAACAATACATCAACGTATTATTTCAAAAAAAGTCATCAATAACCACTATTACTAGCAGCAATATAAGCCAAATTTAATGAGCACAACCTGACTTTGTGAGGAGCCACAGAGAAATGTTAGTCTTGAACAATTCTTACATGAGATATTACCAAACTGCTACCGACATTAAGTGGTAATCATAATTGTAATTCATCTTGGCAGTTTAAAATCAGGAACAAGAAATACAATTGTGGGTCCAGTTAAAGTTATAAATCACCATAAAACACTTTTGTAAAAAAAATTATACCTGTCCCATTCAATGAAGAGCAAAACAAATTGTACCCACTGGTCCTTCTTTTTTCTGGCAGCAGCTTTTGTGGCTTTTTAATAATTGTAATACTTTTTTTGTGGTAAATCCAACGCTGTTAGTAACAACACATTTTATGATAAAAATACCAAGTGAACAAAGCAAACTAGCTCAGCATTAAAACAATAACAAAGAGTCTTGTGTTGCTGTAGTAAAATCAAATTCACTTGGTGGTTTGCAAAATATATTCCCTTTTTGTCAATTACCTTCACTGCAATTTCTGACAATCCGATGGCTTTGGCAACTTCAGGTACTTCCTTGGACTGTGCTTCCCTCATGCCTTGCTGCCATGATTGTAAAAGGATTTTCTCCTGGTCGTCTGTAAATTTTCTGCAAACATATGTAATAACAAAACATACAAATTTGCATCGACATATGTAAACAATTTCTGTGTCACATTTAAACAATCCAGAAGGAATATTGAAATAAAAAAAATCAGAATCACTCAACCCAGTGGCATATAGTGGCACAGTAAACACAGCAACACTTTTTGAACGGTGAATAAATTGCTTATTTCCATATGCAATTGCGAAACTTTTATAATGTGTCATAACACTCGTTTATACCCACCTGACTTTATTCATGATGATAAAAAAATAGTAACTGTTTTACAAGAACTGTTGTCTGTCTGTACACACACATGGTTCCGTATGAGCAAGCACGCATTTCCTCAGCCAATCAGGGCGATTTGTGCCGTTATCTGGCATTTCTGCATGAAATGGGACGACCGCAGCTCATACGATCAGAAAGTCTGATTTCCTGTCCTTAATCAGGGGAAAAATTTCCCTGATATGACTGCATTTAATGGGAGTAGTTTTGAGGAATCGGGTGCTTTGACACAAAACTGTTATCGAACCTATTGCGTAACCGATTCCTGGGACAGGAATAAGCTCTTTGGATTTTTCTTTTGCTCACCAGTTCGACCTTCAACGTTTCATCAAGAGCCTGCGAAAAAAGATTACGTTCGTAAAAACAGTTTGTTCAAAGTAAAGATTGACAACAATATGAAAGTGGTCAAGTAATTTAGTTAATTTTGCCGTAACACTTGTGTACAACTTACCATGCTAAGGAGATAAACTGCTACATCCGGGGTGGTATTCATCAATTTGTTTTGCATTGTTTCTTTTCAACGAATAGTTGTTGTTTTATTGAAGAAGTTCGATGGTGTGGACTGTCAGCCAACCATTATATACGGAACCTTGCCAGAAAAAAAGTTTAAGAAGTCAACGTGTTTTTCAAGTGCCGCGTTTAAACTTTGCGTTTCGACTTCGTATCAGACATTTATTTTGTTTAATGAGATAAGACTGCTTATCAGAAAAAGTCCGCTCCTCAAAGTTAGCGTGGTACGCTCATAGTGATTAACTAACGTTTTAAGTTTTGTTTATGTTTGCGAAAGACATTTCTTCAGAATTGACATTCCAATAATTATCAAGATGTTTCATGTCCTCGTTAGTATAGCGTTAACTGGTAAGTATCCCCGCCTGTCACGCGGGAGACCGGGGTTCGATTCCCCGACGGGGAGCGTTTGTTATTTTTTCTGCATTATCTGTGAGATTTTAGTTGACAACGATTGGCTTTCAACGCCAAAAAAGTACAAAAATCCATTACTAACATGCTTTTTCTGGTTTGAACAGATTCCTTGAGAAACCTCAAAGTTTTGTGCCACAATGTCTGAAATCAGAAAAATGATGTGCACTAGTTTAATATTTTGCTTTATTGCAAGTGATGAAAATAAGCACATGACTGCTTGAAGACGAAGACACGAAAAGTCACAAAAAGAAGGTAATTGCAAAAACACACCAACGCGATGGAACAAACTTGATGAAAACATCTAAGTTATATATATTTCAACGTATATCTTTAATAAGTAAAATATGTCTTTCATATGCTCTTGAAGTTACCAGTGTTCTATTACACTGCTGTTAGCATTTGTCGACAATGGCGGCCATGTTGCGTTCTGAGGACTTGAGAAACAAGGGAAGAACAAGAACGAGTAGATTTGGAAGATGATTCAATGTCCGATATAGGTTTAAAAGTCGTTTTTCTTGCAAGCGGTACCGCTGCCTTTCCTCTGTAACAGTGACCAACATTAGTTGGGTTGCTGAATGATTTTCTTGCTCGTTTCGTTGATTGAAAGGTTTCATTTTCATGAGAGTTTAAATGAGACTCATCAGTTAGCGAGCAATTATTGTCGTCGTCTTCGGTGCGAGAGCGATTTTTCGAAATTACAGCACCCCGCTTTGACACAAAACTGTTATCGAACCTATTGCGTAACCGATTCCTGGGACAGGAATCAGCTCTTTGGATTTTTCTTTTGCTCACCAGTTCGACCTTCAACGTTTCATCAAGAGCCTACGAAAAAAGATTACGTTCGTAAAAACAGTTTGTTCAAAGTAAAGATTGACAACAATATGAAAGTGATTAAGTAATTTAGTTAATTTTGCCGTAACACTTGTGTACAACTTACCATGCTAAGGAGATAAACTGCTACATCCGGGTTGGTATTCATCAATTTGTTTTGCATTGTTTCTTTTCAACGAATAGTTGTTGTTTAATTCAAGAAGTTCGATGGTGTGGACTATCAGCCAACCATTATATACGGAACCTTGCCACAAAAAAAGTTTAAGAAGTCAACGTGTTTTTCAAGTGCCGCGTTTAAACTTTGCGTTTCGACTTCGTATCAGACATTTATTTTGTTTAATGTCACGCGGGAGACCCGGGTTCGATTCCCCGACGGGGAGCGTTTGTTTTTTTTTTCTGCATTATCTGTGAGATTTTAGTTGACAACGATTGGCTTTCAACGCCAAAAAAGTACAAAAATCCATTACTAACATGCTTTTTCTGGTTTGAACAGATTCCTTGAGAAACCTCAAAGTTTTGTGCCACAATGTCTGAAATCAGAAAAATGATGTGCACTAGTTTAATATTTTGCTATATTGCAAGTGATGAAAATAAGCACATGACTGCTTGAAGACGAAGACACGAAAAAGCCACAAAAAGAAGGTAATTGCGAAAGTACATCAACGCGATGGAACAAACTTGATGAAAACATCTAAGTTGTATATATTTCAACGCATATCTTTAATAAGTAAAATATGTCTTTCATATGCTCTTGAAGTTACCAGTGTTCTATTACACTGCTGTTAGCATTTGTCGACAATGGCGGCCATGTTGCGTTCTGAGGACTTGAGAAACAAGGGAAGAACAAGAACGAGTAGATTTGGAAGATGATTCAATGTCCGATATAGGTTTAAAAGCCGTTTTTCTTGCAAGCGGTACCGCTGCCTTTCCTCTGTAACAGTGACCAACATTAGTTGGGCTGCTGAATGATTTTCTTGCTCGTTTCGTTGATTGAAAGGTTTCATTTTCATGAGAGTTTAAATGAGACTCATCAGTTAGCGAGCAATTATTGTCGTCGTCTTCGGTGCGAGAGCGATTTTTCGAAATTACAGCACCCCGCTTTGACACAAAACTGTTATCGAACCTATTGCGTAACCGATTCCTGGGACAGGAATAAGCTCTTTGGATTTTTCTTTTGCTCACCAATTCGACCTTCAACGTTTCATCAAGAGCCTGCGAAAAAAGATTACGTTCGTAAAAACAGTTTGTTCAAAGTAAAGATTGACAACAATATGAAAGTGGTCAAGTAATTTAGTTAATTTTGCCGTAACACTTGTGTACAACTTACCATGCTAAGGAGATAAACTGCTACATCCGGGGTGGTATTCATCAATTTGTTTTGCATTGTTTCTTTTCAACGAATAGTTGTTGTTTTATTGAAGAAGTTCGATGGTGTGGACTGTCAGCCAACCATTATATACGGAACTTTGCCAGAAAAAAAGTTTAAGAAGTCAACGTGTTTTTCAAGTGCCGCGTTTAAACTTTGCGTTTCGACTTCGTATCAGACATTTATTTTGTTTAATGAGATAAGACTGCTTATCAGAAAAAGTCCGCTCTTCAAAGTTAGCGTGGTACGCTCATAGTGATTAACTAACGTTTTAAGTTTTGTTTATGTTTGCGAAAGACATTTCTTCAGAATTGACATTCCAATAATTATCAAGATGTTTCATGTCCTCGTTAGTATAGCGTTAACTGGTAAGTATCCCCGCCTGTCACGCGGGAGACCGGGGTTCGATTCCCCGACGGGGAGCGTTTGTTATTTTTTCTGCATTATCTGTGAGATTTTAGTTGACAACGATTGGCTTTCAACGCCAAAAAAGTACAAAAATCCATTACTAACATGCTTTTTCTGGTTTGAACAGATTCCTTGAGAAACCTCAAAGTTTTGTGCAACAATGTCTGAAATCAGAAAAATGATGTGCACTAGTTTAATATTTTGCTTTATTGCAAGTGATGAAAATAAGCACATGACTGCTTGAAGACGAAGACACGAAAAGTCACAAAAAGAAGGTAATTGCAAAAACACACCAACGCGATGGAACAAACTTGATGAAAACATCTAAGTTATATATATTTCAACGTATATCTTTAATAAGTAAAATATGTCTTTCATATGCTCTTGAAGTTACCAGTGTTCTATTACACTGCTGTTAGCATTTGTCGACAATGGCGGCCATGTTGCGTTCTGAGGACTTGAGAAACAAGGGAAGAACAAGAACGAGTAGATTTGGAAGATGATTCAATGTCCGATATAGGTTTAAAAGTCGTTTTTCTTGCAAGCGGTACCGCTGCCTTTCCTCTGTAACAGTGACCAACATTAGTTGGGTTGCTGAATGATTTTCTTGCTCGTTTCGTTGATTGAAAGGTTTCATTTTCATGAGAGTTTAAATGAGACTCATCAGTTAGCGAGCAATTATTGTCGTCGTCTTCGGTGCGAGAGCGATTTTTCGAAATTACAGCACCCCGCTTTGACACAAAACTGTTATCGAACCTATTGCGTAACCGATTCCTGGGACAGGAATCAGCTCTTTGGATTTTTCTTTTGCTCACCAGTTCGACCTTCAACGTTTCATCAAGAGCCTACGAAAAAAGATTACGTTCGTAAAAACAGTTTGTTCAAAGTAAAGATTGACAACAATATGAAAGTGATTAAGTAATTTAGTTAATTTTGCCGTAACACTTGTGTACAACTTACCATGCTAAGGAGATAAACTGCTACATCCGGGTTGGTATTCATCAATTTGTTTTGCATTGTTTCTTTTCAACGAATAGTTGTTGTTTAATTCAAGAAGTTCGATGGTGTGGACTATCAGCCAACCATTATATACGTAACCTTGCCACAAAAAAAGTTTAAGAAGTCAACGTGTTTTTCAAGTGCCGCGTTTAAACTTTGCGTTTCGACTTCGTATCAGACATTTATTTTGTTTAATGTCACGCGGGAGACCCGGGTTCGATTCCCCGACGGGGAGCGTTTGTTTTTTTTTTCTGCATTATCTGTGAGATTTTAGTTGACAACGATTGGCTTTCAACGCCAAAAAAGTACAAAAATCCATTACTAACATGCTTTTTCTGGTTTGAACAGATTCCTTGAGAAACCTCAAAGTTTTGTGCCACAATGTCTGAAATCAGAAAAATGATGTGCACTAGTTTAATATTTTGCTATATTGCAAGTGATGAAAATAAGCACATGACTGCTTGAAGACGAAGACACGAAAAAGCCACAAAAAGAAGGTAATTGCGAAAGTACATCAACGCGATGGAACAAACTTGATGAAAACATCTAAGTTGTATATATTTCAACGCATATCTTTAATAAGTAAAATATGTCTTTCATATGCTCTTGAAGTTACCAGTGTTCTATTACACTGCTGTTAGCATTTGTCGACAATGGCGGCCATGTTGCGTTCTGAGGACTTGAGAAACAAGGGAAGAACAAGAACGAGTAGATTTGGAAGATGATTCAATGTCCGATATAGGTTTAAAAGCCGTTTTTCTTGCAAGCGGTACCGCTGCCTTTCCTCTGTAACAGTGACCAACATTAGTTGGGCTGCTGAATGATTTTCTTGCTCGTTTCGTTGATTGAAAGGTTTCATTTTCATGAGAGTTTAAATGAGACTCATCAGTTAGCGAGCAATTATTGTCGTCGTCTTCGGTGCGAGAGCGATTTTTCGAAATTACAGCACCCCGCTTTGACACAAAACTGTTATCGAACCTATTGCGTAACCGATTCCTGGGACAGGAATAAGCTCTTTGGATTTTTCTTTTGCTCACCAATTCGACCTTCAACGTTTCATCAAGAGCCTGCGAAAAAAGATTACGTTCGTAAAAACAGTTTGTTCAAAGTAAAGATTGACAACAATATGAAAGTGGTCAAGTAATTTAGTTAATTTTGCCGTAACACTTGTGTACAACTTACCATGCTAAGGAGATAAACTGCTACATCCGGGGTGGTATTCATCAATTTGTTTTGCATTGTTTCTTTTCAACGAATAGTTGTTGTTTTATTCAAGAAGTTCGATGGTGTGGACTATCAGCCAACCATTATATACGGAACTTTGCCAGAAAAAAAGTTTAAGAAGTCAACGTGTTTTTCAAGTGCCGCGTTTAAACTTTGCGTTTCGACTTCGTATCAGACATTTATTTTGTTTAATGAGATAAGACTGCTTATCAGAAAAAGTCCGCTCTTCAAAGTTAGCGTGGTACGCTCATAGTGATTAACTAACGTTTTAAGTTTTGTTTATGTTTGCGAAAGACATTTCTTCAGAATTGACATTCCAATAATTATCAAGATGTTTCATGTCCTCGTTAGTATAGCGTTAACTGGTAAGTATCCCCGCCTGTCACGCGGGAGACCGGGGTTCGATTCCCCGACGGGGAGCGTTTGTTATTTTTTCTGCATTATCTGTGAGATTTTAGTTGACAACGATTGGCTTTCAACGCCAAAAAAGTACAAAAATCCATTACTAACATGCTTTTTCTGGTTTGAACAGATTCCTTGAGAAACCTCAAAGTTTTGTGCAACAATGTCTGAAATCAGAAAAATGATGTGCACTAGTTTAATATTTTGCTTTATTGCAAGTGATGAAAATAAGCACATGACTGCTTGAAGACGAAGACACGAAAAGTCACAAAAAGAAGGTAATTGCAAAAACACACCAACGCGATGGAACAAACTTGATGAAAACATCTAAGTTATATATATTTCAACGTATATCTTTAATAAGTAAAATATGTCTTTCATATGCTCTTGAAGTTACCAGTGTTCTATTACACTGCTGTTAGCATTTGTCGACAATGGCGGCCATGTTGCGTTCTGAGGACTTGAGAAACAAGGGAAGAACAAGAACGAGTAGATTTGGAAGATGATTCAATGTCCGATATAGGTTTAAAAGTCGTTTTTCTTGCAAGCGGTACCGCTGCCTTTCCTCTGTAACAGTGACCAACATTAGTTGGGTTGCTGAATGATTTTCTTGCTCGTTTCGTTGATTGAAAGGTTTCATTTTCATGAGAGTTTAAATGAGACTCATCAGTTAGCGAGCAATTATTGTCGTCGTCTTCGGTGCGAGAGCGATTTTTCGAAATTACAGCACCCCGCTTTGACACAAAACTGTTATCGAACCTATTGCGTAACCGATTCCTGGGACAGGAATCAGCTCTTTGGATTTTTCTTTTGCTCACCAGTTCGACCTTCAACGTTTCATCAAGAGCCTACGAAAAAAGATTACGTTCGTAAAAACAGTTTGTTCAAAGTAAAGATTGACAACAATATGAAAGTGATTAAGTAATTTAGTTAATTTTGCCGTAACACTTGTGTACAACTTACCATGCTAAGGAGATAAACTGCTACATCCGGGTTGGTATTCATCAATTTGTTTTGCATTGTTTCTTTTCAACGAATAGTTGTTGTTTAATTCAAGAAGTTCGATGGTGTGGACTATCAGCCAACCATTATATACGGAACCTTGCCACAAAAAAAGTTTAAGAAGTCAACGTGTTTTTCAAGTGCCGCGTTTAAACTTTGCGTTTCGACTTCGTATCAGACATTTATTTTGTTTAATGTCACGCGGGAGACCCGGGTTCGATTCCCCGACGGGGAGCGTTTGTTGTTTTTTTCTGCATTATCTGTGAGATTTTAGTTGACAACGATTGGCTTTCAACGCCAAAAAAGTACAAAAATCCATTACTAACATGCTTTTTCTGGTTTGAACAGATTCCTTGAGAAACCTCAAAGTTTTGTGCCACAATGTCTGAAATCAGAAAAATGATGTGCACTAGTTTAATATTTTGCTATATTGCAAGTGATGAAAATAAGCACATGACTGCTTGAAGACGAAGACACGAAAAAGCCACAAAAAGAAGGTAATTGCGAAAGTACATCAACGCGATGGAACAAACTTGATGAAAACATCTAAGTTGTATATATTTCAACGCATATCTTTAATAAGTAAAATATGTCTTTCATATGCTCTTGAAGTTACCAGTGTTCTATTACACTGCTGTTAGCATTTGTCGACAATGGCGGCCATGTTGCGTTCTGAGGACTTGAGAAACAAGGGAAGAACAAGAACGAGTAGATTTGGAAGATGATTCAATGTCCGATATAGGTTTAAAAGCCGTTTTTCTTGCAAGCGGTACCGCTGCCTTTCCTCTGTAACAGTGACCAACATTAGTTGGGCTGCTGAATGATTTTCTTGCTCGTTTCGTTGATTGAAAGGTTTCATTTTCATGAGAGTTTAAATGAGACTCATCAGTTAGCGAGCAATTATTGTCGTCGTCTTCGGTGCGAGAGCGATTTTTCGAAATTACAGCACCCCGCTTTGACACAAAACTGTTATCGAACCTATTGCGTAACCGATTCCTGGGACAGGAATAAGCTCTTTGGATTTTTCTTTTGCTCACCAATTCGACCTTCAACGTTTCATCAAGAGCCTGCGAAAAAAGATTACGTTCGTAAAAACAGTTTGTTCAAAGTAAAGATTGACAACAATATGAAAGTGGTCAAGTAATTTAGTTAATTTTGCCGTAACACTTGTGTACAACTTACCATGCTAAGGAGATAAACTGCTACATCCGGGGTGGTATTCATCAATTTGTTTTGCATTGTTTCTTTTCAACGAATAGTTGTTGTTTTATTCAAGAAGTTCGATGGTGTGGACTATCAGCCAACCATTATATACGGAACTTTGCCAGAAAAAAAGTTTAAGAAGTCAACGTGTTTTTCAAGTGCCGCGTTTAAACTTTGCGTTTCGACTTCGTATCAGACATTTATTTTGTTTAATGAGATAAGACTGCTTATCAGAAAAAGTCCGCTCTTCAAAGTTAGCGTGGTACGCTCATAGTGATTAACTAACGTTTTAAGTTTTGTTTATGTTTGCGAAAGACATTTCTTCAGAATTGACATTCCAATAATTATCAAGATGTTTCATGTCCTCGTTAGTATAGCGTTAACTGGTAAGTATCCCCGCCTGTCACGCGGGAGACCGGGGTTCGATTCCCCGACGGGGAGCGTTTGTTATTTTTTCTGCATTATCTGTGAGATTTTAGTTGACAACGATTGGCTTTCAACGCCAAAAAAGTACAAAAATCCATTACTAACATGCTTTTTCTGGTTTGAACAGATTCCTTGAGAAACCTCAAAGTTTTGTGCAACAATGTCTGAAATCAGAAAAATGATGTGCACTAGTTTAATATTTTGCTTTATTGCAAGTGATGAAAATAAGCACATGACTGCTTGAAGACGAAGACACGAAAAGTCACAAAAAGAAGGTAATTGCAAAAACACACCAACGCGATGGAACAAACTTGATGAAAACATCTAAGTTATATATATTTCAACGTATATCTTTAATAAGTAAAATATGTCTTTCATATGCTCTTGAAGTTACCAGTGTTCTATTACACTGCTGTTAGCATTTGTCGACAATGGCGGCCATGTTGCGTTCTGAGGACTTGAGAAACAAGGGAAGAACAAGAACGAGTAGATTTGGAAGATGATTCAATGTCCGATATAGGTTTAAAAGTCGTTTTTCTTGCAAGCGGTACCGCTGCCTTTCCTCTGTAACAGTGACCAACATTAGTTGGGTTGCTGAATGATTTTCTTGCTCGTTTCGTTGATTGAAAGGTTTCATTTTCATGAGAGTTTAAATGAGACTCATCAGTTAGCGAGCAATTATTGTCGTCGTCTTCGGTGCGAGAGCGATTTTTCGAAATTACAGCACCCCGCTTTGACACAAAACTGTTATCGAACCTATTGCGTAACCGATTCCTGGGACAGGAATCAGCTCTTTGGATTTTTCTTTTGCTCACCAGTTCGACCTTCAACGTTTCATCAAGAGCCTACGAAAAAAGATTACGTTCGTAAAAACAGTTTGTTCAAAGTAAAGATTGACAACAATATGAAAGTGATTAAGTAATTTAGTTAATTTTGCCGTAACACTTGTGTACAACTTACCATGCTAAGGAGATAAACTGCTACATCCGGGTTGGTATTCATCAATTTGTTTTGCATTGTTTCTTTTCAACGAATAGTTGTTGTTTAATTCAAGAAGTTCGATGGTGTGGACTATCAGCCAACCATTATATACGTAACCTTGCCACAAAAAAAGTTTAAGAAGTCAACGTGTTTTTCAAGTGCCGCGTTTAAACTTTGCGTTTCGACTTCGTATCAGACATTTATTTTGTTTAATGTCACGCGGGAGACCCGGGTTCGATTCCCCGACGGGGAGCGTTTGTTTTTTTTTTCTGCATTATCTGTGAGATTTTAGTTGACAACGATTGGCTTTCAACGCCAAAAAAGTACAAAAATCCATTACTAACATGCTTTTTCTGGTTTGAACAGATTCCTTGAGAAACCTCAAAGTTTTGTGCCACAATGTCTGAAATCAGAAAAATGATGTGCACTAGTTTAATATTTTGCTATATTGCAAGTGATGAAAATAAGCACATGACTGCTTGAAGACGAAGACACGAAAAAGCCACAAAAAGAAGGTAATTGCGAAAGTACATCAACGCGATGGAACAAACTTGATGAAAACATCTAAGTTGTATATATTTCAACGCATATCTTTAATAAGTAAAATATGTCTTTCATATGCTCTTGAAGTTACCAGTGTTCTATTACACTGCTGTTAGCATTTGTCGACAATGGCGGCCATGTTGCGTTCTGAGGACTTGAGAAACAAGGGAAGAACAAGAACGAGTAGATTTGGAAGATGATTCAATGTCCGATATAGGTTTAAAAGCCGTTTTTCTTGCAAGCGGTACCGCTGCCTTTCCTCTGTAACAGTGACCAACATTAGTTGGGCTGCTGAATGATTTTCTTGCTCGTTTCGTTGATTGAAAGGTTTCATTTTCATGAGAGTTTAAATGAGACTCATCAGTTAGCGAGCAATTATTGTCGTCGTCTTCGGTGCGAGAGCGATTTTTCGAAATTACAGCACCCCGCTTTGACACAAAACTGTTATCGAACCTATTGCGTAACCGATTCCTGGGACAGGAATAAGCTCTTTGGATTTTTCTTTTGCTCACCAATTCGACCTTCAACGTTTCATCAAGAGCCTGCGAAAAAAGATTACGTTCGTAAAAACAGTTTGTTCAAAGTAAAGATTGACAACAATATGAAAGTGGTCAAGTAATTTAGTTAATTTTGCCGTAACACTTGTGTACAACTTACCATGCTAAGGAGATAAACTGCTACATCCGGGGTGGTATTCATCAATTTGTTTTGCATTGTTTCTTTTCAACGAATAGTTGTTGTTTTATTCAAGAAGTTCGATGGTGTGGACTATCAGCCAACCATTATATACGGAACTTTGCCAGAAAAAAAGTTTAAGAAGTCAACGTGTTTTTCAAGTGCCGCGTTTAAACTTTGCGTTTCGACTTCGTATCAGACATTTATTTTGTTTAATGAGATAAGACTGCTTATCAGAAAAAGTCCGCTCTTCAAAGTTAGCGTGGTACGCTCATAGTGATTAACTAACGTTTTAAGTTTTGTTTATGTTTGCGAAAGACATTTCTTCAGAATTGACATTCCAATAATTATCAAGATGTTTCATGTCCTCGTTAGTATAGCGTTAACTGGTAAGTATCCCCGCCTGTCACGCGGGAGACCGGGGTTCGATTCCCCGACGGGGAGCGTTTGTTATTTTTTCTGCATTATCTGTGAGATTTTAGTTGACAACGATTGGCTTTCAACGCCAAAAAAGTACAAAAATCCATTACTAACATGCTTTTTCTGGTTTGAACAGATTCCTTGAGAAACCTCAAAGTTTTGTGCAACAATGTCTGAAATCAGAAAAATGATGTGCACTAGTTTAATATTTTGCTTTATTGCAAGTGATGAAAATAAGCACATGACTGCTTGAAGACGAAGACACGAAAAAGCCACAAAAAGAAGGTAATTGCGAAAGTACATCAACGCGATGGAACAAACTTGATGAAAACATCTAAGTTGTATATATTTCAACGCATATCTTTAATAAGTAAAATATGTCTTTCATATGCTCTTGAAGTTACCAGTGTTCTATTACACTGCTGTTAGCATTTGTCGACAATAGCGGCCATGTTGCGTTATGAGGACTTGAGAAACAAGGGAAGAACAAGAACGAGTAGATTTGGAAGATGATTCAATGTCCGATATAGGTTTAAAAGCCGTTTTTCTTGCAAGCGGTACCGCTGCCTTTCCTCTGTAACAGTGACCAACATTAGTTGGGTTGCTGAATGATTTTCTTGCTCGTTTCGTTGATTGAAAGGTTTCATTTTCATGAGAGTTTGAATGAGACTCATCAGTTAGCGAGCAATTATTGTCATCGTCTTCGGTGCGAGAGCGCTTTTTCGAAATTACAGCACCCCGCTTTGACACAAAACTGTTATCGAACCTATTGCGTAACCGATTCCTGGGACAGGAATAAGCTCTTTGGATTTTTCTTTTGCTCACCAGTTCGACCTTCAACGTTTCATCAAGAGCCTGCGAAAAAAGATTACGTTCGTAAAAACAGTTTGTTCAAAGTAAAGATTTTAAGAAGTCAACGTGTTTTTCAAGTGCCGCGTTTAAACTTTGCGTTTCGACTTCGTAACAGACATTTATTTTGTTTAATGAGATAAGACTGCTTATCAGAAAAAGTCCGCTCTTCAAAGTTAGCGTGGTACGCTTATAGTGATTAACTAACGTTTCAAGTTTTGTTTATGTTTGCGAAAAACAATTCTTCAGAATTGACATTCCAATAATTAACAACATGTTTCATGTCCTATAGCACGGTCCAAAACGAAAAAAAAAATTGAAAACAAAATTTTTGTTTCGGAATTTTGTTTCGATTTTTTTTGATTTGCGCATGGTGACGCTAGAGGACTGTGGAGTGTTGGATTATTGTTTGTACTGACTGGGCTCTAATTATACGATCGTAAATCATTTCTATTAGATAAAGAGTTACTTTTCATTATTATTGCCAATCATTCACCGTTAAAGGAAATTATAAACAGAAGTTAAGATTTCAAAATTAAATTTCGTTTCGAATAACGTTTGCAAAACGAAATTTTGTTTTCATGTTGGGTTCAAAAACGGAAATACAAGTTAGTTTGGGTTCCACCGAGAAATTAGTTAAATTTTGCAATATTAGTGGAAACAAATGAAATTGTAACATAATTATCTGGCAATTACGATATTCTAGAGTTGTTTAGCGCGACTCTAAAGTATGAAGATTTAATTTGTGAAGAAAACAGTTCATTTCAGTGATAACATTCTCACCACACGTTAAGTTAGAGAAACATCAAGGGGTTTCACATTAAAGTAAAGCAAAAACGAGACTGTTTGTCGAGATAAAGTGAATCTTCCACTATTTACGCCAAAAGATGATAAAAGATCTTGTTTAAAACAAATTTGACCGTGTGTCGAAAAAACAAATTAGAAAGGAAGAATTTGGTTTCAAAATAAAATTTCGTTTCGAATAAAGTTTTCAAAACGATATTTTGTTTTCGTGTTAGGTTGGAAAACGGAAAACGCGTTGGTTTTGCTTACACTAATAAATTAGTTGAATATTACGACACTTGTGGGAATAAATGAAACTGTGATGCAATTTTGTTCCAAATTATGTATACTCAAGTTGTTTGATGCAACTGTAAAGTGTAATGATGTTTTATGTGTAGAAAACAGTTCATTTGAACTATGGAATTCTCACTTTCACAGGACAATTAAACTTGTTTGTCAATGTTTCTTTTTGAAAAAATCTTGGTTATAACCTGCAAAAACGAACAAGTTTAATATTAAACGGTTTTCACGAGTCAACTTGGAATCGCAAACGGAAACAGCATGCAAAGTTTCAGTTTGTTCAGATAAGAGATCCTGAAATGACAAGCGAACATGATACTTATTTTCGTGGGGACGAACGCTAACGCGAAGTAGGTCGCTGTTAGTATACTTTAATGGCTCTTAAACACGAACGAATTTAGTTAAAATTAAACGGTTTTCACGAGAAAACTTGGATTGGCAACCAGAAACAGCATGCAAAATTTCAGTTTGTTCAGTTAAGCAAAACCGAAATGACAAGCGAACAGGATACTTATTTGCGTGGGCACGACCACTAACGCGATAGATGTAGGTCGCTGTAAGTATACTTTAATGACTCTTAAACACGAACGAATTGAGTTAAAATTAAACGGTATACACGAGTCAACTTGGATTTGCAACCAGAAACAGCATGCAAAGTTTCAGTCTGTTCAGGTTAGTCAATCAAGAATGACAAACGAACATGATACTTATTTGCGTGGGGACGACAGTTAACGCGATAGATGTAGGTCGCTGTTAGTATACTTTAATGGCTCTTAAACACGAACGAATTTAGTTAAAATTAAACGGTTTTCACGAGAAAACTTGGATTGGCAACCAGAAACTGCATGCAAAGTTTCAGTTGGTTCAGTTAAGCAAAACCGAAATGACAAGCGAACATGACAGTTATTTTCGTGGGCACAACCACTAACGCGATATATGTTGGTCGCTCTTACTATGCTTTAATTGCTCTAAAACACGAACGAACAAGTTTAAAATCAAACGGTTTTCACGAGCCAACTTGGATTGGCAACCAGAAACAGCATGCAAAGTTTCAGTTTGTTCAGATAAGAGATCCTGAAATGACAAGCGAACATGATACTTATTTGCGTGGGGACAACCGCTAACGCGATAGATGTAGGTCGCTGTAAGTATACTTTAATGACTCTTAAACACGAACGAATTTAGTTAAAATTAAACGGTATTCACGAGCCAACTTGTATTTGCGACCAGAAACAGCTTGCCAAGTTTAAGTTTGTTCAGTTAATCAAAACCGAAATGACAAGCGAACATGATAGTTATTTTCGTGGGCACGACAACTAACGCTATAGAGAAGTATTGGCCGCTCATAGTATAGCTTAATCGCTCTTAAACACGAACGAACTGAGTTAAAATTAACAGTTTTTACGAGCCAACCTGGATTTGCAACCAGAAACAGCTTGCCAAGTTTCAGTTTGTTCAGGTTATCGAACCTGAAATGACAGGCAAACATGACAGTTACTTTCGTGGGGACGACCGCTAACGCGATAGATGTAGGGTCGCTCTTATTATACTTTAATGGCTCTGAAACACGAAGGAACTGAGTTAAAATTAAACGGTTTTCACGAGAAAACTTGGAATTGCAACCAGACGCAGCTTCCAAAAGCATCAATCAATTGATTTTCGACATACAAAGTATCAGCGCAACACTGGCTCTCCGGCCGTGACCAGTCCACAAAGGGACTGACAGGGTTTTTTGTTTGTTTTAACTTTAATTCTACTGCAAGTTTGCAGAGTGATATTACAGTCTATTAAATATCGAATTGTAAAAACCGTTTTCTTTCTACAAAATTGGTTTTAAAATTGCCAATCAAATAAAAGTTGGTCGTTCATGACTAGTCCACAAACAGGTTGACATCAGGCCGTCAGTTGCTTGTTTTTAATTTAGTTCTAATAAAATTTTGGAACACGATGCTACCGTATATTTAAAATCGGACTGTGAAAACCGTTCAATTTTGTTTCGTCTTGTTCGTGTTTTAGATCAGGAAATGACCTGAGTGCTGGCTTTGTCGCTAGAAATAGAAAACATCAATACAATTAACTAGCTTACTTAAACCAAAGTATTTGCAAATAAATGCATTTGTTTAGAAAAAGTTTCAGAAAATTTATAGCGTGTATAATCCTTGACGTGCTAACAATAGCAGGGTCTTATGTGATACACTATCTACAACATTTTCTTGTTCATTAAGCGCTGTCTTTCCCTCGCTTTTGACGTAACAGTCAACTGTGACGACAGTCACCCAATGCTTAGCAGTCAGTGGCTACAATAAGAAAAAATAAGTATGATGTTCGCTTGTCATTCTTGTTTGGCTAACTTGAACAGACTGAAACTTTGCAAGCTGTTTCTGGTTGCAAATCCAAGTTGGCTCGTGAATACTGTTTAATTTTAACTCAATTCGTTCGTGTTTTAGAGCCATAAAGTATACTAAAAGCGACCTACATCTATCGCGTTAGCTGTCGTCCCCAAGCAAATGAGTATCATGTTCGCTTGTCATTCTAGGATCTCTTATCTGAACAAACTGAAACTATGCATGCTGTTTCTGGTTGCAAATCCAAGTTGGCTCGTGAAAACCGTTTAATTTTAAACTTGTTCGTTCGTGTTTTAGAGCCATTAAAGCATAATAAGAGCAACCTACATATATCGCGTTAGATTGTCGTGCCACGGAAATAACTATCATGTTCGCTTGTCATTTCGGTTTTGCTTAACTGAACAAACTGAAACTTTGCATGCTGTTTCTGGTTGCAATTCCAAGTTGGATCTTGAAAATCGAGTAATTTTAAACCTGATCGTTCGTGTTTTAGAGCCATTAAAGTATACTAACAGCGACCTACATCTATCGCGTTAGCTGTCGTCCCCACGCAAATAAGTATCGTGTTCGCTTGTCATTCTTGTTTGGCTAACCTGAACAGACTGAAACTTTGCATGCTGTTTCTGGTTGCGATTCCAAGTTGGCTCGTGAAAACCGTTTAATTTCAAACTTGTTCGTTCGTGTTTTAGAGCCATTAAAGCATAGTAAGAGCGACCTACATATATCGCGTTAGTGGTCGTGCCCACGAAAATATCTATCATGTTCGCTTGTCATTTTGGTTTTGCTTAACTGAACAAACTGAAACTTTGCATGCTGTTTCTGGTTGCAAATCCAAGTTGGCTCGTGAAAACCGTTTAAGTTTAACTCAATTCGTTCGTGTTTAAGAGCCATTAAAGTATACTTACAGCGACCTACATCTATTGCGTTAGCGGTCGTCCCCACGCAAATAAGTATCATGTTCGCTTGTCATTTCAGGATCTCTTAACTGAACAAACTGAAACTTTGCATGCTGTTTCTGGTTGGGATTCCAAGTTGGCTCGTGAAAACCGTTTAATTTTAAACTTGTTCGTTCGTGTTTTAGAGCCATTAAAGCAGGGGTGTCCAACCTTTTTGGCCAAAGGGCCACATGCGGTTTGCGAATGATTGCGCGGGCCACTTGAGTGTTACTGCTAATTTGGAATCTTAGAAGTACCTGTCTTATGATTTCTTATAAAAATCCTCACACCGAAATTATAATCTTGGAAATGTGTATTATCCTCGTTTGCAGTTATAAGAACAATAAACACACTACGATAAAGTTAAGTCAACAAAGGCCACAAGTCGATATTTCAATGTAAAGTTTGGCCCTGTTTTTCTCTAATATGTTTGGCAATATTCGGTGAGATGGACGATGGAGAAATGTAGAGCGATTTTTCCATACGGCTGTCAGAAATTACTGATCTTACAGGGGATTTTAAGTCACATGCCAACCTTTCTTGGAAAATTCTGTTAGCGTTACTTGCTTATTGTTTTCTGTTTGGCATAATCTATATCACTGCAGAGTTCGGAAGATGTTTTACAGCTAAATGCGTTTTGCGCGAGTCTCTGATACCTGATGCATTTCAATAAACCAAGAAACATTACTGATTCTCTTGAAGCACCAGGCAGATTATGACGTAACAAATACTAGTTGGCTCGTGGCAACTGTTTAACTTTATTTCAGTTTGTTTGTGATTAAAGGCCAATAACGGAAGTCACCAATCTTTTTAAAGCCTATTTCAAGATTACGAAATACCTAGTCAATAATATCAATAAATCTTGGCACCAAATGTTACTCCAAAACTTACTTAATACTGAAGTATTTGTAGATTCATGCATCGGTATTGTAAAGGTTGAAAAAAAAGAAAACTTGTAGTCCGTAGGGTTTTTGGTACTCCAGTGTGTGCAACATTTTCTTTGTTCACTGACCGTTGTTTATTCCCGCGCTTATGACGTAACAGTCAATTGCTATGATAGTGGCACGATGCTTTGTATTCAGTGGATGTGGTTAGAAGTTTAGAAAATTCAATAAGCATGTTGCACTAATATCAACTGAATTACTATAACACGCACCATTTTTTGGATTTTTCACGTCCAACCTACCAACAAAGTATTTGTACTTTGATTTTGATTATAAGCAAGCAGCTTTCCACTTGAATTTCGGTGAATTTTTCAGAAATCGCTTCGCTTGATGTACAAGTGTTACTTCAAACAGATTGATTGCCTTTTGTTCTTCGAATATTGTTAGCATTTTCTACAAAAATTGTTTATGTTCTTCTTCAATTCTATTAAACAGACAATTGTTCTGTTCAAATTATTTATTTTAACGCTTTGTTCTCCGTTTGTTTTACTACTAGATATTGTCAGCTGTATTGTAAAGATTGTTTATGTTCTTATTAAAATTTTCTTGAAACCGTTTTGAGGGCAAAATCGTTTCTTGAAACGGATTTCGAAACAAATTTTGTTTGTTGAAACAGTTTAGAAACAAATTTGTTTCTTGAAACGGTTTTGAAAACAAATTTGTTTCTTGAAACGGTTTTCGAAACGATTTTTTCGATCACAGCCATTTATTACTATGTCTGCCGTACCGTGTGGTAAGAATGTTATCACTGAACTGATCTGTTTTCCACATAAATAAAATAATTACACTTTACAGTCGCATCAACCAACTCGACAATATCGAAATTGGCAGATCATTATGTTACAATTTTCGTTTAGGCCACAAATGTTTTATTACTTAACTAATTTCTTGGTGAAACCTAAATCAACTTGCATTTCGTTTTCAAACCTAACATGAAAACGAAATTTCGTTTTCAAAACGTTATTCGAAACGAAATTTTATTTCGAAACCAAAATTTCGTTTCTATAGTTCCCTTTCACGACATAGGTTCATATTCGTTTAGAATACAAGATCTTACATTATCTGTTGGCGTAAATAGTGCAAGATTCACGTTATCGCGATAAACAATTACTATTTTGTCTTACTTCACTGTGAAACCCTCGATGTTTTGCTGATTTTGTGTGTGGTGAGAATGTTATCACTAAAATTAACTGTTTTCTGCATAAATGACAACTTTACAGTGCAGTGTCGCATCAAACAACTCGAAAATATCGAAATTGGCAGATAATTTAGTTACAATTTCATTTATTCCCACAAATGTTTTATTACTTAACTAATTTCTTGGTGGAACCTAAACCAACTTGTATTTCGTTTTGAAACCTAACATGAAAACGAAATTTCGTTTTGAAAACGTTGATGGAAACGAAATTTTATTTCGAAACCAAAATTTCCTTTCTAATTTCCTTTTGCGGCACACGGTCAAATTCCTTTTTAAACAAGATCTTTTATCATGTTTTGGCGTAAAAAGTGCAAGATTCACTTTATCTCGATAATCAATCACGATTTTGTTTTACTTCAATGTAAACCCTCGAAGGTTTGCTTATTTAGCGTGTGGTAAGAATGTTATTACTGAACTGATCTGTTTTCTACACAAATAAAATCATTACACTTTGCAGTCGCATAAAACAACTCGACAATATCGAAATTGGCAGATGTTTATGTTACAATTTCCGTTTTGCCCACAAATGTTTTATTACTTAACTAATTTCTTGGTGAAACGTAAATCAACTTGCATTTCGTTTTCAAACCTAACATGAAAACGAAATTTCGTTTTGAAAACGTTATTCGAATCGAAATTTTATTTCGAAACCAAAACTTCGTTTCTATAGTTCCCTTTCACGACACAGGATCAGATTCGTTTAGAAGACAAGATCTTACATTATCTGTTGGCGTAAATAGTGCAAGATTCACGTTATCGCGATAAACAATTACTATTTTGTCTTACTTCACTGTGAAACCCTCGATGTTTTGCTGATTTTGTGTGTGGTGAGAATGTTATCACTAAAATTAACTGTTTTCTGCATAAATGACAACTTTACAGTGCAGTGTCGCATCAAACAACTCGAAAATATCGAAATTGGCAGATAATTTAGTTACAATTTCATTTATTCCCACAAATGTTTTATTACTTAACTAATTTTGGTGGAACCTAAATCAACTTGCATTTCGTTTTCAAACCTAACATGAAAACGAAATTTCGTTTTCAAAACGTTGATGGAAACGAAATTTTATTTCGAAACCAAAATTTCGTTTCTATAGTTCCCTTTCACGACACAGGATCAGATTTGTTTAGAATACAAGATCTTGCATTATCTTTTGGCGTAAATAGTGCAAGATTCACGTTATCGCGATAAACAATTACTATTTTGTCTTACTTCACTGTGAAACCCTCGATGTTTTGCTGATTTTGTGTGTGGTGAGAATGTTATCACTAAAATTAACTGTTTTCTGCATAAATGACAACTTTACAGTGCAGTGTCGCATCAAACAACTCGAAAATATCGAAATTGGCAGATAATTAAGTTACAATTTCATTTATTCCCGCAAATGTTGTAATATTTTACTAATTTCTTGGTGGAACTCAATACCATCGCTTTTTTCGTTTTTAAATCTAACACAAAATAAAATTTCGTTTCGCAAACGTTATTCAGACGAACTTTGATTTGAAAAAATCAACTCCTTTTCTTAGCTCAAGTATACCATCAAGTGGCCAAATATTTGCCAAAAAATTTTGTTTCCTAGTATTATGTTTTTTCCCAAAAATTTCGTTTTGAATTTCGTTTCGAAACGAAAAAGTGTCGTACGAAACGAAATTTCGTTTTTCAAAACGAAAGTGAAAACGAAACGAAAAAACTCCATACAAAAACATACGCTGAATATGCCCTCGTTAGTATAGTGGTAAGTATCCCCGCCTGTCACGCGGGTGACCGGGGTTCGATTCCCCGACGGGGAGCGTTTGTTATTTTTTCTGCATTATCTGTGAGATTTTAATTGACAACAGTTGACTTTCAACGCCAAAAAAGTACAAAAATCCATTACTAACATGCTTTTTCTGGTTTGAACAGATTCCTTGAGAAACCTCAAAGTTTTGTGCAACAATGTCTGAAATCAGAAAAATGATGTGCACTAGTTTAATATTTTGCTTTATTGCAAGTGATGAAAATAAGCACATGACTGCTTGAAGACGAAGACACGAAAAAGCCACAAAAAGAAGGTAATTGCGAAAGTACATCAACGCGATGGAACAAACTTGATGAAAACATCTAAGTTGTATATATTTCAACGCATATCTTTAATAAGTAAAATATGTCTTTCATATGCTCTTGAAGTTACCAGTGTTCTATTACACTGCTGTTAGCATTTGTCGACAATGGCGGCCATGTTGCGTTCTGAGGACTTGAGAAACAAGGGAAGAACAAGAACGAGTAGATTTGGAAGATGATTCAATGTCCGATATAGGTTTAAAAGCCGTTTTTCTTGCAAGCGGTACCGCTGCCTTTCCTCTGTAACAGTGACCAACATTAGTTGGGCTGCTGAATGATTTTCTTGCTCGTTTCGTTGATTGAAAGGTTTCATTTTCATGAGAGTTTGAATGAGACTCATTAGTTAGCGAGCAATTATTGTCATCGTCTTCGGTGCGAGAGCGCTTTTTCGAAATTACAGCACCCCGCTTTGACACAAAACTGTTATCGAACCTATTGCGTAACCGATTCCTGGGACAGGAATAAGCTCTTTGGATTTTTCTTTTGCTCACCAGTTCGACCTTCAACGTTTCATCAAGAGCCTGCGAAAAAAGATTACGTTCGTAAAAACAGTTTGTTCAAAGTTAAGATTGACAACAATATGAAAGTGGTCAAGTAATTTAGTTAATTTTGCCGTAACACTTGTGTACAACTTACCATGCTAAGGAGATAAACTGCTACATCCGGGGTGGTATTCATCAATTTGTTTTGCATTGTTTCTTTTCAACAAATAGTTGTTGTTTTATTCAAGAAGTTCGATGGTGTGGACTATCAGCCAACCATTATATACGTAACTTTGCCAGAAAAAAAGTTTAAGAAGTCAACGTGTTTTCCAAGTGCCGCGTTTAAACTTTGCGTTTCGACTTCGTATCAGACATTTATTTTGTTTAATGAGATAAGACTGCTTATCAGAAAAAGTCCGCTCTTCAAAGTTAGCGTGGTACGCTCATAGTGATTAACTAACGTTTTAAGTTTTGTTTATGTTTGCGAAAGACATTTCTTCAGAATTGACATTCCAATAATTAACAACATGTTTCATGTCCTCGTTAGTATAGTGGTAAGTATCCCCACCTGTCACGCGGGAGACCGGGGTTCGATTCCCCGACGGGGAGCGTTTGTTATTTTTTCTGCATTATCTGTGAGATTTTAGTTGACAACAGTTGACTTTCAACGCCAAAAAAGTACAAAAATCCATTACTAACATGCTTTTTCTGGTTTGAACAGATTCCTTGAGAAACCTCAAAGTTTTGTGCAAGAATGTCTGAAATCAGAAAAATGATGTGCACTAGTTTAATATTTTGCTTTATTGCAAGTGATGAAAATAAGCACATGACTGCTTGAAGACGAAGACACGAAAAAGCCACAAAAAGAAGGTAATTGCGAAAGTACATCAACGCGATGGAACAAACTTGATGAAAACATCTAAGTTGTATATATTTCAACGCATATCTTTAATAAGTAAAATATGTCTTTCATATGCTCTTGAAGTTACCAGTGTTCTATTACACTGCTGTTAGCATTTGTCGACAATGGCGGCCATGTTGCGTTCTGAGGACTTGAGAAACAAGGGAAGAACAAGAACGAGTAGATTTGGAAGATGATTCAATGTCCGATATAGGTTTAAAAGCCGTTTTTCTTGCAAGCGGTACCGCTGCCTTTCCTCTGTAACAGTGACCAACATTAGTTGGGCTGCTGAATGATTTTCTTGCTCGTTTCGTTGATTGAAAGGTTTCATTTTCATGAGAGTTTGAATGAGACTCATTAGTTAGCGAGCAATTATTGTCATCGTCTTCGGTGCGAGAGCGCTTTTTCGAAATTACAGCACCCCGCTTTGACACAAAACTGTTATCGAACCTATTGCGTAACCGATTCCTGGGACAGGAATAAGCTCTTTGGATTTTTCTTTTGCTCACCAGTTCGACCTTCAACGTTTCATCAAGAGCCTGCGAAAAAAGATTACGTTCGTAAAAACAGTTTGTTCAAAGTTAAGATTGACAACAATATGAAAGTGGTCAAGTAATTTAGTTAATTTTGCCGTAACACTTGTGTACAACTTACCATGCTAAGGAGATAAACTGCTACATCCGGGGTGGTATTCATCAATTTGTTTTGCATTGTTTCTTTTCAACAAATAGTTGTTGTTTTATTCAAGAAGTTCGATGGTGTGGACTATCAGCCAACCATTATATACGTAACTTTGCCAGAAAAAAAGTTTAAGAAGTCAACGTGTTTTCCAAGTGCCGCGTTTAAACTTTGCGTTTCGACTTCGTATCAGACATTTATTTTGTTTAATGAGATAAGACTGCTTATCAGAAAAAGTCCGCTCTTCAAAGTTAGCGTGGTACGCTTATAGTGATTAACTAACGTTTTAAGTTTTGTTTATGTTTGCGAAAGACATTTCTTCAGAATTGACATTCCAATAATTAACAACATGTTTCATGTCCTCGTTAGTATAGTGGTAAGTATCCCCGCCTGTCACGCGGGAGACCGGGGTTCGATTCCCCGACGGGCAGCGTTTGTTATTTTTTCTGCATTATCTGTGAGATTTTAGTTGACAACAGTTGACTTTCAACGCCAAAAAAGTGCAAAAATCCATTACTAACATGCTTTTCCTGGTTTGAACAGATTCCTTGAGAAACCTCAAAGTTTTGTGCAACAATGTCTGAAATCAGAAAAATGATGTGCACTAGTTTAATATTTTGCTTTATTGCAAGTGATGAAAATAAGCACATGACTGCTTGAAGACGAAGACACGAAAAAGCCACAAAAAGAAGGTAATTGCGAAAGTACATCAACGCGATGGAACAAACTTGATGAAAACATCTAAGTTGTATATATTTCAACGCATATCTTTAATAAGTAAAATATGTCTTTCATATGCTCTTGAAGTTACCAGTGTTCTATTACACTGCTGTTAGCATTTGTCGACAATGGCGGCCATGTTGCGTTCTGAGGACTTGAGAAACAAGGGAAGAACAAGAACGAGTAGATTTGGAAGATGATTCAATGTCCGATATAGGTTTAAAAGCCGTTTTTCTTGCAAGCGGTACCGCTGCCTTTCCTCTGTAACAGTGACCAACATTAGTTGGGCTGCTGAATGATTTTCTTGCTCGTTTCGTTGATTGAAAGGTTTCATTTTCATGAGAGTTTAAATGAGACTCATTAGTTAGCGAGCAATTATCGTCATCGTCTTCGGTGCGAGAGCGCTTTTTCGAAATTACAGCACCCCGCTTTGACACAAAACTGTTATCGAACCTATTGCGTAACCGATTCCTGGGACAGGAATAAGCTCTTTGGATTTTTCTTTTGCTCACCAGTTCGACCTTCAACGTTTCATCAAGAGCCTGCGAAAAAAGATTACGTTCGTAAAAACAGTTTGTTCAAAGTTAAGATTGACAACAATATGAAAGTGGTCAAGTAATTTAGTTAATTTTGCCGTAACACTTGTGTACAACTTACCATGCTAAGGAGATAAACTGCTACATCCGGGGTGGTATTCATCAATTTGTTTTGCATTGTTTCTTTTCAACAAATAGTTGTTGTTTTATTCAAGAAGTTCGATGGTGTGTACTATCAGCCAACCATTATATAGGTAACTTTGCCAGAAAAAAAGTTTAAGAAGTCAAAGTGTTTTTCAAGTGCCGCGTTTAAACTTTGCGTTTCGACTTCGTATCAGACATTTATTTTGTTTAATGAGATAAGACTGCTTATCAGAAAAAGTCCGCTCTTCAAAGTTAGCGTGGTACGCTCATAGTGATTAACTAACGTTTTAAGTTTTGTTTATGTTTGCGAAAGACATTTCTTCAGAATTGACATTCCAATAATTAATAACATGTTTCATGTCCTCGTTAGTATAGTGGTAAGTATCCCCGCCTGTCACGCGTGTGACCGGGGTTCGATTCCCCGACGGGCAGCGTTTGTTATTTTTTCTGCATTATCTGTGAGATTTTAGTTGACAACAGTTGACTTTCAACGCCAAAAAAGTACAAAAATCCATTACTAACATGCTTTTTCTGGTTTGAACAGATTCCTTGAGAAACCTCAAAGTTTTGTGCAACAATGTCTGAAATCAGAAAAATGATGTGCACTAGTTTAATATTTTGCTTTATTGCAAGTGATGAAAATAAGCACATGACTGCTTGAAGACGAAGACACGAAAAAGCCACAAAAAGAAGGTAATTGCGAAAGTACATCAACGCGATGGAACAAACTTGATGAAAACATCTAAGTTGTATATATTTCAACGCATATCTTTAATAAGTAAAATATGTCTTTCATATGCTCTTGAAGTTACCAGTGTTCTATTACACTGCTGTTAGCATTTGTCGACAATGGCGGCCATGTTGCGTTCTGAGGACTTGAGAAACAAGGGAAGAACAAGAACGAGTAGATTTGGAAGATGATTCAATGTCCGATATAGGTTTAAAAGCCGTTTTTCTTGCAAGCGGTACCGCTGCCTTTCCTCTGTAACAGTGACCAACATTAGTTGGGCTGCTGAATGATTTTCTTGCTCGTTTCGTTGATTGAAAGGTTTCATTTTCATGAGAGTTTAAATGAGACTCATTAGTTAGCGAGCAATTATCGTCATCGTCTTCGGTGCGAGAGCGCTTTTTCGAAATTACAGCACCCCGCTTTGACACAAAACTGTTATCGAACCTATTGCGTAACCGATTCCTGGGACAGGAATAAGCTCTTTGGATTTTTCTTTTGCTCACCAGTTCGACCTTCAACGTTTCATCAAGAGCCTGCGAAAAAAGATTACGTTCGTAAAAACAGTTTGTTCAAAGTTAAGATTGACAACAATATGAAAGTGGTCAAGTAATTTAGTTAATTTTGCCGTAACACTTGTGTACAACTTACCATGCTAAGGAGATAAACTGCTACATCCGGGGTGGTATTCATCAATTTGTTTTGCATTGTTTCTTTTCAACAAATAGTTGTTGTTTTATTCAAGAAGTTCGATGGTGTGTACTATCAGCCAACCATTATATAGGTAACTTTGCCAGAAAAAAAGTTTAAGAAGTCAAAGTGTTTTTCAAGTGCCGCGTTTAAACTTTGCGTTTCGACTTCGTATCAGACATTTATTTTGTTTAATGAGATAAGACTGCTTATCAGAAAAAGTCCGCTCTTCAAAGTTAGCGTGGTACGCTCATAGTGATTAACTAACGTTTTAAGTTTTGTTTATGTTTGCGAAAGACATTTCTTCAGAATTGACATTCCAATAATTAATAACATGTTTCATGTCCTCGTTAGTATAGTGGTAAGTATCCCCGCCTGTCACGCGTGTGACCGGGGTTCGATTCCCCGACGGGCAGCGTTTGTTATTTTTTCTGCATTATCTGTGAGATTTTAGTTGACAACAGTTGACTTTCAACGCCAAAAAAGTACAAAAATCCATTACTAACATGCTTTTTCTGGTTTGAACAGATTCCTTGAGAAACCTCAAAGTTTTGTGCAACAATGTCTGAAATCAGAAAAATGATGTGCACTAGTTTAATATTTTGCTTTATTGCAAGTGATGAAAATAAGCACATGACTGCTTGAAGACGAAGACACGAAAAAGCCACAAAAAGAAGGTAATTGCGAAAGTACATCAACGCGATGGAACAAACTTGATGAAAACATCTAAGTTGTATATATTTCAACGCATATCTTTAATAAGTAAAATATGTCTTTCATATGCTCTTGAAGTTACCAGTGTTCTATTACACTGCTGTTAGCATTTGTCGACAATGGCGGCCATGTTGCGTTCTGAGGACTTGAGAAACAAGGGAAGAACAAGAACGAGTAGATTTGGAAGATGATTCAATGTCCGATATAGGTTTAAAAGCCGTTTTTCTTGCAAGCGGTACCGCTGCCTTTCCTCTGTAACAGTGACCAACATTAGTTGGGCTGCTGAATGATTTTCTTGCTCGTTTCGTTGATTGAAAGGTTTCATTTTCATGAGAGTTTGAATGAGACTCATTAGTTAGCGAGCAATTATTGTCATCGTCTTCGGTGCGAGAGCGCTTTTTCGAAATTACAGCACCCCGCTTTGACACAAAACTGTTATCGAACCTATTGCGTAACCGATTCCTGGGACAGGAATAAGCTCTTTGGATTTTTCTTTTGCTCACCAGTTCGACCTTCAACGTTTCATCAAGAGCCTGCGAAAAAAGATTACGTTCGTAAAAACAGTTTGTTCAAAGTTAAGATTGACAACAATATGAAAGTGGTCAAGTAATTTAGTTAATTTTGCCGTAACACTTGTGTACAACTTACCATGCTAAGGAGATAAACTGCTACATCCGGGGTGGTATTCATCAATTTGTTTTGCATTGTTTCTTTTCAACAAATAGTTGTTGTTTTATTCAAGAAGTTCGATGGTGTGTACTATCAGCCAACCATTATATAGGTAACTTTGCCAGAAAAAAAGTTTAAGAAGTCAACGTGTTTTTCAAGTGCCGCGTTTAAACTTTGCGTTTCGACTTCGTATCAGACATTTATTTTGTTTAATGAGATAAGACTGCTTATCAGAAAAAGTCCGCTCTTCAAAGTTAGCGTGGTACGCTTATAGTGATTAACTAACGTTTTAAGTTTTGTTTATGTTTGCGAAAAACATTTCTTCAGAATTGACATTCCAATAATTAACAACATGTTTCATGTCCTCGTTAGTATAGTGGTAAGTATCCCCGCCTGTCACGCGGGAGACCGGGGTTCGATTCCCCGACGGGGAGCGTTTGTTATTTTTTCTGCATTATCTGTGAGATTTTAGTTGACAAGAGTTGACTTTCAACGCCAAAAAAGTACAAAAATCCATTACTAACATGCTTTTTCTGGTTTGAACAGATTCCTTGAGAAACCTCAAAGTTTTGTGCAACAATGTCTGAAATCAAAAAAATGATGTGCACTAGTTTAATATTTTGCTTTATTGCAAGTGATGAAAATAAGCACATGACTGCTTGAAGACGAAGACACGAAAAAGCCACAAAAAGAAGGTAATTGCGAAAGTACATCAACGCGATGGAACAAACTTGATGAAAACATCTAAGTTGTATATATTTCAACGCATATCTTTAATAAGTAAAATATGTCTTTCATATGCTCTTGAAGTTACCAGTGTTCTATTACACTGCTGTTAGCATTTGTCGACAATGGCGGCCATGTTGCGTTCTGATGACTTGAGAAACAAGGGAAGAACAAGAACGAGTAGATTTGGAAGATGATTCAATGTCCGATATAGGTTTAAAAGCCGTTTTTCTTGCAAGCGGTACCGCTGCCTTTCCTCTGTAACAGTGACCAACATTAGTTGGGCTGCTGAATGATTTTCTTGCTCGTTTCGTTGATTGAAAGGTTTCATTTTCATGAGAGTTTGAATGAGACTCATTAGTTAGCGAGCAATTATTGTCATCGTCTTCGGTGCGAGAGCGCTTTTTCGAAATTACAGCACCCCGCTTTGACACAAAACTGTTATCGAACCTATTGCGTAACCGATTCCTGGGACAGGAATAAGCTCTTTGGATTTTTCTTTTGCTCACCAGTTCGACCTTCAACGTTTCATCAAGAGCCTGCGAAAAAAGATTACGTTCGTAAAAACAGTTTGTTCAAAGTTAAGATTGACAACAATATGAAAGTGGTCAAGTAATTTAGTTAATTTTGCCGTAACACTTGTGTACAACTTACCATGCTAAGGAGATAAACTGCTACATCCGGGGTGGTATTCATCAATTTGTTTTGCATTGTTTCTTTTCAACAAATAGTTGTTGTTTTATTCAAGAAGTTCGATGGTGTGTACTATCAGCCAACCATTATATAGGTAACTTTGCCAGAAAAAAAGTTTAAGAAGTCAACGTGTTTTTCAAGTGCCGCGTTTAAACTTTGCGTTTCGACTTCGTATCAGACATTTATTTTGTTTAATGAGATAAGACTGCTTATCAGAAAAAGTCCGCTCTTCAAAGTTAGCGTGGTACGCTTATAGTGATTAACTAACGTTTTAAGTTTTGTTTATGTTTGCGAAAAACATTTCTTCAGAATTGACATTCCAATAATTAACAACATGTTTCATGTCTTCGTTAGTATAGTGGTAAGTATCCCCGCCTGTCACGCGGGAGACCGGGGTTCGATTCCCCGACGGGGAGCGTTTGTTATTTTTTCTGCATTATCTGTGAGATTTTAGTTGACAAGAGTTGACTTTCAACGCCAAAAAAGTACAAAAATCCATTACTAACATGCTTTTTCTGGTTTGAACAGATTCCTTGAGAAACCTCAAAGTTTTGTGCAACAATGTCTGAAATCAAAAAAATGATGTGCACTAGTTTAATATTTTGCTTTATTGCAAGTGATGAAAATAAGCACATGACTGCTTGAAGACGAAGACACGAAAAAGCCACAAAAAGAAGGTAATTGCGAAAGTACATCAACGCGATGGAACAAACTTGATGAAAACATCTAAGTTGTATATATTTCAACGCATATCTTTAATAAGTAAAATATGTCTTTCATATGCTCTTGAAGTTACCAGTGTTCTATTACACTGCTGTTAGCATTTGTCGACAATGGCGGCCATGTTGCGTTCTGAGGACTTGAGAAACAAGGGAAGAACAAGAACGAGTAGATTTGGAAGATGATTCAATGTCCGATATAGGTTTAAAAGCCGTTTTTCTTGCAAGCGGTACCGCTGCCTTTCCTCTGTAACAGTGAACAACATTAGTTGGGCTGCTGAATGATTTTCTTGCTCGTTTCGTTGATTGAAAGGTTTCATTTTCATGAGAGTTTGAATGAGACTCATTAGTTAGCGAGCAATTATTGTCATCGTCTTCGGTGCGAGAGCGCTTTTTCGAAATTACAGCACCCCGCTTTGACACAAAACTGTTATCGAACCTATTGCGTAACCGATTCCTGGGACAGGAATAAGCTCTTTGGATTTTTCTTTTGCTCACCAGTTCGACCTTCAACGTTTCATCAAGAGCCTGCGAAAAAAGATTACGTTCGTAAAAACAGTTTGTTCAAAGTTAAGATTGACAACAATATGAAAGTGGTCAAGTAATTTAGTTAATTTTGCCGTAACACTTGTGTACAACTTACCATGCTAAGGAGATAAACTGCTACATCCGGGGTGGTATTCATCAATTTGTTTTGCATTGTTTCTTTTCAACAAATAGTTGTTGTTTTATTCAAGAAGTTCGATGGTGTGTACTATCAGCCAACCATTATATAGGTAACTTTGCCAGAAAAAAAGTTTAGGAAGTCAACGTGTTTTTCAAGTGCCGCGTTTAAACTTTGCGTTTCGACTTCGTATCAGACATTTATTTTGTTTAATGAGATAAGACTGCTTATCAGAAAAAGTCCGCTCTTCAAAGTTAGCGTGGTACGCTGATAGTGATTAACTAACGTTTTAAGTTTTGTTTATGTTTGCGAAAAACATTTCTTCAGAATTGACATTCCAATAATTAACAACATGTTTCATGTCTTCGTTAGTATAGTGGTAAGTATCCCCGCCTGTCACGCGGGAGACCGGGGTTCGATTCCCCGACGGGGAGCGTTTATTATTTTTTCTGCATTATCTGTGAGATTTTAGTTGACAAGAGTTGACTTTCAACGCCAAAAAAGTACAAAAATCCATTACTAACATGCTTTTTCTGGTTTGAACAGATTCCTTGAGAAACCTCAAAGTTTTGTGCAACAATGTCTGAAATCAAAAAAATGATGTGCACTAGTTTAATATTTTGCTTTATTGCAAGTGATGAAAATAAGCACATGACTGCTTGAAGACGAAGACACGAAAAAGCCACAAAAAGAAGGTAATTGCGAAAGTACATCAACGCGATGGAACAAACTTGATGAAAACATCTAAGTTGTATATATTTCAACGCATATCTTTAATAAGTAAAATATGTCTTTCATATGCTCTTGAAGTTACCAGTGTTCTATTACACTGCTGTTAGCATTTGTCGACAATGGCGGCCATGTTGCGTTCTGAGGACTTGAGAAACAAGGGAAGAACAAGAACGAGTAGATTTGGAAGATGATTCAATGTCCGATATAGGTTTAAAAGCCGTTTTTCTTGCAAGCGGTACCGCTGCCTTTCCTCTGTAACAGTGACCAACATTAGTTGGGCTGCTGAATGATTTTCTTGCTCGTTTCGTTGATTGAAAGGTTTCATTTTCATGAGAGTTTAAATGAGACTCATCAGTTAGCGAGCAATTATTGTCATCGTCTTCGGTGCGAGAGCGCTTTTTCGAAATTACAGCACCCCGCTTTGACACAAAACTGTTATCGAACCTATTGCGTAACCGATTCCTGGGACAGGAATAAGCTCTTTGGATTTTTCTTTTGCTCACCAGTTCGACCTTCAACGTTTCATCAAGAGCCTGCGAAAAAAGATTACGTTCGTAAAAACAGTTTGTTCAAAGTTAAGATTGACAACAATATGAAAGTGGTCAAGTAATTTAGTTAATTTTGCCGTAACACTTGTGTACAACTTACCATGCTAAGGAGATAAACTGCTACATCCGGGGTGGTATTCATCAATTTGTTTTGCATTGTTTCTTTTCAACAAATAGTTGTTGTTTTATTCAAGAAGTTCGATGGTGTGTACTATCAGCCAACCATTATATAGGTAACTTTGCCAGAAAAAAAGTTTAAGAAGTCAACGTGTTTTTCAAGTGCCGCGTTTAAACTTTGCGTTTCGACTTCGTATCAGACATTTATTTTGTTTAATGAGATAAGACTGCTTATCAGAAAAAGTCCGCTCTTCAAAGTTAGCGTGGTACGCTTATAGTGATTAACTAACGTTTTAAGTTTTGTTTATGTTTGCGAAAAACATTTCTTCAGAATTGACATTCCAATAATTAACAACATGTTTCATGTCTTCGTTAGTATAGTGGTAAGTATCCCCGCCTGTCACGCGGGAGACCGGGGTTCGATTCCCCGACGGGGAGCGTTTGTTATTTTTTCTGCATTATCTGTGAGATTTTAATTGACAACAGTTGACTTTCAACGCCAAACAAGTACAAAAATCCATTACTAACATGCTTTTTCTGGTTTGAACAGATTCCTTGAGAAACCTCAAAGTTTTGTGCAACAATGTCTGAAATCAGAAAAATGATGTGCACTAGTTTAATATTTTGCTTTATTGCAAGTGATGAAAATAAGCACATGACTGCTTGAAGACGAAGACACGAAAAAGCCACAAAAAGAAGGTAATTGCGAAAGTACATCAACGCGATGGAACAAACTTGATGAAAACATCTAAGTTGTATATATTTCAACGCATATCTTTAATAAGTAAAATATGTCTTTCATATGCTCTTGAAGTTACCAGTGTTCTATTACACTGCTGTTAGCATTTGTCGACAATGGCGGCCATGTTGCGTTCTGAGGACTTGAGAAACAAGGGAAGAACAAGAACGAGTAGATTTGGAAGATGATTCAATGTCCGATATAGGTTTAAAAGCCGTTTTTCTTGCAAGCGGTACCGCTGCCTTTCCTCTGTAACAGTGACCAACATTAGTTGGGCTGCTGAATGATTTTCTTGCTCGTTTCGTTGATTGAAAGGTTTCATTTTCATGAGAGTTTAAATGAGACTCATTAGTTAGCGAGCAATTATCGTCATCGTCTTCGGTGCGAGAGCGCTTTTTCGAAATTACAGCACCCCGCTTTGACACAAAACTGTTATCGAACCTATTGCGTAACCGATTCCTGGGACAGGAATAAGCTCTTTGGATTTTTCTTTTGCTCACCAGTTCGACCTTCAACGTTTCATCAAGAGCCTGCGAAAAAAGATTACGTTCGTAAAAACAGTTTGTTCAAAGTTAAGATTGACAACAATATGAAAGTGGTCAAGTAATTTAGTTAATTTTGCCGTAACACTTGTGTACAACTTACCATGCTAAGGAGATAAACTGCTACATCCGGGGTGGTATTCATCAATTTGTTTTGCATTGTTTCTTTTCAACAAATAGTTGTTGTTTTATTCAAGAAGTTCGATGGTGTGTACTATCAGCCAACCATTATATAGGTAACTTTGCCAGAAAAAAAGTTTAAGAAGTCAAAGTGTTTTTCAAGTGCCGCGTTTAAACTTTGCGTTTCGACTTCGTATCAGACATTTATTTTGTTTAATGAGATAAGACTGCTTATCAGAAAAAGTCCGCTCTTCAAAGTTAGCGTGGTACGCTCATAGTGATTAACTAACGTTTTAAGTTTTGTTTATGTTTGCGAAAAACATTTCTTCACAATTGACATTCCAATAATTAATAACATGTTTCATGTCTTCGTTAGTATAGTGGTAAGTATCCCCGCCTGTCACGCGTGTGACCGGGGTTCGATTCCCCGACGGGCAGCGTTTGTTATTTTTTCTGCATTATCTGTGAGATTTTAGTTGACAACAGTTGACTTTCAACGCCAAAAAAGTACAAAAATCCATTACTAACATGCTTTTTCTGGTTTGAACAGATTCCTTGAGAAACCTCAAAGTTTTGTGCAACAATGTCTGAAATCAGAAAAATGATGTGCACTAGTTTAATATTTTGCTTTATTGCAAGTGATGAAAATAAGCACATGACTGCTTGAAGACGAAGACACGAAAAAGCCACAAAAAGAAGGTAATTGCGAAAGTACATCAACGCGATGGAACAAACTTGATGAAAACATCTAAGTTGTATATATTTCAACGCATATCTTTAATAAGTAAAATATGTCTTTCATATGCTCTTGAAGTTACCAGTGTTCTATTACACTGCTGTTAGCATTTGTCGACAATGGCGGCCATGTTGCGTTCTGAGGACTTGAGAAACAAGGGAAGAACAAGAACGAGTAGATTTGGAAGATGATTCAATGTCCGATATAGGTTTAAAAGCCGTTTTTCTTGCAAGCGGTACCGCTGCCTTTCCTCTGTAACAGTGACCAACATTAGTTGGGCTGCTGAATGATTTTCTTGCTCGTTTCGTTGATTGAAAGGTTTCATTTTCATGAGAGTTTGAATGAGACTCATTAGTTAGCGAGCAATTATTGTCATCGTCTTCGGTGCGAGAGCGCTTTTTCGAAATTACAGCACCCCGCTTTGACACAAAACTGTTATCGAACCTATTGCGTAACCGATTCCTGGGACAGGAATAAGCTCTTTGGATTTTTCTTTTGCTCACCAGTTCGACCTTCAACGTTTCATCAAGAGCCTGCGAAAAAAGATTACGTTCGTAAAAACAGTTTGTTCAAAGTTAAGATTGACAACAATATGAAAGTGGTCAAGTAATTTAGTTAATTTTGCCGTAACACTTGTGTACAACTTACCATGCTAAGGAGATAAACTGCTACATCCGGGGTGGTATTCATCAATTTGTTTTGCATTGTTTCTTTTCAACAAATAGTTGTTGTTTTATTCAAGAAGTTCGATGGTGTGTACTATCAGCCAACCATTATATAGGTAACTTTGCCAGAAAAAAAGTTTAAGAAGTCAACGTGTTTTTCAAGTGCCGCGTTTAAACTTTGCGTTTCGACTTCGTATCAGACATTTATTTTGTTTAATGAGATAAGACTGCTTATCAGAAAAAGTCCGCTCTTCAAAGTTAGCGTGGTACGCTTATAGTGATTAACTAACGTTTTAAGTTTTGTTTATGTTTGCGAAAAACATTTCTTCAGAATTGACATTCCAATAATTAACAACATGTTTCATGTCTTCGTTAGTATAGTGGTAAGTATCCCCGCCTGTCACGCGGGAGACCGGGGTTCGATTCCCCGACGGGGAGCGTTTGTTATTTTTTCTGCATTATCTGTGAGATTTTAATTGACAACAGTTGACTTTCAACGCCAAACAAGTACAAAAATCCATTACTAACATGCTTTTTCTGGTTTGAACAGATTCCTTGAGAAACCTCAAAGTTTTGTGCAACAATGTCTGAAATCAGAAAAATGATGTGCACTAGTTTAATATTTTGCTTTATTGCAAGTGATGAAAATAAGCACATGACTGCTTGAAGACGAAGACACGAAAAAGCCACAAAAAGAAGGTAATTGCGAAAGTACATCAACGCGATGGAACAAACTTGATGAAAACATCTAAGTTGTATATATTTCAACGCATATCTTTAATAAGTAAAATATGTCTTTCATATGCTCTTGAAGTTACCAGTGTTCTATTACACTGCTGTTAGCATTTGTCGACAATGGCGGCCATGTTGCGTTCTGAGGACTTGAGAAACAAGGGAAGAACAAGAACGAGTAGATTTGGAAGATGATTCAATGTCCGATATAGGTTTAAAAGCCGTTTTTCTTGCAAGCGGTACCGCTGCCTTTCCTCTGTAACAGTGACCAACATTAGTTGGGCTGCTGAATGATTTTCTTGCTCGTTTCGTTGATTGAAAGGTTTCATTTTCATGAGAGTTTAAATGAGACTCATTAGTTAGCGAGCAATTATCGTCATCGTCTTCGGTGCGAGAGCGCTTTTTCGAAATTACAGCACCCCGCTTTGACACAAAACTGTTATCGAACCTATTGCGTAACCGATTCCTGGGACAGGAATAAGCTCTTTGGATTTTTCTTTTGCTCACCAGTTCGACCTTCAACGTTTCATCAAGAGCCTGCGAAAAAAGATTACGTTCGTAAAAACAGTTTGTTCAAAGTTAAGATTGACAACAATATGAAAGTGGTCAAGTAATTTAGTTAATTTTGCCGTAACACTTGTGTACAACTTACCATGCTAAGGAGATAAACTGCTACATCCGGGGTGGTATTCATCAATTTGTTTTGCATTGTTTCTTTTCAACAAATAGTTGTTGTTTTATTCAAGAAGTTCGATGGTGTGTACTATCAGCCAACCATTATATAGGTAACTTTGCCAGAAAAAAAGTTTAAGAAGTCAAAGTGTTTTTCAAGTGCCGCGTTTAAACTTTGCGTTTCGACTTCGTATCAGACATTTATTTTGTTTAATGAGATAAGACTGCTTATCAGAAAAAGTCCGCTCTTCAAAGTTAGCGTGGTACGCTCATAGTGATTAACTAACGTTTTAAGTTTTGTTTATGTTTGCGAAAGACATTTCTTCAGAATTGACATTCCAATAATTAATAACATGTTTCATGTCCTCGTTAGTATAGTGGTAAGTATCCCCGCCTGTCACGCGTGTGACCGGGGTTCGATTCCCCGACGGGCAGCGTTTGTTATTTTTTCTGCATTATCTGTGAGATTTTAGTTGACAACAGTTGACTTTCAACGCCAAAAAAGTACAAAAATCCATTACTAACATGCTTTTTCTGGTTTGAACAGATTCCTTGAGAAACCTCAAAGTTTTGTGCAACAATGTCTGAAATCAGAAAAATGATGTGCACTAGTTTAATATTTTGCTTTATTGCAAGTGATGAAAATAAGCACATGACTGCTTGAAGACGAAGACACGAAAAAGCCACAAAAAGAAGGTAATTGCGAAAGTACATCAACGCGATGGAACAAACTTGATGAAAACATCTAAGTTGTATATATTTCAACGCATATCTTTAATAAGTAAAATATGTCTTTCATATGCTCTTGAAGTTACCAGTGTTCTATTACACTGCTGTTAGCATTTGTCGACAATGGCGGCCATGTTGCGTTCTGAGGACTTGAGAAACAAGGGAAGAACAAGAACGAGTAGATTTGGAAGATGATTCAATGTCCGATATAGGTTTAAAAGCCGTTTTTCTTGCAAGCGGTACCGCTGCCTTTCCTCTGTAACAGTGACCAACATTAGTTGGGCTGCTGAATGATTTTCTTGCTCGTTTCGTTGATTGAAAGGTTTCATTTTCATGAGAGTTTGAATGAGACTCATTAGTTAGCGAGCAATTATTGTCATCGTCTTCGGTGCGAGAGCGCTTTTTCGAAATTACAGCACCCCGCTTTGACACAAAACTGTTATCGAACCTATTGCGTAACCGATTCCTGGGACAGGAATAAGCTCTTTGGATTTTTCTTTTGCTCACCAGTTCGACCTTCAACGTTTCATCAAGAGCCTGCGAAAAAAGATTACGTTCGTAAAAACAGTTTGTTCAAAGTTAAGATTGACAACAATATGAAAGTGGTCAAGTAATTTAGTTAATTTTGCCGTAACACTTGTGTACAACTTACCATGCTAAGGAGATAAACTGCTACATCCGGGGTGGTATTCATCAATTTGTTTTGCATTGTTTCTTTTCAACAAATAGTTGTTGTTTTATTCAAGAAGTTCGATGGTGTGTACTATCAGCCAACCATTATATAGGTAACTTTGCCAGAAAAAAAGTTTAAGAAGTCAACGTGTTTTTCAAGTGCCGCGTTTAAACTTTGCGTTTCGACTTCGTATCAGACATTTATTTTGTTTAATGAGATAAGACTGCTTATCAGAAAAAGTCCGCTCTTCAAAGTTAGCGTGGTACGCTTATAGTGATTAACTAACGTTTTAAGTTTTGTTTATGTTTGCGAAAAACATTTCTTCAGAATTGACATTCCAATAATTAACAACATGTTTCATGTCCTCGTTAGTATAGTGGTAAGTATCCCCGCCTGTCACGCGGGAGACCGGGGTTCGATTCCCCGACGGGGAGCGTTTGTTATTTTTTCTGCATTATCTGTGAGATTTTAGTTGACAAGAGTTGACTTTCAACGCCAAAAAAGTACAAAAATCCATTACTAACATGCTTTTTCTGGTTTGAACAGATTCCTTGAGAAACCTCAAAGTTTTGTGCAACAATGTCTGAAATCAAAAAAATGATGTGCACTAGTTTAATATTTTGCTTTATTGCAAGTGATGAAAATAAGCACATGACTGCTTGAAGACGAAGACACGAAAAAGCCACAAAAAGAAGGTAATTGCGAAAGTACATCAACGCGATGGAACAAACTTGATGAAAACATCTAAGTTGTATATATTTCAACGCATATCTTTAATAAGTAAAATATGTCTTTCATATGCTCTTGAAGTTACCAGTGTTCTATTACACTGCTGTTAGCATTTGTCGACAATGGCGGCCATGTTGCGTTCTGAGGACTTGAGAAACAAGGGAAGAACAAGAACGAGTAGATTTGGAAGATGATTCAATGTCCGATATAGGTTTAAAAGCCGTTTTTCTTGCAAGCGGTACCGCTGCCTTTCCTCTGTAACAGTGACCAACATTAGTTGGGCTGCTGAATGATTTTCTTGCTCGTTTCGTTGATTGAAAGGTTTCATTTTCATGAGAGTTTGAATGAGACTCATTAGTTAGCGAGCAATTATTGTCATCGTCTTCGGTGCGAGAGCGCTTTTTCGAAATTACAGCACCCCGCTTTGACACAAAACTGTTATCGAACCTATTGCGTAACCGATTCCTGGGACAGGAATAAGCTCTTTGGATTTTTCTTTTGCTCACCAGTTCGACCTTCAACGTTTCATCAAGAGCCTGCGAAAAAAGATTACGTTCGTAAAAACAGTTTGTTCAAAGTTAAGATTGACAACAATATGAAAGTGGTCAAGTAATTTAGTTAATTTTGCCGTAACACTTGTGTACAACTTACCATGCTAAGGAGATAAACTGCTACATCCGGGGTGGTATTCATCAATTTGTTTTGCATTGTTTCTTTTCAACAAATAGTTGTTGTTTTATTCAAGAAGTTCGATGGTGTGTACTATCAGCCAACCATTATATAGGTAACTTTGCCAGAAAAAAAGTTTAAGAAGTCAACGTGTTTTTCAAGTGCCGCGTTTAAACTTTGCGTTTCGACTTCGTATCAGACATTTATTTTGTTTAATGAGATAAGACTGCTTATCAGAAAAAGTCCGCTCTTCAAAGTTAGCGTGGTACGCTTATAGTGATTAACTAACGTTTTAAGTTTTGTTTATGTTTGCGAAAAACATTTCTTCAGAATTGACATTCCAATAATTAACAACATGTTTCATGTCTTCGTTAGTATAGTGGTAAGAATCCCCGCCTGTCACGCGGGAGACCGGGGTTCGATTCCCCGACGGGGAGCGTTTGTTATTTTTTCTGCATTATCTGTGAGATTTTAGTTGACAAGAGTTGACTTTCAACGCCAAAAAAGTACAAAAATCCATTACTAACATGCTTTTTCTGGTTTGAACAGATTCCTTGAGAAACCTCAAAGTTTTGTGCAACAATGTCTGAAATCAAAAAAATGATGTGCACTAGTTTAATATTTTGCTTTATTGCAAGTGATGAAAATAAGCACATGACTGCTTGAAGACGAAGACACGAAAAAGCCACAAAAAGAAGGTAATTGCGAAAGTACATCAACGCGATGGAACAAACTTGATGAAAACATCTAAGTTGTATATATTTCAACGCATATCTTTAATAAGTAAAATATGTCTTTCATATGCTCTTGAAGTTACCAGTGTTCTATTACACTGCTGTTAGCATTTGTCGACAATGGCGGCCATGTTGCGTTCTGAGGACTTGAGAAACAAGGGAAGAACAAGAACGAGTAGATTTGGAAGATGATTCAATGTCCGATATAGGTTTAAAAGCCGTTTTTCTTGCAAGCGGTACCGCTGCCTTTCCTCTGTAACAGTGACCAACATTAGTTGGGCTGCTGAATGATTTTCTTGCTCGTTTCGTTGATTGAAAGGTTTCATTTTCATGAGAGTTTGAATGAGACTCATTAGTTAGCGAGCAATTATTGTCATCGTCTTCGGTGCGAGAGCGCTTTTTCGAAATTACAGCACCCCGCTTTGACACAAAACTGTTATCGAACCTATTGCGTAACCGATTCCTGGGACAGGAATAAGCTCTTTGGATTTTTCTTTTGCTCACCAGTTCGACCTTCAACGTTTCATCAAGAGCCTGCGAAAAAAGATTACGTTCGTAAAAACAGTTTGTTCAAAGTTAAGATTGACAACAATATGAAAGTGGTCAAGTAATTTAGTTAATTTTGCCGTAACACTTGTGTACAACTTACCATGCTAAGGAGATAAACTGCTACATCCGGGGTGGTATTCATCAATTTGTTTTGCATTGTTTCTTTTCAACAAATAGTTGTTGTTTTATTCAAGAAGTTCGATGGTGTGTACTATCAGCCAACCATTATATAGGTAACTTTGCCAGAAAAAAAGTTTAGGAAGTCAACGTGTTTTTCAAGTGCCGCGTTTAAACTTTGCGTTTCGACTTCGTATCAGACATTTATTTTGTTTAATGAGATAAGACTGCTTATCAGAAAAAGTCCGCTCTTCAAAGTTAGCGTGGTACGCTGATAGTGATTAACTAACGTTTTAAGTTTTGTTTATGTTTGCGAAAAACATTTCTTCAGAATTGACATTCCAATAATTAACAACATGTTTCATGTCTTCGTTAGTATAGTGGTAAGTATCCCCGCCTGTCACGCGGGAGACCGGGGTTCGATTCCCCGACGGGGAGCGTTTATTATTTTTTCTGCATTATCTGTGAGATTTTAGTTGACAAGAGTTGACTTTCAACGCCAAAAAAGTACAAAAATCCATTACTAACATGCTTTTTCTGGTTTGAACAGATTCCTTGAGAAACCTCAAAGTTTTGTGCAACAATGTCTGAAATCAAAAAAATGATGTGCACTAGTTTAATATTTTGCTTTATTGCAAGTGATGAAAATAAGCACATGACTGCTTGAAGACGAAGACACGAAAAAGCCACAAAAAGAAGGTAATTGCGAAAGTACATCAACGCGATGGAACAAACTTGATGAAAACATCTAAGTTGTATATATTTCAACGCATATCTTTAATAAGTAAAATATGTCTTTCATATGCTCTTGAAGTTACCAGTGTTCTATTACACTGCTGTTAGCATTTGTCGACAATGGCGGCCATGTTGCGTTCTGAGGACTTGAGAAACAAGGGAAGAACAAGAACGAGTAGATTTGGAAGATGATTCAATGTCCGATATAGGTTTAAAAGCCGTTTTTCTTGCAAGCGGTACCGCTGCCTTTCCTCTGTAACAGTGACCAACATTAGTTGGGCTGCTGAATGATTTTCTTGCTCGTTTCGTTGATTGAAAGGTTTCATTTTCATGAGAGTTTAAATGAGACTCATCAGTTAGCGAGCAATTATTGTCATCGTCTTCGGTGCGAGAGCGCTTTTTCGAAATTACAGCACCCCGCTTTGACACAAAACTGTTATCGAACCTATTGCGTAACCGATTCCTGGGACAGGAATAAGCTCTTTGGATTTTTCTTTTGCTCACCAGTTCGACCTTCAACGTTTCATCAAGAGCCTGCGAAAAAAGATTACGTTCGTAAAAACAGTTTGTTCAAAGTTAAGATTGACAACAATATGAAAGTGGTCAAGTAATTTAGTTAATTTTGCCGTAACACTTGTGTACAACTTACCATGCTAAGGAGATAAACTGCTACATCCGGGGTGGTATTCATCAATTTGTTTTGCATTGTTTCTTTTCAACAAATAGTTGTTGTTTTATTCAAGAAGTTCGATGGTGTGTACTATCAGCCAACCATTATATAGGTAACTTTGCCAGAAAAAAAGTTTAAGAAGTCAACGTGTTTTTCAAGTGCCGCGTTTAAACTTTGCGTTTCGACTTCGTATCAGACATTTATTTTGTTTAATGAGATAAGACTGCTTATCAGAAAAAGTCCGCTCTTCAAAGTTAGCGTGGTACGCTTATAGTGATTAACTAACGTTTTAAGTTTTGTTTATGTTTGCGAAAAACATTTCTTCAGAATTGACATTCCAATAATTAACAACATGTTTCATGTCTTCGTTAGTATAGTGGTAAGTATCCCCGCCTGTCACGCGGGAGACCGGGGTTCGATTCCCCGACGGGGAGCGTTTGTTATTTTTTCTGCATTATCTGTGAGATTTTAGTTGACAAGAGTTGACTTTCAACGCCAAAAAAGTACAAAAATCCATTACTAACATGCTTTTTCTGGTTTGAACAGATTCCTTGAGAAACCTCAAAGTTTTGTGCAACAATGTCTGAAATCAAAAAAATGATGTGCACTAGTTTAATATTTTGCTTTATTGCAAGTGATGAAAATAAGCACATGACTGCTTGAAGACGAAGACACGAAAAAGCCACAAAAAGAAGGTAATTGCGAAAGTACATCAACGCGATGGAACAAACTTGATGAAAACATCTAAGTTGTATATATTTCAACGCATATCTTTAATAAGTAAAATATGTCTTTCATATGCTCTTGAAGTTACCAGTGTTCTATTACACTGCTGTTAGCATTTGTCGACAATGGCGGCCATGTTGCGTTCTGAGGACTTGAGAAACAAGGGAAGAACAAGAACGAGTAGATTTGGAAGATGATTCAATGTCCGATATAGGTTTAAAAGCCGTTTTTCTTGCAAGCGGTACCGCTGCCTTTCCTCTGTAACAGTGAACAACATTAGTTGGGCTGCTGAATGATTTTCTTGCTCGTTTCGTTGATTGAAAGGTTTCATTTTCATGAGAGTTTGAATGAGACTCATTAGTTAGCGAGCAATTATTGTCATCGTCTTCGGTGCGAGAGCGCTTTTTCGAAATTACAGCACCCCGCTTTGACACAAAACTGTTATCGAACCTATTGCGTAACCGATTCCTGGGACAGGAATAAGCTCTTTGGATTTTTCTTTTGCTCACCAGTTCGACCTTCAACGTTTCATCAAGAGCCTGCGAAAAAAGATTACGTTCGTAAAAACAGTTTGTTCAAAGTTAAGATTGACAACAATATGAAAGTGGTCAAGTAATTTAGTTAATTTTGCCGTAACACTTGTGTACAACTTACCATGCTAAGGAGATAAACTGCTACATCCGGGGTGGTATTCATCAATTTGTTTTGCATTGTTTCTTTTCAACAAATAGTTGTTGTTTTATTCAAGAAGTTCGATGGTGTGTACTATCAGCCAACCATTATATAGGTAACTTTGCCAGAAAAAAAGTTTAAGAAGTCAACGTGTTTTTCAAGTGCCGCGTTTAAACTTTGCGTTTCGACTTCGTATCAGACATTTATTTTGTTTAATGAGATAAGACTGCTTATCAGAAAAAGTCCGCTCTTCAAAGTTAGCGTGGTACGCTTATAGTGATTAACTAACGTTTTAAGTTTTGTTTATGTTTGCGAAAAACATTTCTTCACAATTGACATTCCAATAATTAACAACATGTTTCATGTCTTCGTTAGTATAGTGGTAAGTATCCCCGCCTGTCACGCGGGAGACCGGGGTTCGATTCCCCGACGGGCAGCGTTTGTTATTTTTTCTGCATTATCTGTGAGATTTTAGTTGACAACAGTTGACTTTCAACGCCAAAAAAGTGCAAAAATCCATTACTAACATGCTTTTCCTGGTTTGAACAGATTCCTTGAGAAACCTCAAAGTTTTGTGCAACAATGTCTGAAATCAGAAAAATGATGTGCACTAGTTTAATATTTTGCTTTATTGCAAGTGATGAAAATAAGCACATGACTGCTTGAAGACGAAGACACGAAAAAGCCACAAAAAGAAGGTAATTGCGAAAGTACATCAACGCGATGGAACAAACTTGATGAAAACATCTAAGTTGTATATATTTCAACGCATATCTTTAATAAGTAAAATATGTCTTTCATATGCTCTTGAAGTTACCAGTGTTCTATTACACTGCTGTTAGCATTTGTCGACAATGGCGGCCATGTTGCGTTCTGAGGACTTGAGAAACAAGGGAAGAACAAGAACGAGTAGATTTGGAAGATGATTCAATGTCCGATATAGGTTTAAAAGCCGTTTTTCTTGCAAGCGGTACCGCTGCCTTTCCTCTGTAACAGTGACCAACATTAGTTGGGCTGCTGAATGATTTTCTTGCTCGTTTCGTTGATTGAAAGGTTTCATTTTCATGAGAGTTTGAATGAGACTCATTAGTTAGCGAGCAATTATTGTCATCGTCTTCGGTGCGAGAGCGCTTTTTCGAAATTACAGCACCCCGCTTTGACACAAAACTGTTATCGAACCTATTGCGTAACCGATTCCTGGGACAGGAATAAGCTCTTTGGATTTTTCTTTTGCTCACCAGTTCGACCTTCAACGTTTCATCAAGAGCCTGCGAAAAAAGATTACGTTCGTAAAAACAGTTTGTTCAAAGTTAAGATTGACAACAATATGAAAGTGGTCAAGTAATTTAGTTAATTTTGCCGTAACACTTGTGTACAACTTACCATGCTAAGGAGATAAACTGCTACATCCGGGGTGGTATTCATCAATTTGTTTTGCATTGTTTCTTTTCAACAAATAGTTGTTGTTTTATTCAAGAAGTTCGATGGTGTGTACTATCAGCCAACCATTATATAGGTAACTTTGCCAGAAAAAAAGTTTAAGAAGTCAACGTGTTTTTCAAGTGCCGCGTTTAAACTTTGCGTTTCGACTTCGTATCAGACATTTATTTTGTTTAATGAGATAAGACTGCTTATCAGAAAAAGTCCGCTCTTCAAAGTTAGCGTGGTACGCTTATAGTGATTAACTAACGTTTTAAGTTTTGTTTATGTTTGCGAAAAACATTTCTTCAGAATTGACATTCCAATAATTAACAACATGTTTCATGTCCTCGTTAGTATAGTGGTAAGTATCCCCGCCTGTCACGCGGGAGAACGGGGTTCGATTCCCCGACGGGGAGCGTTTGTTATTTTTTCTGCATTATCTGTGAGATTTTAGTTGACAACAGTTGACTTTCAACGCCAAAAAAGTACAAAAATCCATTACTAACATGCTTTTTCTGGTTTGAACAGATTCCTTGAGAAACCTCAAAGTTTTGTGCAACAATGTCTGAAATCAGAGAAATGATGTGCACTAGTTTAATATTTTGCTTTATTGCAAGTGATGAAAATAAGCACATGACTGCTTGAAGACGAAGACACGAAAAAGCCACAAAAAGAAGGTAATTGCGAAAGTACATCAACGCGATGGAACAAACTTGATGAAAACATCTAAGTTGTATATATTTCAACGCATATCTTTAATAAGTAAAATATGTCTTTCATATGCTCTTGAAGTTACCAGTGTTCTATTACACTGCTGTTAGCATTTGTCGACAATGGCGGCCATGTTGCGTTCTGAGGACTTGAGAAACAAGGGAAGAACAAGAACGAGTAGATTTGGAAGATGATTCAATGTCCGATATAGGTTTAAAAGCCGTTTTTCTTGCAAGCGGTACCGCTGCCTTTCCTCTGTAACAGTGACCAACATTAGTTGGGCTGCTGAATGATTTTCTTGCTCGTTTCGTTGATTGAAAGGTTTCATTTTCATGAGAGTTTGAATGAGACTCATCAGTTAGCGAGCAATTATTGTCATCGTCTTCGGTGCGAGAGCGCTTTTTCGAAATTACAGCACCCCGCTTTGACACAAAACTGTTATCGAACCTATTGCGTAACCGATTCCTGGGACAGGAATAAGCTCTTTGGATTTTTCTTTTGCTCACCAGTTCGACCTTCAACGTTTCATCAAGAGCCTGCGAAAAAAGATTACGTTCGTAAAAACAGTTTGTTCAAAGTTAAGATTGACAACAATATGAAAGTGGTCAAGTAATTTAGTTAATTTTGCCGTAACACTTGTGTACAACTTACCATGCTAAGGAGATAAACTGCTACATCCGGGGTGGTATTCATCAATTTGTTTTGCATTGTTTCTTTTCAACAAATAGTTGTTGTTTTATTCAAGAAGTTCGATGGTGTGTACTATCAGCCAACCATTATATAGGTAACTTTGCCAGAAAAAAAGTTTAAGAAGTCAACGTGTTTTTCAAGTGCCGCGTTTAAACTTTGCGTTTCGACTTCGTATCAGACATTTATTTTGTTTAATGAGATAAGACTGCTTATCAGAAAAAGTCCGCTCTTCAAAGTTAGCGTGGTACGCTTATAGTGATTAACTAACGTTTTAAGTTTTGTTTATGTTTGCGAAAAACATTTCTTCAGAATTGACATTCCAATAATTAACAACATGTTTCATGTCTTCGTTAGTATAGTGGTAAGTATCCCCGCCTGTCACGCTGGAGACCGGGGTTCGATTCCCCGACGGGGAGCGTTTGTTATTTTTTCTGCATTATCTGTGAGATTTTAGTTGACAAGAGTTGACTTTCAACGCCAAAAAAGTACAAAAATCCATTACTAACATGCTTTTTCTGGTTTGAACAGATTCCTTGAGAAACCTCAAAGTTTTGTGCAACAATGTCTGAAATCAAAAAAATGATGTGCACTAGTTTAATATTTTGCTTTATTGCAAGTGATGAAAATAAGCACATGACTGCTTGAAGACGAAGACACGAAAAAGCCACAAAAAGAAGGTAATTGCGAAAGTACATCAACGCGATGGAACAAACTTGATGAAAACATCTAAGTTGTATATATTTCAACGCATATCTTTAATAAGTAAAATATGTCTTTCATATGCTCTTGAAGTTACCAGTGTTCTATTACACTGCTGTTAGCATTTGTCGACAATGGCGGCCATGTTGCGTTCTGAGGACTTGAGAAACAAGGGAAGAACAAGAACGAGTAGATTTGGAAGATGATTCAATGTCCGATATAGGTTTAAAAGCCGTTTTTCTTGCAAGCGGTACCGCTGCCTTTCCTCTGTAACAGTGACCAACATTAGTTGGGCTGCTGAATGATTTTCTTGCTCGTTTCGTTGATTGAAAGGTTTCATTTTCATGAGAGTTTGAATGAGACTCATTAGTTAGCGAGCAATTATTGTCATCGTCTTCGGTGCGAGAGCGCTTTTTCGAAATTACAGCACCCCGCTTTGACACAAAACTGTTATCGAACCTATTGCGTAACCGATTCCTGGGACAGGAATAAGCTCTTTGGATTTTTCTTTTGCTCACCAGTTCGACCTTCAACGTTTCATCAAGAGCCTGCGAAAAAAGATTACGTTCGTAAAAACAGTTTGTTCAAAGTTAAGATTGACAACAATATGAAAGTGGTCAAGTAATTTAGTTAATTTTGCCGTAACACTTGTGTACAACTTACCATGCTAAGGAGATAAACTGCTACATCCGGGGTGGTATTCATCAATTTGTTTTGCATTGTTTCTTTTCAACAAATAGTTGTTGTTTTATTCAAGAAGTTCGATGGTGTGTACTATCAGCCAACCATTATATAGGTAACTTTGCCAGAAAAAAAGTTTAAGAAGTCAACGTGTTTTTCAAGTGCCGCGTTTAAACTTTGCGTTTCGACTTCGTATCAGACATTTATTTTGTTTAATGAGATAAGACTGCTTATCAGAAAAAGTCCGCTCTTCAAAGTTAGCGTGGTACGCTTATAGTGATTAACTAACGTTTTAAGTTTTGTTTATGTTTGCGAAAAACATTTCTTCAGAATTGACATTCCAATAATTAACAACATGTTTCATGTCCTCGTTAGTATAGTGGTAAGTATCCCCGCCTGTCACGCGGGAGACCGGGGTTCGATTCCCCGACGGGGAGCGTTTGTTATTTTTTCTGCATTATCTGTGAGATTTTAGTTGACAACAGTTGACTTTCAACGCCAAAAAAGTACAAAAATCCATTACTAACATGCTTTTTCTGGTTTGAACAGATTCCTTGAGAAACCTCAAAGTTTTGTGCAACAATGTCTGAAATCAGAGAAATGATGTGCACTAGTTTAATATTTTGCTTTATTGCAAGTGATGAAAATAAGCACATGACTGCTTGAAGACGAAGACACGAAAAAGCCACAAAAAGAAGGTAATTGCGAAAGTACATCAACGCGATGGAACAAACTTGATGAAAACATCTAAGTTGTATATATTTCAACGCATATCTTTAATAAGTAAAATATGTCTTTCATATGCTCTTGAAGTTACCAGTGTTCTATTACACTGCTGTTAGCATTTGTCGACAATGGCGGCCATGTTGCGTTCTGAGGACTTGAGAAACAAGGGAAGAACAAGAACGAGTAGATTTGGAAGATGATTCAATGTCCGATATAGGTTTAAAAGCCGTTTTTCTTGCAAGCGGTACCGCTGCCTTTCCTCTGTAACAGTGACCAACATTAGTTGGGCTGCTGAATGATTTTCTTGCTCGTTTCGTTGATTGAAAGGTTTCATTTTCATGAGAGTTTGAATGAGACTCATCAGTTAGCGAGCAATTATTGTCATCGTCTTCGGTGCGAGAGCGCTTTTTCGAAATTACAGCACCCCGCTTTGACACAAAACTGTTATCGAACCTATTGCGTAACCGATTCCTGGGACAGGAATAAGCTCTTTGGATTTTTCTTTTGCTCACCAGTTCGACCTTCAACGTTTCATCAAGAGCCTGCGAAAAAAGATTACGTTCGTAAAAACAGTTTGTTCAAAGTTAAGATTGACAACAATATGAAAGTGGTCAAGTAATTTAGTTAATTTTGCCGTAACACTTGTGTACAACTTACCATGCTAAGGAGATAAACTGCTACATCCGGGGTGGTATTCATCAATTTGTTTTGCATTGTTTCTTTTCAACAAATAGTTGTTGTTTTATTCAAGAAGTTCGATGGTGTGTACTATCAGCCAACCATTATATAGGTAACTTTGCCAGAAAAAAAGTTTAAGAAGTCAACGTGTTTTTCAAGTGCCGCGTTTAAACTTTGCGTTTCGACTTCGTATCAGACATTTATTTTGTTTAATGAGATAAGACTGCTTATCAGAAAAAGTCCGCTCTTCAAAGTTAGCGTGGTACGCTTATAGTGATTAACTAACGTTTTAAGTTTTGTTTATGTTTGCGAAAAACATTTCTTCAGAATTGACATTCCAATAATTAACAACATGTTTCATGTCTTCGTTAGTATAGTGGTAAGTATCCCCGCCTGTCACGCTGGAGACCGGGGTTCGATTCCCCGACGGGGAGCGTTTGTTATTTTTTCTGCATTATCTGTGAGATTTTAGTTGACAAGAGTTGACTTTCAACGCCAAACAAGTACAAAAATCCATTACTAACATGCTTTTTCTGGTTTGAACAGATTCCTTGAGAAACCTCAAAGTTTTGTGCAACAATGTCTGAAATCAAAAAAATGATGTGCACTAGTTTAATATTTTGCTTTATTGCAAGTGATGAAAATAAGCACATGACTGCTTGAAGACGAAGACACGAAAAAGCCACAAAAAGAAGGTAATTGCGAAAGTACATCAACGCGATGGAACAAACTTGATGAAAACATCTAAGTTGTATATATTTCAACGCATATCTTTAATAAGTAAAATATGTCTTTCATATGCTCTTGAAGTTACCAGTGTTCTATTACACTGCTGTTAGCATTTGTCGACAATGGCGGCCATGTTGCGTTCTGAGGACTTGAGAAACAAGGGAAGAACAAGAACGAGTAGATTTGGAAGATGATTCAATGTCCGATATAGGTTTAAAAGCCGTTTTTCTTGCAAGCGGTACCGCTGCCTTTCCTCTGTAACAGTGACCAACATTAGTTGGGCTGCTGAATGATTTTCTTGCTCGTTTCGTTGATTGAAAGGTTTCATTTTCATGAGAGTTTGAATGAGACTCATTAGTTAGCGAGCAATTATTGTCATCGTCTTCGGTGCGAGAGCGCTTTTTCGAAATTACAGCACCCCGCTTTGACACAAAACTGTTATCGAACCTATTGCGTAACCGATTCCTGGGACAGGAATAAGCTCTTTGGATTTTTCTTTTGCTCACCAGTTCGACCTTCAACGTTTCATCAAGAGCCTGCGAAAAAAGATTACGTTCGTAAAAACAGTTTGTTCAAAGTTAAGATTGACAACAATATGAAAGTGGTCAAGTAATTTAGTTAATTTTGCCGTAACACTTGTGTACAACTTACCATGCTAAGGAGATAAACTGCTACATCCGGGGTGGTATTCATCAATTTGTTTTGCATTGTTTCTTTTCAACAAATAGTTGTTGTTTTATTCAAGAAGTTCGATGGTGTGTACTATCAGCCAACCATTATATAGGTAACTTTGCCAGAAAAAAAGTTTAAGAAGTCAACGTGTTTTTCAAGTGCCGCGTTTAAACTTTGCGTTTCGACTTCGTATCAGACATTTATTTTGTTTAATGAGATAAGACTGCTTATCAGAAAAAGTCCGCTCTTCAAAGTTAGCGTGGTACGCTTATAGTGATTAACTAACGTTTTAAGTTTTGTTTATGTTTGCGAAAAACATTTCTTCAGAATTGACATTCCAATAATTAACAACATGTTTCATGTCTTCGTTAGTATAGTGGTAAGTATCCCCGCCTGTCACGCTGGAGACCGGGGTTCGATTCCCCGACGGGGAGCGTTTGTTATTTTTTCTGCATTATCTGTGAGATTTTAGTTGACAAGAGTTGACTTTCAACGCCAAAAAAGTACAAAAATCCATTACTAACATGCTTTTTCTGGTTTGAACAGATTCCTTGAGAAACCTCAAAGTTTTGTGCAACAATGTCTGAAATCAAAAAAATGATGTGCACTAGTTTAATATTTTGCTTTATTGCAAGTGATGAAAATAAGCACATGACTGCTTGAAGACGAAGACACGAAAAAGCCACAAAAAGAAGGTAATTGCGAAAGTACATCAACGCGATGGAACAAACTTGATGAAAACATCTAAGTTGTATATATTTCAACGCATATCTTTAATAAGTAAAATATGTCTTTCATATGCTCTTGAAGTTACCAGTGTTCTATTACACTGCTGTTAGCATTTGTCGACAATGGCGGCCATGTTGCGTTCTGAGGACTTGAGAAACAAGGGAAGAACAAGAACGAGTAGATTTGGAAGATGATTCAATGTCCGATATAGGTTTAAAAGCCGTTTTTCTTGCAAGCGGTACCGCTGCCTTTCCTCTGTAACAGTGACCAACATTAGTTGGGCTGCTGAATGATTTTCTTGCTCGTTTCGTTGATTGAAAGGTTTCATTTTCATGAGAGTTTGAATGAGACTCATTAGTTAGCGAGCAATTATTGTCATCGTCTTCGGTGCGAGAGCGCTTTTTCGAAATTACAGCACCCCGCTTTGACACAAAACTGTTATCGAACCTATTGCGTAACCGATTCCTGGGACAGGAATAAGCTCTTTGGATTTTTCTTTTGCTCACCAGTTCGACCTTCAACGTTTCATCAAGAGCCTGCGAAAAAAGATTACGTTCGTAAAAACAGTTTGTTCAAAGTTAAGATTGACAACAATATGAAAGTGGTCAAGTAATTTAGTTAATTTTGCCGTAACACTTGTGTACAACTTACCATGCTAAGGAGATAAACTGCTACATCCGGGGTGGTATTCATCAATTTGTTTTGCATTGTTTCTTTTCAACAAATAGTTGTTGTTTTATTCAAGAAGTTCGATGGTGTGTACTATCAGCCAACCATTATATAGGTAACTTTGCCAGAAAAAAAGTTTAAGAAGTCAACGTGTTTTTCAAGTGCCGCGTTTAAACTTTGCGTTTCGACTTCGTATCAGACATTTATTTTGTTTAATGAGATAAGACTGCTTATCAGAAAAAGTCCGCTCTTCAAAGTTAGCGTGGTACGCTGATAGTGATTAACTAACGTTTTAAGTTTTGTTTATGTTTGCGAAAAACATTTCTTCAGAATTGACATTCCAATAATTAACAACATGTTTCATGTCTTCGTTAGTATAGTGGTAAGTATCCCCGCCTGTCACGCGGGAGACCGGGGTTCGATTCCCCGACGGGGAGCGTTTATTATTTTTTCTGCATTATCTGTGAGATTTTAGTTGACAAGAGTTGACTTTCAACGCCAAAAAAGTACAAAAATCCATTACTAACATGCTTTTTCTGGTTTGAACAGATTCCTTGAGAAACCTCAAAGTTTTGTGCAACAATGTCTGAAATCAAAAAAATGATGTGCACTAGTTTAATATTTTGCTTTATTGCAAGTGATGAAAATAAGCACATGACTGCTTGAAGACGAAGACACGAAAAAGCCACAAAAAGAAGGTAATTGCGAAAGTACATCAACGCGATGGAACAAACTTGATGAAAACATCTAAGTTGTATATATTTCAACGCATATCTTTAATAAGTAAAATATGTCTTTCATATGCTCTTGAAGTTACCAGTGTTCTATTACACTGCTGTTAGCATTTGTCGACAATGGCGGCCATGTTGCGTTCTGAGGACTTGAGAAACAAGGGAAGAACAAGAACGAGTAGATTTGGAAGATGATTCAATGTCCGATATAGGTTTAAAAGCCGTTTTTCTTGCAAGCGGTACCGCTGCCTTTCCTCTGTAACAGTGAACAACATTAGTTGGGCTGCTGAATGATTTTCTTGCTCGTTTCGTTGATTGAAAGGTTTCATTTTCATGAGAGTTTAAATGAGACTCATCAGTTAGCGAGCAATTATTGTCATCGTCTTCGGTGCGAGAGCGCTTTTTCGAAATTACAGCACCCCGCTTTGACACAAAACTGTTATCGAACCTATTGCGTAACCGATTCCTGGGACAGGAATAAGCTCTTTGGATTTTTCTTTTGCTCACCAGTTCGACCTTCAACGTTTCATCAAGAGCCTGCGAAAAAAGATTACGTTCGTAAAAACAGTTTGTTCAAAGTTAAGATTGACAACAATATGAAAGTGGTCAAGTAATTTAGTTAATTTTGCCGTAACACTTGTGTACAACTTACCATGCTAAGGAGATAAACTGCTACATCCGGGGTGGTATTCATCAATTTGTTTTGCATTGTTTCTTTTCAACAAATAGTTGTTGTTTTATTCAAGAAGTTCGATGGTGTGTACTATCAGCCAACCATTATATAGGTAACTTTGCCAGAAAAAAAGTTTAAGAAGTCAACGTGTTTTTCAAGTGCCGCGTTTAAACTTTGCGTTTCGACTTCGTATCAGACATTTATTTTGTTTAATGAGATAAGACTGCTTATCAGAAAAAGTCCGCTCTTCAAAGTTAGCGTGGTACGCTTATAGTGATTAACTAACGTTTTAAGTTTTGTTTATGTTTGCGAAAAACATTTCTTCAGAATTGACATTCCAATAATTAACAACATGTTTCATGTCTTCGTTAGTATAGTGGTAAGTATCCCCGCCTGTTACGCGTGAGACCGGGGTTCGATTCCCCGACGGGGAGCGTTTGTTATTTTTTCTGCATTATCTGTGAGATTTTAGTTGACAAGAGTTGACTTTCAACGCCAAAAAAGTACAAAAATCCATTACTAACATGCTTTTTCTGGTTTGAACAGATTCCTTGAGAAACCTCAAAGTTTTGTGCAACAATGTCTGAAATCAAAAAAATGATGTGCACTAGTTTAATATTTTGCTTTATTGCAAGTGATGAAAATAAGCACATGACTGCTTGAAGACGAAGACACGAAAAAGCCACAAAAAGAAGGTAATTGCGAAAGTACATCAACGCGATGGAACAAACTTGATGAAAACATCTAAGTTGTATATATTTCAACGCATATCTTTAATAAGTAAAATATGTCTTTCATATGCTCTTGAAGTTACCAGTGTTCTATTACACTGCTGTTAGCATTTGTCGACAATGGCGGCCATGTTGCGTTCTGAGGACTTGAGAAACAAGGGAAGAACAAGAACGAGTAGATTTGGAAGATGATTCAATGTCCGATATAGGTTTAAAAGCCGTTTTTCTTGCAAGCGGTACCGCTGCCTTTCCTCTGTAACAGTGACCAACATTAGTTGGGCTGCTGAATGATTTTCTTGCTCGTTTCGTTGATTGAAAGGTTTCATTTTCATGAGAGTTTGAATGAGACTCATTAGTTAGCGAGCAATTATTGTCATCGTCTTCGGTGCGAGAGCGCTTTTTCGAAATTACAGCACCCCGCTTTGACACAAAACTGTTATCGAACCTATTGCGTAACCGATTCCTGGGACAGGAATAAGCTCTTTGGATTTTTCTTTTGCTCACCAGTTCGACCTTCAACGTTTCATCAAGAGCCTGCGAAAAAAGATTACGTTCGTAAAAACAGTTTGTTCAAAGTTAAGATTGACAACAATATGAAAGTGGTCAAGTAATTTAGTTAATTTTGCCGTAACACTTGTGTACAACTTACCATGCTAAGGAGATAAACTGCTACATCCGGGGTGGTATTCATCAATTTGTTTTGCATTGTTTCTTTTCAACAAATAGTTGTTGTTTTATTCAAGAAGTTCGATGGTGTGTACTATCAGCCAACCATTATATAGGTAACTTTGCCAGAAAAAAAGTTTAAGAAGTCAACGTGTTTTTCAAGTGCCGCGTTTAAACTTTGCGTTTCGACTTCGTATCAGACATTTATTTTGTTTAATGAGATAAGACTGCTTATCAGAAAAAGTCCGCTCTTCAAAGTTAGCGTGGTACGCTTATAGTGATTAACTAACGTTTTAAGTTTTGTTTATGTTTGCGAAAAACATTTCTTCAGAATTGACATTCCAATAATTAACAACATGTTTCATGTCTTCGTTAGTATAGTGGTAAGTATCCCCGCCTGTCACGCGGGAGACCGGGGTTCGATTCCCCGACGGGGAGCGTTTGTTATTTTTTCTGCATTATCTGTGAGATTTTAGTTGACAAGAGTTGACTTTCAACGCCAAAAAAGTACAAAAATCCATTACTAACATGCTTTTTCTGGTTTGAACAGATTCCTTGAGAAACCTCAAAGTTTTGTGCAACAATGTCTGAAATCAAAAAAATGATGTGCACTAGTTTAATATTTTGCTTTATTGCAAGTGATGAAAATAAGCACATGACTGCTTGAAGACGAAGACACGAAAAAGCCACAAAAAGAAGGTAATTGCGAAAGTACATCAACGCGATGGAACAAACTTGATGAAAACATCTAAGTTGTATATATTTCAACGCATATCTTTAATAAGTAAAATATGTCTTTCATATGCTCTTGAAGTTACCAGTGTTCTATTACACTGCTGTTAGCATTTGTCGACAATGGCGGCCATGTTGCGTTCTGAGGACTTGAGAAACAAGGGAAGAACAAGAACGAGTAGATTTGGAAGATGATTCAATGTCCGATATAGGTTTAAAAGCCGTTTTTCTTGCAAGCGGTACCGCTGCCTTTCCTCTGTAACAGTGAACAACATTAGTTGGGCTGCTGAATGATTTTCTTGCTCGTTTCGTTGATTGAAAGGTTTCATTTTCATGAGAGTTTGAATGAGACTCATTAGTTAGCGAGCAATTATTGTCATCGTCTTCGGTGCGAGAGCGCTTTTTCGAAATTACAGCACCCCGCTTTGACACAAAACTGTTATCGAACCTATTGCGTAACCGATTCCTGGGACAGGAATAAGCTCTTTGGATTTTTCTTTTGCTCACCAGTTCGACCTTCAACGTTTCATCAAGAGCCTGCGAAAAAAGATTACGTTCGTAAAAACAGTTTGTTCAAAGTTAAGATTGACAACAATATGAAAGTGGTCAAGTAATTTAGTTAATTTTGCCGTAACACTTGTGTACAACTTACCATGCTAAGGAGATAAACTGCTACATCCGGGGTGGTATTCATCAATTTGTTTTGCATTGTTTCTTTTCAACAAATAGTTGTTGTTTTATTCAAGAAGTTCGATGGTGTGTACTATCAGCCAACCATTATATAGGTAACTTTGCCAGAAAAAAAGTTTAAGAAGTCAACGTGTTTTTCAAGTGCCGCGTTTAAACTTTGCGTTTCGACTTCGTATCAGACATTTATTTTGTTTAATGAGATAAGACTGCTTATCAGAAAAAGTCCGCTCTTCAAAGTTAGCGTGGTACGCTTATAGTGATTAACTAACGTTTTAAGTTTTGTTTATGTTTGCGAAAAACATTTCTTCACAATTGACATTCCAATAATTAACAACATGTTTCATGTCTTCGTTAGTATAGTGGTAAGTATCCCCGCCTGTCACGCGGGAGACCGGGGTTCGATTCCCCGACGGGCAGCGTTTGTTATTTTTTCTGCATTATCTGTGAGATTTTAGTTGACAACAGTTGACTTTCAACGCCAAAAAAGTGCAAAAATCCATTACTAACATGCTTTTCCTGGTTTGAACAGATTCCTTGAGAAACCTCAAAGTTTTGTGCAACAATGTCTGAAATCAGAAAAATGATGTGCACTAGTTTAATATTTTGCTTTATTGCAAGTGATGAAAATAAGCACATGACTGCTTGAAGACGAAGACACGAAAAAGCCACAAAAAGAAGGTAATTGCGAAAGTACATCAACGCGATGGAACAAACTTGATGAAAACATCTAAGTTGTATATATTTCAACGCATATCTTTAATAAGTAAAATATGTCTTTCATATGCTCTTGAAGTTACCAGTGTTCTATTACACTGCTGTTAGCATTTGTCGACAATGGCGGCCATGTTGCGTTCTGAGGACTTGAGAAACAAGGGAAGAACAAGAACGAGTAGATTTGGAAGATGATTCAATGTCCGATATAGGTTTAAAAGCCGTTTTTCTTGCAAGCGGTACCGCTGCCTTTCCTCTGTAACAGTGAACAACATTAGTTGGGCTGCTGAATGATTTTCTTGCTCGTTTCGTTGATTGAAAGGTTTCATTTTCATGAGAGTTTGAATGAGACTCATTAGTTAGCGAGCAATTATTGTCATCGTCTTCGGTGCGAGAGCGCTTTTTCGAAATTACAGCACCCCGCTTTGACACAAAACTGTTATCGAACCTATTGCGTAACCGATTCCTGGGACAGGAATAAGCTCTTTGGATTTTTCTTTTGCTCACCAGTTCGACCTTCAACGTTTCATCAAGAGCCTGCGAAAAAAGATTACGTTCGTAAAAACAGTTTGTTCAAAGTTAAGATTGACAACAATATGAAAGTGGTCAAGTAATTTAGTTAATTTTGCCGTAACACTTGTGTACAACTTACCATGCTAAGGAGATAAACTGCTACATCCGGGGTGGTATTCATCAATTTGTTTTGCATTGTTTCTTTTCAACAAATAGTTGTTGTTTTATTCAAGAAGTTCGATGGTGTGTACTATCAGCCAACCATTATATAGGTAACTTTGCCAGAAAAAAAGTTTAAGAAGTCAACGTGTTTTTCAAGTGCCGCGTTTAAACTTTGCGTTTCGACTTCGTATCAGACATTTATTTTGTTTAATGAGATAAGACTGCTTATCAGAAAAAGTCCGCTCTTCAAAGTTAGCGTGGTACGCTTATAGTGATTAACTAACGTTTTAAGTTTTGTTTATGTTTGCGAAAAACATTTCTTCAGAATTGACATTCCAATAATTAACAACATGTTTCATGTCTTCGTTAGTATAGTGGTAAGTATCCCCGCCTGTCACGCGGGAGACCGGGGTTCGATTCCCCGACGGGGAGCGTTTATTATTTTTTCTGCATTATCTGTGAGATTTTAGTTGACAACAGTTGACTTTCAACGCCAAAAAAGTACAAAAATCCATTACTAACATGCTTTTTCTGGTTTGAACAGATTCCTTGAGAAACCTCAAAGTTTTGTGCAACAATGTCTGAAATCAAAAAAATGATGTGCACTAGTTTAATATTTTGCTTTATTGCAAGTGATGAAAATAAGCACATGACTGCTTGAAGACGAAGACACGAAAAAGCCACAAAAAGAAGGTAATTGCGAAAGTACATCAACGCGATGGAACAAACTTGATGAAAACATCTAAGTTGTATATATTTCAACGCATATCTTTAATAAGTAAAATATGTCTTTCATATGCTCTTGAAGTTACCAGTGTTCTATTACACTGCTGTTAGCATTTGTCGACAATGGCGGCCATGTTGCGTTCTGAGGACTTGAGAAACAAGGGAAGAACAAGAACGAGTAGATTTGGAAGATGATTCAATGTCCGATATAGGTTTAAAAGCCGTTTTTCTTGCAAGCGGTACCGCTGCCTTTACTCTGTAACAGTGACCAACATTAGTTGGGCTGCTGAATGATTTTCTTGCTCGTTTCGTTGATTGAAAGGTTTCATTTTCATGAGAGTTTGAATGAGACTTATTAGTTAGCGAGCAATTATTGTCATCGTCTTCGGTGCGAGAGCGCTTTTTCGAAATTACAGCACCCCGCTTTGACACAAAACTGTTATCGAACCTATTGCGTAACCGATTCCTGGGACAGGAATAAGCTCTTTGGATTTTTCTTTTGCTCACCAGTTCGACCTTCAACGTTTCATCAAGAGCCTGCGAAAAAAGATTACGTTCGTAAAAACAGTTTGTTCAAAGTTAAGATTGACAACAATATGAAAGTGGTCAAGTAATTTAGTTAATTTTGCCGTAACACTTGTGTACAACTTACCATGCTAAGGAGATAAACTGCTACATCCGGGGTGGTATTCATCAATTTGTTTTGCATTGTTTCTTTTCAACAAATAGTTGTTGTTTTATTCAAAAGTTCGATGGTGTGTACTATCAGCCAACCATTATATAGGTAACTTTGCCAGAAAAAAAGTTTAAGAAGTCAACGTGTTTTTCAAGTGCCGCGTTTAAACTTTGCGTTTCGACTTCGTATCAGACATTTATTTTGTTTAATGAGATAAGACTGCTTATCAGAAAAAGTCCGCTCTTCAAAGTTAGCGTGGTACGCTTATAGTGATTAACTAACGTTTTAAGTTTTGTTTATGTTTGCGAAAAACATTTCTTCAGAATTGACATTCCAATAATTAACAACATGTTTCATGTCTTCGTTAGTATAGTGGTAAGTATCCCCGCCTGTCACGCGGGAGACCGGGGTTCGATTCCCCGACGGGGAGCGTTTATTATTTTTTCTGCATTATCTGTGAGATTTTAGTTGACAAGAGTTGACTTTCAACGCCAAAAAAGTACAAAAATCCATTACTAACATGCTTTTTCTGGTTTGAACAGATTCCTTGAGAAACCTCAAAGTTTTGTGCAACAATGTCTGAAATCAAAAAAATGATGTGCACTAGTTTAATATTTTGCTTTATTGCAAGTGATGAAAATAAGCACATGACTGCTTGAAGACGAAGACACGAAAAAGCCACAAAAAGAAGGTAATTGCGAAAGTACATCAACGCGATGGAACAAACTTGATGAAAACATCTAAGTTGTATATATTTCAACGCATATCTTTAATAAGTAAAATATGTCTTTCATATGCTCTTGAAGTTACCAGTGTTCTATTACACTGCTGTTAGCATTTGTCGACAATGGCGGCCATGTTGCGTTCTGAGGACTTGAGAAACAAGGGAAGAACAAGAACGAGTAGATTTGGAAGATGATTCAATGTCCGATATAGGTTTAAAAGCCGTTTTTCTTGCAAGCGGTACCGCTGCCTTTCCTCTGTAACAGTGAACAACATTAGTTGGGCTGCTGAATGATTTTCTTGCTCGTTTCGTTGATTGAAAGGTTTCATTTTCATGAGAGTTTGAATGAGACTCATCAGTTAGCGAGCAATTATTGTCATCGTCTTCGGTGCGAGAGCGCTTTTTCGAAATTACAGCACCCCGCTTTGACACAAAACTGTTATCGAACCTATTGCGTAACCGATTCCTGGGACAGGAATAAGCTCTTTGGATTTTTCTTTTGCTCACCAGTTCGACCTTCAACGTTTCATCAAGAGCCTGCGAAAAAAGATTACGTTCGTAAAAACAGTTTGTTCAAAGTTAAGATTGACAACAATATGAAAGTGGTCAAGTAATTTAGTTAATTTTGCCGTAACACTTGTGTACAACTTACCATGCTAAGGAGATAAACTGCTACATCCGGGGTGGTATTCATCAATTTGTTTTGCATTGTTTCTTTTCAACAAATAGTTGTTGTTTTATTCAAGAAGTTCGATGGTGTGTACTATCAGCCAACCATTATATAGGTAACTTTGCCAGAAAAAAAGTTTAAGAAGTCAACGTGTTTTTCAAGTGCCGCGTTTAAACTTTGCGTTTCGACTTCGTATCAGACATTTATTTTGTTTAATGAGATAAGACTGCTTATCAGAAAAAGTCCGCTCTTCAAAGTTAGCGTGGTACGCTTATAGTGATTAACTAACGTTTTAAGTTTTGTTTATGTTTGCGAAAAACATTTCTTCAGAATTGACATTCCAATAATTAACAACATGTTTCATGTCTTCGTTAGTATAGTGGTAAGTATCCCCGCCTGTCACGCGGGAGACCGGGGTTCGATTCCCCGACGGGGAGCGTTTATTATTTTTTCTGCATTATCTGTGAGATTTTAGTTGACAACAGTTGACTTTCAACGCCAAAAAAGTACAAAAATCCATTACTAACATGCTTTTTCTGGTTTGAACAGATTCCTTGAGAAACCTCAAAGTTTTGTGCAACAATGTCTGAAATCAAAAAAATGATGTGCACTAGTTTAATATTTTGCTTTATTGCAAGTGATGAAAATAAGCACATGACTGCTTGAAGACGAAGACACGAAAAAGCCACAAAAAGAAGGTAATTGCGAAAGTACATCAACGCGATGGAACAAACTTGATGAAAACATCTAAGTTGTATATATTTCAACGCATATCTTTAATAAGTAAAATATGTCTTTCATATGCTCTTGAAGTTACCAGTGTTCTATTACACTGCTGTTAGCATTTGTCGACAATGGCGGCCATGTTGCGTTCTGAGGACTTGAGAAACAAGGGAAGAACAAGAACGAGTAGATTTGGAAGATGATTCAATGTCCGATATAGGTTTAAAAGCCGTTTTTCTTGCAAGCGGTACCGCTGCCTTTACTCTGTAACAGTGACCAACATTAGTTGGGCTGCTGAATGATTTTCTTGCTCGTTTCGTTGATTGAAAGGTTTCATTTTCATGAGAGTTTGAATGAGACTTATTAGTTAGCGAGCAATTATTGTCATCGTCTTCGGTGCGAGAGCGCTTTTTCGAAATTACAGCACCCCGCTTTGACACAAAACTGTTATCGAACCTATTGCGTAACCGATTCCTGGGACAGGAATAAGCTCTTTGGATTTTTCTTTTGCTCACCAGTTCGACCTTCAACGTTTCATCAAGAGCCTGCGAAAAAAGATTACGTTCGTAAAAACAGTTTGTTCAAAGTTAAGATTGACAACAATATGAAAGTGGTCAAGTAATTTAGTTAATTTTGCCGTAACACTTGTGTACAACTTACCATGCTAAGGAGATAAACTGCTACATCCGGGGTGGTATTCATCAATTTGTTTTGCATTGTTTCTTTTCAACAAATAGTTGTTGTTTTATTCAAAAGTTCGATGGTGTGTACTATCAGCCAACCATTATATAGGTAACTTTGCCAGAAAAAAAGTTTAAGAAGTCAACGTGTTTTTCAAGTGCCGCGTTTAAACTTTGCGTTTCGACTTCGTATCAGACATTTATTTTGTTTAATGAGATAAGACTGCTTATCAGAAAAAGTCCGCTCTTCAAAGTTAGCGTGGTACGCTTATAGTGATTAACTAACGTTTTAAGTTTTGTTTATGTTTGCGAAAAACATTTCTTCAGAATTGACATTCCAATAATTAACAACATGTTTCATGTCTTCGTTAGTATAGTGGTAAGTATCCCCGCCTGTCACGCGGGAGACCGGGGTTCGATTCCCCGACGGGGAGCGTTTATTATTTTTTCTGCATTATCTGTGAGATTTTAGTTGACAAGAGTTGACTTTCAACGCCAAAAAAGTACAAAAATCCATTACTAACATGCTTTTTCTGGTTTGAACAGATTCCTTGAGAAACCTCAAAGTTTTGTGCAACAATGTCTGAAATCAAAAAAATGATGTGCACTAGTTTAATATTTTGCTTTATTGCAAGTGATGAAAATAAGCACATGACTGCTTGAAGACGAAGACACGAAAAAGCCACAAAAAGAAGGTAATTGCGAAAGTACATCAACGCGATGGAACAAACTTGATGAAAACATCTAAGTTGTATATATTTCAACGCATATCTTTAATAAGTAAAATATGTCTTTCATATGCTCTTGAAGTTACCAGTGTTCTATTACACTGCTGTTAGCATTTGTCGACAATGGCGGCCATGTTGCGTTCTGAGGACTTGAGAAACAAGGGAAGAACAAGAACGAGTAGATTTGGAAGATGATTCAATGTCCGATATAGGTTTAAAAGCCGTTTTTCTTGCAAGCGGTACCGCTGCCTTTCCTCTGTAACAGTGAACAACATTAGTTGGGCTGCTGAATGATTTTCTTGCTCGTTTCGTTGATTGAAAGGTTTCATTTTCATGAGAGTTTGAATGAGACTCATCAGTTAGCGAGCAATTATTGTCATCGTCTTCGGTGCGAGAGCGCTTTTTCGAAATTACAGCACCCCGCTTTGACACAAAACTGTTATCGAACCTATTGCGTAACCGATTCCTGGGACAGGAATAAGCTCTTTGGATTTTTCTTTTGCTCACCAGTTCGACCTTCAACGTTTGATCAAGAGCCTGCGAAAAAAGATTACGTTCGTAAAAACAGTTTGTTCAAAGTTAAGATTGACAACAATATGAAAGTGGTCAAGTAATTTAGTTAATTTTGCCGTAACACTTGTGTACAACTTACCATGCTAAGGAGATAAACTGCTACATCCGGGGTGGTATTCATCAATTTGTTTTGCATTGTTTCTTTTCAACAAATAGTTGTTGTTTTATTCAAGAAGTTCGATGGTGTGTACTATCAGCCAACCATTATATAGGTAACTTTGCCAGAAAAAAAGTTTAAGAAGTCAACGTGTTTTTCAAGTGCCGCGTTTAAACTTTGCGTTTCGACTTCGTATCAGACATTTATTTTGTTTAATGAGATAAGACTGCTTATCAGAAAAAGTCCGCTCTTCAAAGTTAGCGTGGTACGCTTATAGTGATTAACTAACGTTTTAAGTTTTGTTTATGTTTGCGAAAAACATTTCTTCAGAATTGACATTCCAATAATTAACAACATGTTTCATGTCTTCGTTAGTATAGTGGTAAGTATCCCCGCCTGTCACGCGGGAGACCGGGGTTCGATTCCCCGACGGGGAGCGTTTGTTATTTTTTCTGCATTATCTGTGAGATTTTAGTTGACAAGAGTTGACTTTCAACGCCAAAAAAGTACAAAAATCCATTACTAACATGCTTTTTCTGGTTTGAACAGATTCCTTGAGAAACCTCAAAGTTTTGTGCAACAATGTCTGAAATCAAAAAAATGATGTGCACTAGTTTAATATTTTGCTTTATTGCAAGTGATGAAAATAAGCACATGACTGCTTGAAGACGAAGACACGAAAAAGCCACAAAAAGAAGGTAATTGCGAAAGTACATCAACGCGATGGAACAAACTTGATGAAAACATCTAAGTTGTATATATTTCAACGCATATCTTTAATAAGTAAAATATGTCTTTCATATGCTCTTGAAGTTACCAGTGTTCTATTACACTGCTGTTAGCATTTGTCGACAATGGCGGCCATGTTGCGTTCTGAGGACTTGAGAAACAAGGGAAGAACAAGAACGAGTAGATTTGGAAGATGATTCAATGTCCGATATAGGTTTAAAAGCCGTTTTTCTTGCAAGCGGTACCGCTGCCTTTCCTCTGTAACAGTGACCAACATTAGTTGGGCTGCTGAATGATTTTCTTGCTCGTTTCGTTGATTGAAAGGTTTCATTTTCATGAGAGTTTGAATGAGACTCATTAGTTAGCGAGCAATTATTGTCATCGTCTTCGGTGCGAGAGCGCTTTTTCGAAATTACAGCACCCCGCTTTGACACAAAACTGTTATCGAACCTATTGCGTAACCGATTCCTGGGACAGGAATAAGCTCTTTGGATTTTTCTTTTGCTCACCAGTTCGACCTTCAACGTTTCATCAAGAGCCTGCGAAAAAAGATTACGTTCGTAAAAACAGTTTGTTCAAAGTTAAGATTGACAACAATATGAAAGTGGTCAAGTAATTTAGTTAATTTTGCCGTAACACTTGTGTACAACTTACCATGCTAAGGAGATAAACTGCTACATCCGGGGTGGTATTCATCAATTTGTTTTGCATTGTTTCTTTTCAACAAATAGTTGTTGTTTTATTCAAGAAGTTCGATGGTGTGTACTATCAGCCAACCATTATATAGGTAACTTTGCCAGAAAAAAAGTTTAAGAAGTCAACGTGTTTTTCAAGTGCCGCGTTTAAACTTTGCGTTTCGACTTCGTATCAGACATTTATTTTGTTTAATGAGATAAGACTGCTTATCAGAAAAAGTCCGCTCTTCAAAGTTAGCGTGGTACGCTTATAGTGATTAACTAACGTTTTAAGTTTTGTTTATGTTTGCGAAAAACATTTCTTCAGAATTGACATTCCAATAATTAACAACATGTTTCATGTCTTCGTTAGTATAGTGGTAAGTATCCCCGCCTGTCACGCGGGAGACCGGGGCTCGATTCCCCGACGGGGAGCGTTTATTATTTTTTCTGCATTATCTGTGAGATTTTAGTTGACAAGAGTTGACTTTCAACGCCAAAAAAGTACAAAAATCCATTACTAACATGCTTTTTCTGGTTTGAACAGATTCCTTGAGAAACCTCAAAGTTTTGTGCAACAATGTCTGAAATCAAAAAAATGATGTGCACTAGTTTAATATTTTGCTTTATTGCAAGTGATGAAAATAAGCACATGACTGCTTGAAGACGAAGACACGAAAAAGCCACAAAAAGAAGGTAATTGCGAAAGTACATCAACGCGATGGAACAAACTTGATGAAAACATCTAAGTTGTATATATTTCAACGCATATCTTTAATAAGTAAAATATGTCTTTCATATGCTCTTGAAGTTACCAGTGTTCTATTACACTGCTGTTAGCATTTGTCGACAATGGCGGCCATGTTGCGTTCTGAGGACTTGAGAAACAAGGGAAGAACAAGAACGAGTAGATTTGGAAGATGATTCAATGTCCGATATAGGTTTAAAAGCCGTTTTTCTTGCAAGCGGTACCGCTGCCTTTCCTCTGTAACAGTGACCAACATTAGTTGGGCTGCTGAATGATTTTCTTGCTCGTTTCGTTGATTGAAAGGTTTCATTTTCATGAGAGTTTAAATGAGACTCATCAGTTAGCGAGCAATTATTGTCATCGTCTTCGGTGCGAGAGCGCTTTTTCGAAATTACAGCACCCCGCTTTGACACAAAACTGTTATCGAACCTATTGCGTAACCGATTCCTGGGACAGGAATAAGCTCTTTGGATTTTTCTTTTGCTCACCAGTTCGACCTTCAACGTTTCATCAAGAGCCTGCGAAAAAAGATTACGTTCGTAAAAACAGTTTGTTCAAAGTTAAGATTGACAACAATATGAAAGTGGTCAAGTAATTTAGTTAATTTTGCCGTAACACTTGTGTACAACTTACCATGCTAAGGAGATAAACTGCTACATCCGGGGTGGTATTCATCAATTTGTTTTGCATTGTTTCTTTTCAACAAATAGTTGTTGTTTTATTCAAGAAGTTCGATGGTGTGTACTATCAGCCAACCATTATATAGGTAACTTTGCCAGAAAAAAAGTTTAAGAAGTCAACGTGTTTTTCAAGTGCCGCGTTTAAACTTTGCGTTTCGACTTCGTATCAGACATTTATTTTGTTTAATGAGATAAGACTGCTTATCAGAAAAAGTCCGCTCTTCAAAGTTAGCGTGGTACGCTTATAGTGATTAACTAACGTTTTAAGTTTTGTTTATGTTTGCGAAAAACATTTCTTCAGAATTGACATTCCAATAATTAACAACATGTTTCATGTCTTCGTTAGTATAGTGGTAAGTATCCCCGCCTGTCACGCGGGAGACCGGGGTTCGATTCCCCGACGGGGAGCGTTTGTTATTTTTTCTGCATTATCTGTGAGATTTTAGTTGACAAGAGTTGACTTTCAACGCCAAAAAAAGTACAAAAATCCATTACTAACATGCTTTTTCTGGTTTGAACAGATTCCTTGAGAAACCTCAAAGTTTTGTGCAACAATGTCTGAAATCAAAAAAATGATGTGCACTAGTTTAATATTTTGCTTTATTGCAAGTGATGAAAATAAGCACATGACTGCTTGAAGACGAAGACACGAAAAAGCCACAAAAAGAAGGTAATTGCGAAAGTACATCAACGCGATGGAACAAACTTGATGAAAACATCTAAGTTGTATATATTTCAACGCATATCTTTAATAAGCAAAATATGTCTTTCATATGCTCTTGAAGTTACCAGTGTTCTATTACACTGCTGTTAGCATTTGTCGACAATGGCGGCCATGTTGCGTTCTGAGGACTTGAGAAACAAGGGAAGAACAAGAACGAGTAGATTTGGAAGATGATTCAATGTCCGATATAGGTTTAAAAGCCGTTTTTCTTGCAAGCGGTACCGCTGCCTTTCCTCTGTAACAGTGACCAACATTAGTTGGGCTGCTGAATGATTTTCTTGCTCGTTTCGTTGATTGAAAGGTTTCATTTTCATGAGAGTTTAAATGAGACTCATCAGTTAGCGAGCAATTATTGTCATCGTCTTCGGTGCGAGAGCGCTTTTTCGAAATTACAGCACCCCGCTTTGACACAAAACTGTTATCGAACCTATTGCGTAACCGATTCCTGGGACAGGAATAAGCTCTTTGGATTTTTCTTTTGCTCACCAGTTCGACCTTCAACGTTTCATCAAGAGCCTGCGAAAAAAGATTACGTTCGTAAAAACAGTTTGTTCAAAGTTAAGATTGACAACAATATGAAAGTGGTCAAGTAATTTAGTTAATTTTGCCGTAACACTTGTGTACAACTTACCATGCTAAGGAGATAAACTGCTACATCCGGGGTGGTATTCATCAATTTGTTTTGCATTGTTTCTTTTCAAAACTTTGCGTTTCGACTTCGTATCAGACATTTATTTTGTTTAATGAGATAAGACTGCTTATCAGAAAAAGTCCGCTCTTCAAAGTTAGCGTGGTACGCTTATAGTGATTAACTAACGTTTTAAGTTTTGTTTATGTTTGCGAAAAACATTTCTTCAGAATTGACATTCCAATAATTAACAACATGTTTCATGTCTTCGTTAGTATAGTGGTAAGTATCCCCGCCTGTCACGCGGGAGACCGGGGTTCGATTCCCCGACGGGGAGCGTTTGTTATTTTTTCTGCATTATCTGTGAGATTTTAGTTGACAAGAGTTGACTTTCAACGCCAAAAAAGTACAAAAATCCATTACTAACATGCTTTTTCTGGTTTGAACAGATTCCTTGAGAAACCTCAAAGTTTTGTGCAAGAATGTCTGAAATCAAAAAAATGATGTGCACTAGTTTAATATTTTGCTTTATTGCAAGTGATGAAAATAAGCACATGACTGCTTGAAGACGAAGACACGAAAAAGCCACAAAAAGAAGGTAATTGCGAAAGTACATCAACGCGATGGAACAAACTTGATGAAAACATCTAAGTTGTATATATTTCAACGCATATCTTTAATAAGCAAAATATGTCTTTCATATGCTCTTGAAGTTACCAGTGTTCTATTACACTGCTGTTAGCATTTGTCGACAATGGCGGCCATGTTGCGTTCTGAGGACTTGAGAAACAAGGGAAGAACAAGAACGAGTAGATTTGGAAGATGATTCAATGTCCGATATAGGTTTAAAAGCCGTTTTTCTTGCAAGCGGTACCGCTGCCTTTCCTCTGTAACAGTGACCAACATTAGTTGGGCTGCTGAATGATTTTCTTGCTCGTTTCGTTGATTGAAAGGTTTCATTTTCATGAGAGTTTGAATGAGACTCATTAGTTAGCGAGCAATTATTGTCATCGTCTTCGGTGCGAGAGCGCTTTTTCGAAATTACAGCACCCCGCTTTGACACAAAACTGTTATCGAACCTATTGCGTAACCGATTCCTGGGACAGGAATAAGCTCTTTGGATTTTTCTTTTGCTCACCAGTTCGACCTTCAACGTTTCATCAAGAGCCTGCGAAAAAAGATTACGTTCGTAAAAACAGTTTGTTCAAAGTTAAGATTGACAACAATATGAAAGTGGTCAAGTAATTTAGTTAATTTTGCCGTAACACTTGTGTACAACTTACCATGCTAAGGAGATAAACTGCTACATCCGGGGTGGTATTCATCAATTTGTTTTGCATTGTTTCTTTTCAACAAATAGTTGTTGTTTTATTCAAGAAGTTCGATGGTGTGTACTATCAGCCGACCATTATATACGGAACTTTGCCAGAAAAAAAGTTTAAGAAGTCAACGTGTTTTCCAAGTGCCGCGTTTAAACTTTGCGTTTCGACTTCGTATCAGACATTTATTTTGTTTAATGAGATAAGACTGCTTATCAGAAAAAGTCCGCTCTTCAAAGTTAGCGTGGTACGCTCATAGTGATTAACTAACGTTTTAAGTTTTGTTTATGTTTGCGAAAGACATTTCTTCAGAATTGACATTCCAATAATTAACAACATGTTTCATGTCCTCGTTAGTATAGTGGTAAGTATCCCCGCCTGTCACGCGGGAGACCGGGGTTCGATTCCCCGACGGGCAGCGTTTGTTATTTTTTCTGCATTATCTGTGAGATTTTAGTTGACAACAGTTGACTTTCAACGCCAAAAAAGTACAAAAATCCATTACTAACATGCTTTTTCTGGTTTGAACAGATTCCTTGAGAAACCTCAAAGTTTTGTGCAACAATGTCTGAAATCAAAAAAATGATGTGCACTAGTTTAATATTTTGCTTAATTGCAAGTGATGAAAATAAGCACATGACTGCTTGAAGACGAAGACACGAAAAAGCCACAAAAAGAAGGTAATTGCGAAAGTACATCAACGCGATGGAACAAACTTGATGAAAACATCTATATATATTTCAACGCATATCTTTAATAAGTAAAATATGTCTTTCATATGCTCTTGAAGTTACCAGTGTTCTATTACACTGCTGTTAGCATTTGTCGACAATGGCGGCCATGTTGCGTTCTGAGGACTTGAGAAACAAGGGAAGAACAAGAACGAGTAGATTTGGAAGATGATTCAATGTCCGATATAGGTTTAAAAGCCGTTTTTCTTGCAAGCGGTACCGCTGCCTTTCCTCTGTAACAGTGACCAACATTAGTTGGGCAGCTGAATGATTTTCTTGCTCGTTTCGTTGATTGAAAGGTTTCATTTTCATGAGAGTTTAAATGAGACTCATTAGTTAGCGAGCAATTATTGTCATCGTCTTCGGTGCGAGAGCGCTTTTTCGAAATTACAGCACCCCGCTTTGACACAAAACTGTTATCGAACCTATTGCGTAACCGATTCCTGGGACAGGAATAAGCTCTTTGGATTTTTCTTTTGCTCACCAGTTCGACCTTCAACGTTTCATCAAGAGCCTGCGAAAAAAGATTACGTTCGTAAAAACAGTTTGTTCAAAGTTAAGATTGACAACAATATGAAAGTGGTCAAGTAATTTAGTTAATTTTGCCGTGACACTTGTGTACAACTTACCATGCTAAGGAGATAAACTGCTACATCCGGGGTGGTATTCATCAATTTGTTTTGCATTGTTTCTTTTCAACAAATAGTTGTTGTTTTATTCAAGAAGTTCGATGGTGTGTACTATCAGCCAACCATTATATAGGTAACTTTGCCAGAAAAAAAGTTTAAGAAGTCAACGTGTTTTTCAAGTGCCGCGTTTAAACTTTGCGTTTCGACTTCGTATCAGACATTTATTTTGTTTAATGAGATAAGACTGCTTATCAGAAAAAGTCCGCTCTTCAAAGTTAGCGTGGTACGCTCATAGTGATTAACTAACGTTTTAAGTTTTGTTTATGTTTGCGAAAGACATTTCTTCAGAATTGACATTCCAATAATTAATAACATGTTTCATGTCCTCGTTAGTATAGTGGTAAGTATCCCCGCCTGTCACGCGTGAGACCGGGGTTCGATTCCCCGACGGGGAGCGTTTGTTATTTTTTCTGCATTATCTGTGAGATTTTAATTGACAACAGTTGACTTTCAACGCCAAAAAAGTACAAAAATCCATTACTAACATGCTTTTTCTGGTTTGAACAGATTCCTTGAGAAACCTCAAAGTTTTGTGCAACAATGTCTGAAATCAGAAAAATGATGTGCACTAGTTTAATATTTTGCTTTATTGCAAGTGATGAAAATAAGCACATGACTGCTTGAAGACGAAGACACGAAAAAGCCACAAAAAGAAGGTAATTGCGAAAGTACATCAACGCGATGGAACAAACTTGATGAAAACATCTAAGTTGTATATATTTCAACGCATATCTTTAATAAGTAAAATATGTCTTTCATATGCTCTTGAAGTTACCAGTGTTCTATTACACTGCTGTTAGCATTTGTCGACAATGGCGGCCATGTTGCGTTCTGAGGACTTGAGAAACAAGGGAAGAACAAGAACGAGTAGATTTGGAAGATGATTCAATGTCCGATATAGGTTTAAAAGCCGTTTTTCTTGCAAGCGGTACCGCTGCCTTTCCTCTGTAACAGTGACCAACATTAGTTGGGCTGCTGAATGATTTTCTTGCTCGTTTCGTTGATTGAAAGGTTTCATTTTCATGAGAGTTTAAATGAGACTCATCAGTTAGCGAGCAATTATTGTCATCGTCTTCGGTGCGAGAGCGCTTTTTCGAAATTACAGCACCCCGCTTTGACACAAAACTGTTATCGAACCTATTGCGTAACCGATTCCTGGGACAGGAATAAGCTCTTTGGATTTTTCTTTTGCTCACCAGTTCGACCTTCAACGTTTCATCAAGAGCCTGCGAAAAAAGATTACGTTCGTAAAAACAGTTTGTTCAAAGTTAAGATTGACAACAATATGAAAGTGGTCAAGTAATTTAGTTAATTTTGCCGTAACACTTGTGTACAACTTACCATGCTAAGGAGATAAACTGCTACATCCGGGGTGGTATTCATCAATTTGTTTTGCATTGTTTCTTTTCAACAAATAGTTGTTGTTTTATTCAAGAAGTTCGATGGTGTGTACTATCAGCCAACCATTATATAGGTAACTTTGCCAGAAAAAAAGTTTAAGAAGTCAACGTGTATTTCAAGTGCCGCGTTTAAACTTTGCGTTTCGACTTCGTATCAGACATTTATTTTGTTTAATGAGATAAGACTGCTTATCAGAAAAAGTCCGCTCTTCAAAGTTAGCGTGGTACGCTTATAGTGATTAACTAACGTTTTAAGTTTTGTTTATGTTTGCGAAAAACATTTCTTCAGAATTGACATTCCAATAATTAACAACATGTTTCATGTCCTCGTTAGTATAGTGGTAAGTATCCCCGCCTGTCACGCGGGAGACCGGGGTTCGATTCCCCGACGGGCAGCGTTTGTTATTTTTTCTGCATTATCTGTGAGATTTTAGTTGACAACAGTTGACTTTCAACGCCAAAAAAGTGCAAAAATCCATTACTAACATGCTTTTCCTGGTTTGAACAGATTCCTTGAGAAACCTCAAAGTTTTGTGCAAGAATGTCTGAAATCAAAAAAATGATGTGCACTAGTTTAATATTTTGCTTTATTGCAAATGATGAAAATAAGCACATGACTGCTTGAAGACGAAGACACGAAAAAGCCACAAAAAGAAGGTAATTGCGAAAGTACATCAACGCGATGGAACAAACTTGATGAAAACATCTATATATATTTCAACGCATATCTTTAATAAGTAAAATATGTCTTTCATATGCTCTTGAAGTTACCAGTGTTCTATTACACTGCTGTTAGCATTTGTCGACAATGGCGGCCATGTTGCGTTCTGAGGACTTGAGAAACAAGGGAAGAACAAGAACGAGTAGATTTGGAAGATGATTCAAGGTCCGATATAGGTTTAAAAGCCGTTTTTCTTGCAAGCGGTACCGCTGCCTTTCCTCTATAACAGTGACCAACATTAGTTGGGTTGCTGAATGATTTTCTTGCTCGTTTCGTTGATTGAAAGGTTTCATTTTCATGAGAGTTTAAATGAGACTCATCAGTTAGCGAGCAATTATTGTCATCGTCTTCGGTGCGAGAGCGCTTTTTCGAAATTACAGCACCCCGCTTTGACACAAAACTGTTATCGAACCTATTGCGTAACCGATTACTGGGACAGGAATAAGCTCTTTGGATTTTTCTTTTGCTCACCAGTTCGACCTTCAACGTTTTATCAAGAGCCTGCGAAAAAAGATTACGTTCGTAAAAACAGTTTGTTCAAAGTTAAGATTGACAACAATATGAAAGTGGTCAAGTAATTTAGTTAATTTTGCCGTAACACTTGTGTACAACTTACCATGCTAAGGAGATAAACTGCTACATCCGGGGTGGTATTCATCAATTTGTTTTGCATTGTTTCTTTTCAACAAATAGTTGTTGTTTTATTCAAGAAGTTCGATGGTGTGGACTATCAGCCAACCATTATATAGGTAACTTTGCCAGAAAAAAAGTTTAAGAAGTCAACGTGTTTTTCAAGTGCCGCGTTTAAACTTTGCGTTTCGACTTCGTTTTAGACATTTATTTTGTTTAATGAGATAAGACTGCTTATCAGAAAAAGTCCGCTCTTCAAAGTTAGCGTGGTACGCTTATAGTGATTAACTAACGTTTTAAGTTTTGTTTATGTTTGCGAAAAACATTTCTTCAGAATTGACATTCCAATAATTAACAACATGTTTCATGTCCTCGTTAGTATAGTGGTAAGTATCCCCGCCTGTCACGCGGGAGACCGGGGTTCGATTCCCCGACGGGGAGCGTTTGTTATTTTTTCTGCATTATCTGTGAGATTTTAGTTGACAAGAGTTGACTTTCAACGCCAAAAAAGTACAAAAATCCATTACTAACATGCTTTTTCTGGTTTGAACAGATTCCTTGAGAAACCTCAAAGTTTTGTGCAACAATGTCTGAAATCAGAAAAATGATGTGCACTAGTTTAATATTTTGCTTTATTGCAAGTGATGAAAATAAGCACATGACTGCTTGAAGACGAAGACACGAAAAAGCCACAAAAAGAAGGTAATTGCGAAAGTACATCAACGCGATGGAACAAACTTGATGAAAACATCTAAGTTGTATATATTTCAACGCATATCTTTAATAAGTAAAATATGTCTTTCATATGCTCTTGAAGTTACCAGTGTTCTATTACACTGCTGTTAGCATTTGTCGACAATGGCGGCCATGTTGCGTTCTGAGGACTTGAGAAACAAGGGAAGAACAAGAACGAGTAGATTTGGAAGATGATTCAATGTCCGATATAGGTTTAAAAGCCGTTTTTCTTGCAAGCGGTACCGCTGCCTTTCCTCTGTAACAGTGAACAACATTAGTTGGGTTGCTGAATGATTTTCTTGCTCGTTTCGTTGATTGAAAGGTTTCATTTTCATGAGAGTTTAAATGAGACTCATGAGTTAGCGAGCAATTATTGTCATCGTCTTCGGTGCGAGAGCGCTTTTTCGAAATTACAGCACCCCGCTTTGACACAAAACTGTTATCGAACCTATTGCGTAACCGATTCCTGGGACAGGAATAAGCTCTTTGGATTTTTCTTTTGCTCACCAGTTCGACCTTCAACGTTTCATCAAGAGCCTGCGAAAAAAGATTACGTTCGTAAAAACAGTTTGTTCAAAGTTAAGATTGACAACAATATGAAAGTGGTCAAGTAATTTAGTTAATTTTGCCGTAACACTTGTGTACAACTTACCATGCTAAGGAGATAAACTGCTACATCCGGGGTGGTATTCATCAATTTGTTTTGCATTGTTTCGTTTCAACAAATAGTTGTTGTTTTATTCAAGAAGTTCGATGGTGTGGACTATCAGCCAACCATTATATGCCTTCGTTGGTACCATCATCAGGTACAATGAGTCAGTAATTCAAAACTGCCCTCTAGACTGCACAAACTGTGGTTTTCAGTGTTATATTATGGCGATGAAGGTGCAAGAACAGTGCACGAATGACAACAAATACAGTTCGTATCCAAGATCCAAAACAGCTGAATTGCGCCACAGTGGATGTCAAGACTATACAGAATAGAGGAAATTGAAACAGTTAAGCACTTGAGCAGTTGAGATTTCTGAAGTTCACAGTACCTAGGTGTTTGACATTATGGTGTTGGCTTTATCGTCTAAACATTCAAACAACAATAACAAACGAAAAGTTACTAGAAACACTTCACATGGCTATACATTAACATACTTGTAAACTTGCTGACATTTGGTTAACACACAAACATTTAAACTAAGTCGATTCTAACAGATTACTGCACTAAAACATACAAACTGCACTTTTAGAACAAGGTGTGGCTAAGTCCAAGCACGTTTTAGTCACATGACCGCATATAAAAGTTAGGATTGGCCCAAAACTAACAAAGAACAATGCACTTGGGAATAGACGTAACGCATGGTTGCACTTGGGAAAGAAAGCATAAAAATCACATTTAAATATTGTGAATTTGTCCGTAACAAGTAGATTTGGAAGATGATTCAAGGTCCGATATAGGTTTAAAAGCCGTTTTTCTTGCAAGCGGTACCGCTGCCTTTCCTCTATAACAGTGACCAACATCAGTTGGGTTGCTGAATGATTTTCTTGCTCGTTTCGTTGATTGAAAGGTTTCATTTTCATGAGAGTTTAAATGAGACTCATCAGTTAGCGAGCAATTATTGTCATCGTCTTCGGTGCGAGAGCGCTTTTTCGAAATTACAGCACCCCGCTTTGACACAAAACTGTTATCGAACCTATTGCGTAACCGATTACTGGGACAGGAATAAGCTCTTTGGATTTTTCTTTTGCTCACCAGTTCGACCTTCAACGTTTCATCAAGAGCCTGCGAAAAAAGATTACGTTCGTAAAAACAGTTTGTTCAAAGTTAAGATTGACAACAATATGAAAGTGGTCAAGTAATTTAGTTAATTTTGCCGTAACACTTGTGTACAACTTACCATGCTAAGGAGATAAACTGCTACATCCGGGGTGGTATTCATCAATTTGTTTTGCATTGTTTCTTTTCAACAAATAGTTGTTGTTTTATTCAAGAAGTTCGATGGTGTGGACTATCAGCCAACCATTATATACGTAACTTTGCCAGAAAAAAAGTTTAAGAAGTCAACGTGTTTTTCAAGTGCCGCGTTTAAACTTTGCGTTTCGACTTCGTATCAGACATTTATTTTGTTTAATGAGATAAGACTGCTTATCAGAAAAAGTCCGCTCTTCAAAGTTAGCGTGGTACGCTTATAGTGATTAACTAACGTTTTAAGTTTTGTTTATGTTTGCGAAAAACATTTCTTCACAATTGACATTATGTTTCATGTCCTCGTTAGTATAGTGGTAAGTATCCCCGCCTGTCACGCGGGAGACCGGGGTTCGATTCCCCGACGGGGAGCGTTTGTTATTTTTTCTGCATTATCTGTGAGATTTTAGTTGACAAGAGTTGACTTTCAACGCCAAAAAAGTACAAAAATCCATTACTAACATGCTTTTTCTGGTTTGAACAGATTCCTTGAGAAACCTCAAAGTTTTGTGCAACAATGTCTGAAATCAAAAAAATGATGTGCACTAGTTTAATATTTTGCTTTATTGCAAGTGATGAAAATAAGCACATGACTGCTTGAAGACGAAGACACGAAAAAGCCACAAAAAGAAGGTAATTGCGAAAGTACATCAACGCGATGGAACAAACTTGATGAAAACATCTATATATATTTCAACGCATATCTTTAATAAGTAAAATATGTCTTTCATATGCTCTTGAAGTTACCAGTGTTCTATTACACTGCTGTTAGCATTTGTCGACAATGGCGGCCATGTTGCGTTCTGAGGACTTGAGAAACAAGGGAAGAACAAGAACGAGTAGATTTGGAAGATGATTCAATGTCCGATATAGGTTTGAAAGCCGTTTTTCTTGCAAGCGGTACCGCTGCCTTTCCTCTGTAACAGTGAACAACATTAGTTGGGCTGCTGAATGATTTTCTTGCTCGTTTCGTTGATTGAAAGGTTTCATTTTCATGAGAGTTTAAATGAGACTCATCAGTTAGCGAGCAATTATTGTCATCGTCTTCGGTGCGAGAGCGCTTTTTCGAAATTACAGCACCCCGCTTTGACACAAAACTGTTATCGAACCTATTGCGTAACCGATTCCTGGGACAGGAATAAGCTCTTTGGATTTTTCTTTTGCTCACCAGTTCGACCTTCAACGTTTCATCAAGAGCCTGCGAAAACAGATTACGTTCGTAAAAACAGTTTGTTCAAAGTTAAGATTGACAACAATATGAAAGTGGTCAAGTAATTTAGTTAATTTTGCCGTAACACTTGTGTACAACTTACCATGCAAAGGAGATAAACTGCTACATCCGGGGTGGTATTCATCAATTTGTTTTGCATTGTTTCTTTTCAACAAATAGTTGTTGTTTTATTCAAGAAGTTCGATGGTGTGGACTATCAGCCAACCATTATATACGTAACTTTGCCAGAAAAAAAGTTTAAGAAGTCAACGTGTTTTTCAAGTGCCGCGTTTAAACTTTGCGTTTCGACTTCGTATCAGACATTTATTTTGTTTAATGAGATAAGACTGCTTATCAGAAAAAGTCCGCTCTTCAAAGTTAGCGTGGTACGCTTATAGTGATTAACTAACGTTTTAAGTTTTGTTTATGTTTGCGAAAAACATTTCTTCAGAATTGACAATTCAATAATTAACAACATGTTTCATGTCCTCGTTAGTATAGTGGTAAGTATCCCCGCCTGTCACGCGGGAGACCGCGGTTCGATTCCCCGACGGGGAGCGTTTGTTATTTTTTCTGCATTATCTGTGAGATTTTAGTTGACAACAGTTGACTTTCAACGCCAAAAAGTACAAAAATGCATTACTAACATGCTTTTTCTGGTTTGAACAGATTCCTTGAGAAACCTCAAAGTTTTGTGCAACAATGTCTGAAATCAGAAAAATGATGTGCACTAGTTTAATATTTTGCTTTATTGCAAGTGATGAAAATAAGCACATGACTGCTTGAAGACGAAGACACGAAAAAGCCACAAAAAGAAGGTAATTGCGAAAGTACATCAACGCGATGGAACAAACTTGAAGAAAAAATCTATATATATTTCAACGCATATCTTTAATAAGTAAAATATGTCTTTCATATGCTCTTGAAGTTACCAGTGTTCTATTACACTGCTGCTAGCATTTGTCGACAATGGCGGCCATGTTGCGTTCTGAGGACTTGAGAAACAAGGGAAGAACAAGAACGAGTAGATTTGGAAGATGATTCAATGTCCGATATAGGTTTGAAAGCCGTTTTTCTTGCAAGCGGTACCGCTGCCTTTCCTCTGTAACAGTGAACAACATTAGTTGGGCTGCTGAATGATTTTCTTGCTCGTTTCGTTGATTGAAAGGTTTCATTTTCATGAGAGTTTAAATGAGACTCATCAGTTAGCGAGCAATTATTGTCATCGTCTTCGGTGCGAGAGCGCTTTTTCGAAATTACAGCACCCCGCTTTGACACAAAACTGTTATCGAACCTATTGCGTAACCGATTCCTGGGACAGGAATAAGCTCTTTGGATTTTTCTTTTGCTCACCAGTTCGACCTTCAACGTTTCATCAAGAGCCTGCGAAAACAGATTACGTTCGTAAAAACAGTTTGTTCAAAGTTAAGATTGACAACAATATGAAAGTGGTCAAGTAATTTAGTTAATTTTGCCGTAACACTTGTGTACAACTTACCATGCTAAGGAGATAAACTGCTACATCCGGGGTGGTATTCATCAATTTGTTTTGCATTGTTTCTTTTCAACAAATAGTTGTTGTTTTATTCAAGAAGTTCGATGGTGTGTACTATCAGCCAACCATTATATAGGTAACTTTGCCAGAAAAAAAGTTTAAGAAGTCAACGTGTTTTTCAAGTGCCGCGTTTAAACTTTGCGTTTCGACTTCGTATCAGACATTTATTTTGTTTAATGAGATAAGACTGCTTATCAGAAAAAGTCCGCTCTTCAAAGTTAGCGTGGTACGCTTATAGTGATTAACTAACGTTTTAAGTTTTGTTTATGTTTGCGAAAAACATTTCTTCAGAATTGACAATTCAATAATTAACAACATGTTTCATGTCCTCGTTAGTATAGTGGTAAGTATCCCCGCCTGTCACGCGGGAGACCGGGGTTCGATTCCCCGACGGGGAGCGTTTGTTATTTTTTCTGCATTATCTGTGAGATTTTAGTTGACAAGAGTTGACTTTCAACGCCAAAAAAGTACAAAAATCCATTACTAACATGCTTTTTCTGGTTTGAACAGATTCCTTGAGAAACCTCAAAGTTTTGTGCAACAATGTCTGAAATTAGAAAAATGATGTGCACTAGTTTAATATTTTGCTTTATTGCAAGTGATGAAAATAAGCACATGACTGCTTGAAGACGAAGACACGAAAAAGCCACAAAAAGAAGGTAATTGCGAAAGTACATCAACGCGATGGAACAAACTTGATGAAAACATCTAAGTTGTATATATTTCAACGCATATCTTTAATAAGTAAAATATGTCTTTCATATGCTCTTGAAGTTACCAGTGTTCTATTACACTGCTGTTAGCATTTGTCGACAATGGCGGCCATGTTGCGTTCTGAGGACTTGAGAAACAAGGGAAGAACAAGAACGAGTAGATTTGGAAGATGATTCAATGTCCGATATAGGTTTAAAAGCCGTTTTTCTTGCAAGCGGTACCGCTGCCTTTCCTCTGTAACAGTGACCAACATTAGTTGGGCTGCTGAATGATTTTCTTGCTCGTTTCGTTGATTGAAAGGTTTCATTTTCATGAGAGTTTAAATGAGACTCATCAGTTAGCGAGCAATTATGGTCATCGTCTTCGGTGCGAGAGCGCTTTTTCGAAATTACAGCACCCCGCTTTGACACAAAACTGTTATCGAACCTATTGCGTAACCGATTCCTGGGACAGGAATAAGCTCTTTGGATTTTTCTTTTGCTCACCAGTTCGACCTTCAACGTTTCATCAAGAGCCTGCGAAAAAAGATTACGTTCGTAAAAACAGTTTGTTCAAAGTTAAGATTGACAACAATATGAAAGTGGTCAAGTAATTTAGTTAATTTTGCCGTAACACTTGTGTACAACTTACCATGCTAAGGAGATAAACTGCTACATCCGGGGTGGTATTCATCAATTTGTTTTGCATTGTTTCTTTTCAACAAATAGTTGTTGTTTTATTCAAGAAGTTCGATGGTGTGTACTATCAGCCAACCATTATATAGGTAACTTTGCCAGAAAAAAAGTTTAAGAAGTCAACGTGTTTTTCAAGTGCCGCGTTTAAACTTTGCGTTTCGACTTCGTTTTAGACATTTATTTTGTTTAATGAGATAAGACTGCTTATCAGAAAAAGTCCGCTCTTCAAAGTTAGCGTGGTACGCTTATAGTGATTAACTAACGTTTTAAGTTTTGTTTATGTTTGCGAAAAACATTTCTTCAGAATTGACATTCCAGTAATTAACAACGTGTTTCATGTCCTCGTTAGTATAGTGGTAAGTATCCCCGCCTGTCACGCGGGAGACCGGGGTTCGATTCCCCGACGGGGAGCGTTTGTTATTTTTTCTGCATTATCTGTGAGATTTTAGTTGACAACAGTTGATTTTCAACGCCAAAAAAGTACAAAAATGCATTACTAACATGCTTTTTCTGGTTTGAACAGATTCCTTGAGAAACCTCAAAGTTTTGTGCAACAATGTCTGAAATCAAAAAAATGATGTGCACTAGTTTAATATTTTGCTTTATTGCAAGTGATGAAAATAAGCACATGACTGCTTGAAGACGAAGACACGAAAAAGCCACAAAAAGAAGGTAATTACGAAAGTACATCAACGCGATGGAACAAACTTGATGAAAACATCTATATATATTTCAACGCATATCTTTAATAAGTAAAATATGTCTTTCATATGCTCTTGAAGTTACCAGCGTTCTATTACACTGCTGTTAGCATTTGTCGACAATGGCGGCCATGTTGCGTTCTGAGGACTTGAGAAACAAGGGTAGAACAAGAACGAGTAGATTTGGAAGATGATTCAATGTCCGATATAGGTTTAAAAGCCGTTTTTCTTGCAAGCGGTACCGCTGCCTTTCCTCTGTAACAGTGACCAACATTAGTTGGGCTGCTGAATGATTTTCTTGCTCGTTTCGTTGATTGAAAGGTTTCATTTTCATGAGAGTTTAAATGAGACTCATCAGTTAGCGAGCAATTATTGTCATCGTCTTCGGTGCGAGAGCGCTTTTTCGAAATTGCAGCACCCCGCTTTGACACAAAACTGTTATCGAACCTATTGCGTAACCGATTCCTGGGACAGGAATAAGCTCTTTGGATTTTTCTTTTGCTCACCAGTTCGACCTTCAACGTTTCATCAAGAGCCTGCGAAATAAGATTACGTTCGTAAAAACAGTTTGTTCAAAGTTAAGATTGACAACAATATGAAAGTGGTCAAGTAATTTAGTTAATTTTGCCGTAACACTTGTGTACAACTTACCATGCTAAGGAGATAAACTGCTGCATCCGGGGTGGTATTCATCAATTTGTTTTGCATTGTTTCTTTTCAACAAATAGTTGTTGTTTTATTCAAGAAGTTCGATGGTGTGGATGTTCAGCCAACCATTATATACGTAACTTTGCCAGAAGAAAAGTTTAAGAAGTCAACGTGTTTTTCAAGTGCCGCGTTTAAACTTTGCGTTTCGACTTCGTATCAGACATTTATTTTGTTTAATGAGATAAGACTGCTTATCAGAAAAAGTCCGCTCTTCAAAATTAGCGTGGTACGCTTATAGTGATTAACTAACGTTTTAAGTTTTGTTTATGTTTGCGAAAAACATTTCTTCACAATTGACATTCCAATAATTAACAACATGTTTCATGTCCTCGTTAGTATAGTGGTAAGTATCCCCGCCTGTCACGCGGGAGACCGGGGTTCGATTCCCCGACGGGGAGCGTTTGTTATTTTTTCTGCATTATCTGTGAGATTTTAGTTGACAAGAGTTGATTTTCAACGCCAAAAAAGTACAAAAATCCATTACTAACATGCTTTTTCTGGTTTGAACAGATTCCTTGAGAAACCTCAAAGTTTTGTGCAACAATGTCTGAAATCAAAAAAATGATGTGCACTAGTTTAATATTTTGCTTTATTGCAAGTGATGAAAATAAGCACATGACTGCTTGAAGACGAAGACACGAAAAAGCCACAAAAAGAAGGTAATTGCGAAAGTACATCAACGCGATGGAACAAACTTGATGAAAACATCTATATATATTTCAACGCATATCTTTAATAAGTAAAATATGTCTTTCATATGCTCTTGAAGTTACCAGTGTTCTATTACACTGCTGTTAGCATTTGTCGACAATGGCGGCCATGTTGCGTTCTGAGGACTTGAGAAACAAGGGTAGAACAAGAACGAGTAGATTTGGAAGATGATTCAATGTCCGATATAGGTTTAAAAGCCGTTTTTCTTGCAAGCGGTACCGCTGCCTTTCCTCTGTAACAGTGACCAACATTAGTTGGGCTGCTGAATGATTTTCTTGCTCGTTTCGTTGATTGAAAGGTTTCATTTTCATGAGAGTTTAAATGAGACTCATTAGTTAGCGAGCAATTATTGTCATCGTCTTCGGTGCGAGAGCGCTTTTTCGAAATTGCAGCACCCCGCTTTGACACAAAACTGTTATCGAACCTATTGCGTAACCGATTCCTGGGACAGGAATAAGCTCTTTGGATTTTTCTTTTGCTCACCAGTTCGACCTTCAACGTTTCATCAAGAGCCTGCGAAAAAAGATTACGTTCGTAAAAACAGTTTGTTCAAAGTTAAGATTGACAACAATATGAAAGTGGTCAAGTAATTTAGTTAATTTTGCCGTAACACTTGTGTACAACTTACCATGCTAAGGAGATAAACTGCTACATCCGGGGTGGTATTCATCAATTTGTTTTGCATTGTTTCTTTTCAACAAATAGTTGTTGTTTTATTCAAGAAGTTCGATGGTGTGTACTATCAGCCAACCATTATATACGTAACTTTGCCAGAAGAAAAGTTTAAGAAGTCAACGTGTTTTTCAAGTGCCGCGTTTAAACTTTGCGTTTCGACTTCGTATCAGACATTTATTTTGTTTAATGAGATAAGACTGCTTATCTGAAAAAGTCCGCTCTTCAAAGTTAGCGTGGTACGCTTATAGTGATTAACTAACGTTTTAAGTTTTGTTTATGTTTGCGAAAAACATTTCTTCACAATTGACATTCCAATAATTAACAACATGTTTCATGTCCTCGTTAGTATAGTGGTAAGTATCCCCGCCTGTCACGCGGGAGACCGGGGTTCGATTCCCCAACGGGGAGCGTTTGTTATTTTTTCTGCATTATCTGTGAGATTTTAGTTGACAACAGTTGACTTTCAACGCCAAAAAAGTACAAAAATCCATTACTAACATGCTTTTTCTGGTTTGAACAGATTCCTTGAGAAACCTCAAAGTTTTGTGCAACAATGTCTGAAATCAAAAAAATGATGTGCACTAGTTTAATATTTTGCTTTATTGCAAGTGATGAAAATAAGCACATGACTGCTTGAAGACGAAGACACGAAAAAGCCACAAAAAGAAGGTAATTGCGAAAGTACATCAACGCGATGGAACAAACTTGATGAAAACATCTATATATATTTCAACGCATATCTTTAATAAGTAAAATATGTCTTTCATATGCTCTTGAAGTTACCAGTGTTCTATTACACTGCTGTTAGCATTTGTCGACAATGGCGGCCATGTTGCGTTCTGAGGACTTGAGAAACAAGGGAAGAACAAGAACGAGTAGATTTGGAAGATGATTCAATGTCCGATATAGGTTTAAAAGCCGTTTTTCTTGCAAGCGGTACCGCTGCCTTTCCTCTGTAACAGTGAACAACATTAGTTGGGTTGCTGAATGATTTTCTTGCTCGTTTCGTTGATTGAAAGGTTTCATTTTCATGAGAGTTTAAATGAGACTCATCAGTTAGCGAGCAATTATTGTCATCGTCTTCGGTGCGAGAGCGCTTTTTCGAAATTACAGCACCCCGCTTTGACACAAAACTGTTATCGAACCTATTGCGTAACCGATTCCTGGACAGGAATAAGCTCTTTGGATTTTTCTTTTGCTCACCAGTTCGACCTTCAACGTTTCATCAAGAGCCTGCGAAAAAAGATTACGTTCGTAAAAACAGTTTGTTCAAAGTTAAGATTGACAACAATATGAAAGTGGTCAAGTAATTTAGTTAATTTTGCCGTAACACTTGTGTACAACTTACCATGCTAAGGAGATAAACTGCTACATCCGGGGTGGTATTCATCAATTTGTTTTGCATTGTTTCTTTTCAACAAATAGTTGTTGTTTTATTCAAGAAGTTCGATGGTGTGTACTATCAGCCAACCATTATATAGGTAACTTTGCCAGAAAAAAAGTTTAAGAAGTCAAAGTGTTTTTCAAGTGCCGCGTTTAAACTTTGCGTTTCGACTTCGTATCAGACATTTATTTTGTTTAATGAGATAAGACTGCTTATCAGAAAAAGTCCGCTCTTCAAAGTTAGCGTGGTACGCTCATAGTGATTAACTAACGTTTTAAGTTTTGTTTATGTTTGCGAAAGACATTTCTTCAGAATTGACATTCCAATAATTAATAACATGTTTCATGTCCTCGTTAGTATAGTGGTAAGTATCCCCGCCTGTCACGCGTGTGACCGGGGTTCGATTCCCCGACGGGCAGCGTTTGTTATTTTTTCTGCATTATCTGTGAGATTTTAGTTGACAACAGTTGACTTTCAACGCCAAAAAAGTACAAAAATCCATTACTAACATGCTTTTTCTGGTTTGAACAGATTCCTTGAGAAACCTCAAAGTTTTGTGCAACAATGTCTGAAATCAAAAAAATGATGTGCACTAGTTTAATATTTTGCTTTATTGCAAGTGATGAAAATAAGCACATGACTGCTTGAAGACGAAGACACGAAAAAGACACAAAAAGAAGGTAATTGCGAAAGTACATCAACGCGATGGAACAAACTTGATGAAAACATCTATATATATTTCAACGCATATCTTTAATAAGTAAAATATGTCTTTCATATGCTCTTGAAGTTACCAGTGTTCTATTACACTGCTGTTAGCATTTGTCGACAATGGCGGCCATGTTGCGTTCTGAGGACTTGAGAAACAAGGGAAGAACAAGAACGAGTAGATTTGGAAGATGATTCAATGTCCGATATAGGTTTAAAAGCCGTTTTTCTTGCAAGCGGTACCGCTGCCTTTCCTCTGTAACAGTGACCAACATTAGTTGGGCTGCTGAATGATTTTCTTGCTCGTTTCGTTGATTGAAAGGTTTCATTTTCATGAGAGTTTAAATGAGACTCATCAGTTAGCGAGCAATTATTGTCATCGTCTTCGGTGCGAGAGCGCTTTTTCGAAATTACAGCACCCCGCTTTGACACAAAACTGTTATCGAACCTATTGCGTAACCGATTACTGGGACAGGAATAAGCTCTTTGGATTTTTCTTTTGCTCACCAGTTCGACCTTCAACGTTTCATCAAGAGCCTGCGAAATAAGATTACGTTCGTAAAAACAGTTTGTTCAAAGTTAAGATTGACAACAATATGAAAGTGGTCAAGTAATTTAGTTAATTTTGCCGTAACACTTGTGTACAACTTACCATGCTAAGGAGATAAACTGCTGCATCCGGGGTGGTATTCATCAATTTGTTTTGCATTGTTTCTTTTCAACAAATAGTTGTTGTTTTATTCAAGAAGTTCGATGGTGTGGATGTTCAGCCAACCATTATATACGTAACTTTGCCAGAAGAAAAGTTTAAGAAGTCAACGTGTTTTTCAAGTGCCGCGTTTAAACTTTGCGTTTCGACTTCGTATCAGACATTTATTTTGTTTAATGAGATAAGACTGCTTATCAGAAAAAGTCCGCTCTTCAAAATTAGCGTGGTACGCTTATAGTGATTAACTAACGTTTTAAGTTTTGTTTATGTTTGCGAAAAACATTTCTTCACAATTGACATTCCAATAATTAACAACATGTTTCATGTCCTCGTTAGTATAGTGGTAAGTATCCCCGCCTGTCACGCGGGAGACCGGGGTTCGATTCCCCGACGGGGAGCGTTTGTTATTTTTTCTGCATTATCTGTGAGATTTTAGTTGACAAGAGTTGATTTTCAACGCCAAAAAAGTACAAAAATCCATTACTAACATGCTTTTTCTGGTTTGAACAGATTCCTTGAGAAACCTCAAAGTTTTGTGCAACAATGTCTGAAATCAAAAAAATGATGTGCACTAGTTTAATATTTTGCTTTATTGCAAGTGATGAAAATAAGCACATGACTGCTTGAACACGAAGACACGAAAAAGCCACAAAAAGAAGGTAATTGCGAAAGTACATCAACGCGATGGAACAAACTTGATGAAAACATCTATATATATTTCAACGCATATCTTTAATAAGTAAAATATGTCTTTCATATGCTCTTGAAGTTACCAGTGTTCTATTACACTGCTGTTAGCATTTGTCGACAATGGCGGCCATGTTGCGTTCTGAGGACTTGAGAAACAAGGGTAGAACAAGAACGAGTAGATTTGGAAGATGATTCAATGTCCGATATAGGTTTAAAAGCCGTTTTTCTTGCAAGCGGTACCGCTGCCTTTCCTCTGTAACAGTGACCAACATTAGTTGGGCTGCTGAATGATTTTCTTGCTCGTTTCGTTGATTGAAAGGTTTCATTTTCATGAGAGTTTAAATGAGACTCATTAGTTAGCGAGCAATTATTGTCATCGTCTTCGGTGCGAGAGCGCTTTTTCGAAATTGCAGCACCCCGCTTTGACACAAAACTGTTATCGAACCTATTGCGTAACCGATTCCTGGGACAGGAATAAGCTCTTTGGATTTTTCTTTTGCTCACCAGTTCGACCTTCAACGTTTCATCAAGAGCCTGCGAAAAAAGATTACGTTCGTAAAAACAGTTTGTTCAAAGTTAAGATTGACAACAATATGAAAGTGGTCAAGTAATTTAGTTAATTTTGCCGTAACACTTGTGTACAACTTACCATGCTAAGGAGATAAACTGCTACATCCGGGGTGGTATTCATCAATTTGTTTTGCATTGTTTCTTTTCAACAAATATTTGTTGTTTTATTCAAGAAGTTCGATGGTGTGGACTATCAGCCAACCATTATATACGTAACTTTGACAGAAAACAAGTTTAAGAAGTCAACGTGTTTTTCAAGTGCCGCGTTTAAACTTTGCGTTTCGAATTCGTATCAGACATTTATTTTGTTTAATGAGATAAGACTGCTTATCAGAAAAAATCCGCTCTTCAAAGTTAGCGTGGTACGCTTATAGTGATTAACTAACGTTTTAAGTTTTGTTTATGTTTGCGAAAAACATTTCTTCAGAATTGACATTCCAATAATTAACAACATGTTTCATGTCCTCGTTAGTATAGTGGTAAGTATCCCCGCCTGTCACGCGGGAGACCGGGGTTCGATTCCCCGACGGGGAGCGTTTGTTATTTTTTCTGCATTATCTGTGAGATTTTAGTTGACAACAGTTGACTTTCAACGCCAAAAAAGTACAAAAATCCATTACTAACATGCTTTTTCTGGTTTGAACAGATTCCTTGAGAAACCTCAAAGTTTTGTGCAACAATGTCTGAAATCAAAAAAATGATGTGCACTAGTTTAATATTTTGCTTTATTGCAAGTGATGAAAATAAGCACATGACTGCTTGAAGACGAAGACACGAAAAAGCCACAAAAAGAAGGTAATTGCGAAAGTACATCAACGCGATGGAACAAACTTGATGAAAACATCTATATATATTTCAACGCATATCTTTAATAAGTAAAATATGTCTTTCATATGCTCTTGAAGTTACCAGTGTTCTATTACACTGCTGTTAGCATTTGTCGACAATGGCGGCCATGTTGCGTTCTGAGGACTTGAGAAACAAGGGAAGAACAAGAACGAGTAGATTTGGAAGATGATTCAATGTCCGATATAGGTTTAAAAGCCGTTTTTCTTGCAAGCGGTACCGCTGCCTTTCCTCTGTAACAGTGAACAACATTAGTTGGGTTGCTGAATGATTTTCTTGCTCGTTTCGTTGATTGAAAGGTTTCATTTTCATGAGAGTTTAAATGAGACTCATCAGTTAGCGAGCAATTATTGTCATCGTCTTCGGTGCGAGAGCGCTTTTTCGAAATTACAGCACCCCGCTTTGACACAAAACTGTTATCGAACCTATTGCGTAACCGATTCCTGGACAGGAATAAGCTCTTTGGATTTTTCTTTTGCTCACCAGTTCGACCTTCAACGTTTCATCAAGAGCCTGCGAAAAAAGATTACGTTCGTAAAAACAGTTTGTTCAAAGTTAAGATTGACAACAATATGAAAGTGGTCAAGTAATTTAGTTAATTTTGCCGTAACACTTGTGTACAACTTACCATGCTAAGGAGATAAACTGCTACATCCGGGGTGGTATTCATCAATTTGTTTTGCATTGTTTCTTTTCAACAAATAGTTGTTGTTTTATTCAAGAAGTTCGATGGTGTGTACTATCAGCCAACCATTATATAGGTAACTTTGCCAGAAAAAAAGTTTAAGAAGTCAAAGTGTTTTTCAAGTGCCGCGTTTAAACTTTGCGTTTCGACTTCGTATCAGACATTTATTTTGTTTAATGAGATAAGACTGCTTATCAGAAAAAGTCCGCTCTTCAAAGTTAGCGTGGTACGCTCATAGTGATTAACTAACGTTTTAAGTTTTGTTTATGTTTGCGAAAGACATTTCTTCAGAATTGACATTCCAATAATTAATAACATGTTTCATGTCCTCGTTAGTATAGTGGTAAGTATCCCCGCCTGTCACGCGTGTGACCGGGGTTCGATTCCCCGACGGGCAGCGTTTGTTATTTTTTCTGCATTATCTGTGAGATTTTAGTTGACAACAGTTGACTTTCAACGCCAAAAAAGTACAAAAATCCATTACTAACATGCTTTTTCTGGTTTGAACAGATTCCTTGAGAAACCTCAAAGTTTTGTGCAACAATGTCTGAAATCAAAAAAATGATGTGCACTAGTTTAATATTTTGCTTTATTGCAAGTGATGAAAATAAGCACATGACTGCTTGAAGACGAAGACACGAAAAAGACACAAAAAGAAGGTAATTGCGAAAGTACATCAACGCGATGGAACAAACTTGATGAAAACATCTATATATATTTCAACGCATATCTTTAATAAGTAAAATATGTCTTTCATATGCTCTTGAAGTTACCAGTGTTCTATTACACTGCTGTTAGCATTTGTCGACAATGGCGGCCATGTTGCGTTCTGAGGACTTGAGAAACAAGGGAAGAACAAGAACGAGTAGATTTGGAAGATGATTCAATGTCCGATATAGGTTTAAAAGCCGTTTTTCTTGCAAGCGGTACCGCTGCCTTTCCTCTGTAACAGTGACCAACATTAGTTGGGCTGCTGAATGATTTTCTTGCTCGTTTCGTTGATTGAAAGGTTTCATTTTCATGAGAGTTTAAATGAGACTCATCAGTTAGCGAGCAATTATTGTCATCGTCTTCGGTGCGAGAGCGCTTTTTCGAAATTACAGCACCCCGCTTTGACACAAAACTGTTATCGAACCTATTGCGTAACCGATTACTGGGACAGGAATAAGCTCTTTGGATTTTTCTTTTGCTCACCAGTTCGACCTTCAACGTTTCATCAAGAGCCTGCGAAATAAGATTACGTTCGTAAAAACAGTTTGTTCAAAGTTAAGATTGACAACAATATGAAAGTGGTCAAGTAATTTAGTTAATTTTGCCGTAACACTTGTGTACAACTTACCATGCTAAGGAGATAAACTGCTGCATCCGGGGTGGTATTCATCAATTTGTTTTGCATTGTTTCTTTTCAACAAATAGTTGTTGTTTTATTCAAGAAGTTCGATGGTGTGGATGTTCAGCCAACCATTATATACGTAACTTTGCCAGAAGAAAAGTTTAAGAAGTCAACGTGTTTTTCAAGTGCCGCGTTTAAACTTTGCGTTTCGACTTCGTATCAGACATTTATTTTGTTTAATGAGATAAGACTGCTTATCAGAAAAAGTCCGCTCTTCAAAATTAGCGTGGTACGCTTATAGTGATTAACTAACGTTTTAAGTTTTGTTTATGTTTGCGAAAAACATTTCTTCACAATTGACATTCCAATAATTAACAACATGTTTCATGTCCTCGTTAGTATAGTGGTAAGTATCCCCGCCTGTCACGCGGGAGACCGGGGTTCGATTCCCCGACGGGGAGCGTTTGTTATTTTTTCTGCATTATCTGTGAGATTTTAGTTGACAAGAGTTGATTTTCAACGCCAAAAAAGTACAAAAATCCATTACTAACATGCTTTTTCTGGTTTGAACAGATTCCTTGAGAAACCTCAAAGTTTTGTGCAACAATGTCTGAAATCAAAAAAATGATGTGCACTAGTTTAATATTTTGCTTTATTGCAAGTGATGAAAATAAGCACATGACTGCTTGAACACGAAGACACGAAAAAGCCACAAAAAGAAGGTAATTGCGAAAGTACATCAACGCGATGGAACAAACTTGATGAAAACATCTATATATATTTCAACGCATATCTTTAATAAGTAAAATATGTCTTTCATATGCTCTTGAAGTTACCAGTGTTCTATTACACTGCTGTTAGCATTTGTCGACAATGGCGGCCATGTTGCGTTCTGAGGACTTGAGAAACAAGGGTAGAACAAGAACGAGTAGATTTGGAAGATGATTCAATGTCCGATATAGGTTTAAAAGCCGTTTTTCTTGCAAGCGGTACCGCTGCCTTTCCTCTGTAACAGTGACCAACATTAGTTGGGCTGCTGAATGATTTTCTTGCTCGTTTCGTTGATTGAAAGGTTTCATTTTCATGAGAGTTTAAATGAGACTCATTAGTTAGCGAGCAATTATTGTCATCGTCTTCGGTGCGAGAGCGCTTTTTCGAAATTGCAGCACCCCGCTTTGACACAAAACTGTTATCGAACCTATTGCGTAACCGATTCCTGGGACAGGAATAAGCTCTTTGGATTTTTCTTTTGCTCACCAGTTCGACCTTCAACGTTTCATCAAGAGCCTGCGAAAAAAGATTACGTTCGTAAAAACAGTTTGTTCAAAGTTAAGATTGACAACAATATGAAAGTGGTCAAGTAATTTAGTTAATTTTGCCGTAACACTTGTGTACAACTTACCATGCTAAGGAGATAAACTGCTACATCCGGGGTGGTATTCATCAATTTGTTTTGCATTGTTTCTTTTCAACAAATATTTGTTGTTTTATTCAAGAAGTTCGATGGTGTGGACTATCAGCCAACCATTATATACGTAACTTTGACAGAAAACAAGTTTAAGAAGTCAACGTGTTTTTCAAGTGCCGCGTTTAAACTTTGCGTTTCGAATTCGTATCAGACATTTATTTTGTTTAATGAGATAAGACTGCTTATCAGAAAAAATCCGCTCTTCAAAGTTAGCGTGGTACGCTTATAGTGATTAACTAACGTTTTAAGTTTTGTTTATGTTTGCGAAAAACATTTCTTCAGAATTGACATTCCAATAATTAACAACATGTTTCATGTCCTCGTTAGTATAGTGGTAAGTATCCCCGCCTGTCACGCGGGAGACCGGGGTTCGATTCCCCGACGGGGAGCGTTTGTTATTTTTTCTGCATTATCTGTGAGATTTTAGTTGACAACAGTTGACTTTCAACGCCAAAAAAGTACAAAAATCCATTACTAACATGCTTTTTCTGGTTTGAACAGATTCCTTGAGAAACCTCAAAGTTTTGTGCAACAATGTCTGAAATCAAAAAAATGATGTGCACTAGTTTAATATTTTGCTTTATTGCAAGTGATGAAAATAAGCACATGACTGCTTGAAGACGAAGACACGAAAAAGACACAAAAAGAAGGTAATTGCGAAAGTACATCAACGCGATGGAACAAACTTGATGAAAACATCTATATATATTTCAACGCATATCTTTAACAAGTAAAATATGTCTTTCATATGGTCTTGAAGTTACCAGTGTTCTATTACACTGCTGTTAGCATTTGTCGACAATGGCGGCCATGTTGCGTTCTGAGGACTTGAGAAACAAGGGAAGAACAAGAACGAGTAGATTTGGAAGATGATTCAATGTCCGATATAGGTTTAAAAGCCGTTTTTCTTGCAAGCGGTACCGCTGCCTTTCCTCTGTAACAGTGAACAACATTAGTTGGGCTGCTGAATGATTTTCTTGCTCGTTTCGTTGATTGAAAGGTTTCATTTTCATGAGAGTTTAAATGAGACTCATCAGTTAGCGAGCAATTATTGTCATCGTCTTCGGTGCGAGAGCGCTTTTTCGAAATTACAGCACCCCGCTTTGACACAAAACTGTTATCGAACCTATTGCGTAACCGATTCCTGGGACAGGAATAAGCTCTTTGGATTTTTCTTTTGCTCACCAGTTCGACCTTCAACGTTTCATCAAGAGCCTGCGAAAAAAGATTACGTTCGTAAAAACAGTTTGTTCAAAGTTAAGATTGACAACAATATGAAAGTGGTCAAGTAATTTAGTTAATTTTGCCGTAACACTTGTGTACAACTTACCATGCTAAGGAGATAAACTGCTACATCCGGGGTGGTATTCATCAATTTGTTTTGCATTGTTTCTTTTCAACAAATATTTGTTGTTTTATTCAAGAAGTTCGATGGTGTGGACTATCAGCCAACCATTATATACGTAACTTTGACAGAAAACAAGTTTAAGAAGTCAACGTGTTTTTCAAGTGCCGCGTTTAAACTTTGCGTTTCGAATTCGTATCAGACATTTATTTTGTTTAATGAGATAAGACTGCTTATCAGAAAAAATCCGCTCTTCAAAGTTAGCGTGGTACGCTTATAGTGATTAACTAACGTTTTAAGTTTTGTTTATGTTTGCGAAAAACATTTCTTCAGAATTGACATTCCAATAATTAACAACATGTTTCATGTCCTCGTTAGTATAGTGGTAAGTATCCCCGCCTGTCACGCGGGAGACCGGGGTTCGATTCCCCGACGGGGAGCGTTTGTTATTTTTTCTGCATTATCTGTGAGATTTTAGTTGACAACAGTTGACTTTCAACGCCAAAAAAGTACAAAAATCCATTGCTAACATGCTTTTTCTGGTTTGAACAGATTCCTTGAGAAACCTCAAAGTTTTGTGCAACAATGTCTGAAATCAAAAAAATGATGTGCACTAGTTTAATATTTTGCTTTATTGCAAGTGATGAAAATAAGCACATGACTGCTTGAAGACGAAGACACGAAAAAGACACAAAAAGAAGGTAATTGCGAAAGTACATCAACGCGATGGAACAAACTTGATGAAAACATCTATATATATTTCAACGCATATCTTTAATAAGTAAAATATGTCTTTCATATGCTCTTGAAGTTACCAGTGTTCTATTACACTGCTGTTAGCATTTGTCGACAATGGCGGCCATGTTGCGTTCTGAGGACTTGAGAAACAAGGGAAGAACAAGAACGAGTAGATTTGGAAGATGATTCAATGTCCGATATAGGTTTAAAAGCCGTTTTTCTTGCAAGCGGTACCGCTGCCTTTCCTCTGTAACAGTGACCAACATTAGTTGGGCTGCTGAATGATTTTCTTGCTCGTTTCGTTGATTGAAAGGTTTCATTTTCATGAGAGTTTAAATGAGACTCATCAGTTAGCGAGCAATTATCGTCATCGTCTTCGGTGCGAGAGCGCTTTTTCGAAATTACAGCACCCCGCTTTGACACAAAACTGTTATCGAACCTATTGCGTAACCGATTCCTGGGACAGGAATAAGCTCTTTGGATTTTTCTTTTGCTCACCAGTTCGACCTTCAACGTTTCATCAAGAGCCTGCGAAAAAAGATTACGTTCGTAAAAACAGTTTGTTCAAAGTTAAGATTGACAACAATATGAAAGTGGTCAAGTAATTTAGTTAATTTTGCCGTAACACTTGTGTACAACTTACCATGCTAAGGAGATAAACTGCTACATCCGGGGTGGTATTCATCAATTTGTTTTGCATTGTTTCTTTTCAACAAATAGTTGTTGTTTTATTCAAGAAGTTCGATGGTGTGTACTATCAGCCAACCATTATATAGGTAACTTTGCCAGAAAAAAAGTTTAAGAAGTCAAAGTGTTTTTCAAGTGCCGCGTTTAAACTTTGCGTTTCGACTTCGTATCAGACATTTATTTTGTTTAATGAGATAAGACTGCTTATCAGAAAAAGTCCGCTCTTCAAAGTTAGCGTGGTACGCTCATAGTGATTAACTAACGTTTTAAGTTTTGTTTATGTTTGCGAAAGACATTTCTTCAGAATTGACATTCCAATAATTAATAACATGTTTCATGTCCTCGTTAGTATAGTGGTAAGTATCCCCGCCTGTCACGCGTGTGACCGGGGTTCGATTCCCCGACGGGCAGCGTTTGTTATTTTTTCTGCATTATCTGTGAGATTTTAGTTGACAACAGTTGACTTTCAACGCCAAAAAAGTACAAAAATCCATTACTAACATGCTTTTTCTGGTTTGAACAGATTCCTTGAGAAACCTCAAAGTTTTGTGCAACAATGTCTGAAATCAAAAAAATGATGTGCACTAGTTTAATATTTTGCTTTATTGCAAGTGATGAAAATAAGCACATGACTGCTTGAAGACGAAGACACGAAAAAGACACAAAAAGAAGGTAATTGCGAAAGTACATCAACGCGATGGAACAAACTTGATGAAAACATCTATATATATTTCAACGCATATCTTTAATAAGTAAAATATGTCTTTCATATGCTCTTGAAGTTACCAGTGTTCTATTACACTGCTGTTAGCATTTGTCGACAATGGCGGCCATGTTGCGTTCTGAGGACTTGAGAAACAAGGGAAGAACAAGAACGAGTAGATTTGGAAGATGATTCAATGTCCGATATAGGTTTAAAAGCCGTTTTTCTTGCAAGCGGTACCGCTGCCTTTCCTCTGTAACAGTGACCAACATTAGTTGGGCTGCTGAATGATTTTCTTGCTCGTTTCGTTGATTGAAAGGTTTCATTTTCATGAGAGTTTAAATGAGACTCATCAGTTAGCGAGCAATTATTGTCATCGTCTTCGGTGCGAGAGCGCTTTTTCGAAATTACAGCACCCCGCTTTGACACAAAACTGTTATCGAACCTATTGCGTAACCGATTACTGGGACAGGAATAAGCTCTTTGGATTTTTCTTTTGCTCACCAGTTCGACCTTCAACGTTTCATCAAGAGCCTGCGAAATAAGATTACGTTCGTAAAAACAGTTTGTTCAAAGTTAAGATTGACAACAATATGAAAGTGGTCAAGTAATTTAGTTAATTTTGCCGTAACACTTGTGTACAACTTACCATGCTAAGGAGATAAACTGCTGCATCCGGGGTGGTATTCATCAATTTGTTTTGCATTGTTTCTTTTCAACAAATAGTTGTTGTTTTATTCAAGAAGTTCGATGGTGTGGATGTTCAGCCAACCATTATATACGTAACTTTGCCAGAAGAAAAGTTTAAGAAGTCAACGTGTTTTTCAAGTGCCGCGTTTAAACTTTGCGTTTCGACTTCGTATCAGACATTTATTTTGTTTAATGAGATAAGACTGCTTATCAGAAAAAGTCCGCTCTTCAAAATTAGCGTGGTACGCTTATAGTGATTAACTAACGTTTTAAGTTTTGTTTATGTTTGCGAAAAACATTTCTTCACAATTGACATTCCAATAATTAACAACATGTTTCATGTCCTCGTTAGTATAGTGGTAAGTATCCCCGCCTGTCACGCGGGAGACCGGTGTTCGATTCCCCGACGGGGAGCGTTTGTTATTTTTTCTGCATTATCTGTGAGATTTTAGTTGACAAGAGTTGATTTTCAACGCCAAAAAAGTACAAAAATCCATTACTAACATGCTTTTTCTGGTTTGAACAGATTCCTTGAGAAACCTCAAAGTTTTGTGCAACAATGTCTGAAATCAAAAAAATGATGTGCACTAGTTTAATATTTTGCTTTATTGCAAGTGATGAAAATAAGCACATGACTGCTTGAAGACGAAGACACGAAAAAGCCACAAAAAGAAGGTAATTGCGAAAGTACATCAACGCGATGGAACAAACTTGATGAAAACATCTATATATATTTCAACGCATATCTTTAATAAGTAAAATATGTCTTTCATATGCTCTTGAAGTTACCAGTGTTCTATTACACTGCTGTTAGCATTTGTCGACAATGGCGGCCATGTTGCGTTCTGAGGACTTGAGAAACAAGGGTAGAACAAGAACGAGTAGATTTGGAAGATGATTCAATGTCCGATATAGGTTTAAAAGCCGTTTTTCTTGCAAGCGGTACCGCTGCCTTTCCTCTGTAACAGTGACCAACATTAGTTGGGCTGCTGAATGATTTTCTTGCTCGTTTCGTTGATTGAAAGGTTTCATTTTCATGAGAGTTTAAATGAGACTCATCAGTTAGCGAGCAATTATTGTCATCGTCTTCGGTGCGAGAGCGCTTTTTCGAAATTGCAGCACCCCGCTTTGACACAAAACTGTTATCGAACCTATTGCGTAACCGATTCCTGGGACAGGAATAAGCTCTTTGGATTTTTCTTTTGCTCACCAGTTCGACCTTCAACGTTTCATCAAGAGCCTGCGAAAAAAGATTACGTTCGTAAAAACAGTTTGTTCAAAGTTAAGATTGACAACAATATGAAAGTGGTCAAGTAATTTAGTTAATTTTGCCGTAACACTTGTGTACAACTTACCATGCTAAGGAGATAAACTGCTACATCCGGGGTGGTATTCATCAATTTGTTTTGCATTGTTTCTTTTCAACAAATAGTTGTTGTTTTATTCAAGAAGTTCGATGGTGTGGACTATCAGCCAACCATTATATACGTAACTTTGCCAGAAGAAAAGTTTAAGAAGTCAACGTGTTTTTCAAGTGCCGCGTTTAAACTTTGCGTTTCGACTTCGTATCAGACATTTATTTTGTTTAATGAGATAAGACTGCTTATCTGAAAAAGTCCGCTCTTCAAAGTTAGCGTGGTACGCTTATAGTGATTAACTAACGTTTTAAGTTTTGTTTATGTTTGCGAAAAACATTTCTTCACAATTGACATTCCAATAATTAACAACATGTTTCATGTCCTCGTTAGTATAGTGGTAAGTATCCCCGCCTGTCACGCGGGAGACCGGGGTTCGATTCCCCAACGGGGAGCGTTTGTTATTTTTTCTGCATTATCTGTGAGATTTTAGTTGACAACAGTTGACTTTCAACGCCAAAAAAGTACAAAAATCCATTACTAACATGCTTTTTCTGGTTTGAACAGATTCCTTGAGAAACCTCAAAGTTTTGTGCAACAATGTCTGAAATCAAAAAAATGATGTGCACTAGTTTAATATTTTGCTTTATTGCAAGTGATGAAAATAAGCACATGACTGCTTGAAGACGAAGACACGAAAAAGCCACAAAAAGAAGGTAATTGCGAAAGTACATCAACGCGATGGAACAAACTTGATGAAAACATCTATATATATTTCAACGCATATCTTTAATAAGTAAAATATGTCTTTCATATGCTCTTGAAGTTACCAGTGTTCTATTACACTGCTGTTAGCATTTGTCGACAATGGCGGCCATGTTGCGTTCTGAGGACTTGAGAAACAAGGGAAGAACAAGAACGAGTAGATTTGGAAGATGATTCAATGTCCGATATAGGTTTAAAAGCCGTTTTTCTTGCAAGCGGTACCGCTGCCTTTCCTCTGTAACAGTGACCAACATTAGTTGGGCTGCTGAATGATTTTCTTGCTCGTTTCGTTGATTGAAAGGTTTCATTTTCATGAGAGTTTAAATGAGACTCATCAGTTAGCGAGCAATTATTGTCATCGTCTTCGGTGCGAGAGCGCTTTTTCGAAATTACAGCACCCCGCTTTGACACAAAACTGTTATCGAACCTATTGCGTAACCGATTCCTGGACAGGAATAAGCTCTTTGGATTTTTCTTTTGCTCACCAGTTCGACCTTCAACGTTTCATCAAGAGCCTGCGAAAAAAGATTACGTTCGTAAAAACAGTTTGTTCAAAGTTAAGATTGACAACAATATGAAAGTGGTCAAGTAATTTAGTTAATTTTGCCGTAACACTTGTGTACAACTTACCATGCTAAGGAGATAAACTGCTACATCCGGGGTGGTATTCATCAATTTGTTTTGCATTCTTTCTTTTCAACAAATAGTTGTTGTTTTATTCAAGAAGTTCGATGGTGTGGACTATCAGCCAACCATTATATACGTAACTTTGCCAGAAAAAAAGTTTAAGAAGTCAACGTGTTTTTCAAGTGCCGCGTTTAAACTTTGCGTTTCGACTTCGTATCAGACATTTATTTTGTTTAATGAGATAAGACTGCTTATCAGAAAAAGTCCGCTCTTCAAAGTTAGCGTGGTACGCTTATAGTGATTAACTAACGTTTTAAGTTTTGTTTATGTTTGCGAAAAACATTTCTTCACAATTGACATTCCAATAATTAACAACATGTTTCATGTCCTCGTTAGTATAGTGGTAAGTATCCCCGCCTGTCACGCGGGAGACCGGGGTTCGATTCCCCGACGGGGAGCGTTTGTTATTTTTTCTGCATTATCTGTGAGATTTTAGTTGACAACAGTTGACTTTCAACGCCAAAAAAGTACAAAAATGCATTACTAACATGCTTTTTCTGGTTTGAACAGATTCCTTGAGAAACCTCAAAGTTTTGTGCAACAATGTCTGAAATCAAAAAAATGATGTGCACTAGTTTAATATTTTGCTTTATTGCAAGTGATGAAAATAAGCACATGACTGCTTGAAGACGAAGACACGAAAAAGACACAAAAAGAAGGTAATTGCGAAAGTACATCAACGCGATGGAACAAACTTGATGAAAACATCTATATATATTTCAACGCATATCTTTAATAAGTAAAATATGTCTTTCATATGCTCTTGAAGTTACCAGTGTTCTATTACACTGCTGTTAGCATTTGTCGACAATGGCGGCCATGTTGCGTTCTGAGGACTTGAGAAACAAGGGTAGAACAAGAACGAGTAGATTTGGAAGATGATTCAATGTCCGATATAGGTTTAAAAGCCGTTTTTCTTGCAAGCGGTACCGCTGCCTTTCCTCTGTAACAGTGACCAACATTAGTTGGGCTGCTGAATGATTTTCTTGCTCGTTTCGTTGATTGAAAGGTTTCATTTTCATGAGAGTTTAAATGAGACTCATCAGTTAGCGAGCAATTATTGTCATCGTCTTCGGTGCGAGAGCGCTTTTTCGAAATTGCAGCACCCCGCTTTGACACAAAACTGTTATCGAACCTATTGCGTAACCGATTCCTGGGACAGGAATAAGCTCTTTGGATTTTTCTTTTGCTCACCAGTTCGACCTTCAACGTTTCATCAAGAGCCTGCGAAAAAAGATTACGTTCGTAAAAACAGTTTGTTCAAAGTTACGATTGACAACAATATGAAAGTGGTCAAGTAATTTAGTTAATTTTGCCGTAACACTTGTGTTCAACTTACCATGCTAAGGAGATAAACTGCTACATCCGGGGTGGTATTCATCAATTTGTTTTGCATTGTTTCTTTTCAACAAATAGTTGTTGTTTTATTCAAGAAGTTCGATGGTGTGGACTATCAGCCAACCATTATATACGTAACTTTGCCAGAAGAAAAGTTTAAGAAGTCAACGTGTTTTTCAAGTGCCGCGTTTAAACTTTGCGTTTCGACTTCGTATCAGACATTTATTTTGTTTAATGAGATAAGACTGCTTATCAGAAAAAGTCCGCTCTTCAAAGTTAGCGTGGTACGCTTATAGTGATTAACTAACGTTTTAAGTTTTGTTTATGTTTGCGAAAAACATTTCTTCACAATTGACATTCCAATAATTAACAACATGTTTCATGTCCTCGTTAGTATAGTGGTAAGTATCCCCGCCTGTCACGCGGGAGACCGGGGTTCGATTCCCCGACGGGGAGCGTTTGTTATTTTTTCTGCATTATCTGTGAGATTTTAGTTGACAACAGTTGACTTTCAACGCCAAAAAAGTACAAAAATCCATTACTAACATGCTTTTTCTGGTTTGAACAGATTCCTTGAGAAACCTCAAAGTTTTGTGCAACAATGTCTGAAATCAAAAAAATGATGTGCACTAGTTTAATATTTTGCTTTATTGCAAGTGATGAAAATAAGCACATGACTGCTTGAAGACGAAGACACGAAAAAGCCACAAAAAGAAGGTAATTGCGAAAGTACATCAACGCGATGGAACAAACTTGATGAAAACATCTATATATATTTCAACGCATATCTTTAATAAGTAAAATATGTCTTTCATATGCTCTTGAAGTTACCAGTGTTCTATTACACTGCTGTTAGCATTTGTCGACAATGGCGGCCATGTTGCGTTCTGAGGACTTGAGAAACAAGGGAAGAACAAGAACGAGTAGATTTGGAAGATGATTCAATGTCCGATATAGGTTTAAAAGCCGTTTTTCTTGCAAGCGGTACCGCTGCCTTTCCTCTGTAACAGTGACCAACATTAGTTGGGCTGCTGAATGATTTTCTGGCTCGTTTCGTTGATTGAAAGGTTTCATTTTCATGAGAGTTTAAATGAGACTCATCAGTTAGCGAGCAATTATTGTCATCGTCTTCGGTGCGAGAGCGCTTTTTCGAAATTACAGCACCCCGCTTTGACACAAAACTGTTATCGAACCTATTGCGTAACCGATTCCTGGACAGGAATAAGCTCTTTGGATTTTTCTTTTGCTCACCAGTTCGACCTTCAACGTTTCATCAAGAGCCTGCGAAAAAAGATTACGTTCGTAAAAACAGTTTGTTCAAAGTTAAGATTGACAACAATATGAAAGTGGTCAAGTAATTTAGTTAATTTTGCCGTAACACTTGTGTACAACTTACCATGCTAAGGAGATAAACTGCTACATCCGGGGTGGTATTCATCAATTTGTTTTGCATTCTTTCTTTTCAACAAATAGTTGTTGTTTTATTCAAGAAGTTCGATGGTGTGGACTATCAGCCAACCATTATATACGTAACTTTGCCAGAAGGAAAGTTTAAGAAGTCAACGTGTTTTTCAAGTGCCGCGTTTAAACTTTGCGTTTCGACTTCGTATCAGACATTTATTTTGTTTAATGAGATAAGACTGCTTATCAGAAAAAGTCCGCTCTTCAAAGTTAGCGTGGTACGCTTATAGTGATTAACTAACGTTTTAAGTTTTGTTTATGTTTGCGAAAAACATTTCTTCACAATTGACATTCCAATAATTAACAACATGTTTCATGTCCTCGTTAGTGTAGTGGTAAGTATCCCCGCCTGTCACGCGGGAGACCGGTGTTCGATTCCCCGACGGGGAGCGTTTGTTACGCATTATCTGTGAGATTTTAGTTGACAACAGTTGACTTTCAACGCCAAAAAAGTACAAAAATGCATTACTAACATGCTTTTTCTGGTTTGAACAGATTCCTTGAGAAACCTCAAAGTTTTGTGCAACAATGTCTGAAATCAAAAAAATGATGTGCACTAGTTTAATATTTTGCTTTATTGCAAGTGATAAAAATAAGCACATGACTGCTTGAAGACGAAGACACGAAAAAGCCACAAAAAGAAGGTAATTACGAAAGTACATCAACGCGATGGAACAAACTTGATGAAAACATCTATATATATTTCAACGCATATCTTTAATAAGTAAAATATGTCTTTCATATGCTCTTGAAGTTACCAGTGTTCTATTACACTGCTGTTAGCATTTGTCGACAATGGCGGCCATGTTGCGTTCTGAGGACTTGAGAAACAAGGGTAGAACAAGAACGAGTAGATTTGGAAGATGATTCAATGTCCGATATAGGTTTAAAAGCCGTTTTTCTTGCAAGCGGTACCGCTGCCTTTCCTCTGTAACAGTGAACAACATTAGTTGGGCTGCTGAATGATTTTCTTGCTCGTTTCGTTGATTGAAAGGTTTCATTTTCATAAGAGTTTCAATGAGACTCATCAGTTAGCGAGCAATTATTGTCATCGTCTTCGGTGCGAGAGCGCTTTTTCGAAATTACAGCACCCCGCTTTGACACAAAACTGTTATCGAACCTATTGCGTAACCGATTCCTGGGACAGGAATAAGCTCTTTGGATTTTTCTTTTGCTCACCAGTTCGACCTTCAACGTTTCATCAAGAGCCTGCGAAAAAAGATTACGTTCGTAAAAACAGTTTGTTCAAAGTTAAGATTGACAACAATATGAAAGTGGTCAAGTAATTTAGTTAATTTTGCCGTAACACTTGTGTTCAACTTACCATGCTAAGGAGATAAACTGCTACATCCGGGGTGGTATTCATCAATTTGTTTTGCATTGTTTCTTTTCAACAAATAGTTGTTGTTTTATTCAAGAAGTTCGATGGTGTGGATGTTCAGCCAACCATTATATACGTAACTTTGCCAGAAGAAAAGTTTAAGAAGTCAACGTGTTTTTCAAGTGCCGCGTTTAAACTTTGCGTTTCGACTTCGTATCAGACATTTATTTTGTTTAATGAGATAAGACTGCTTATCAGAAAGTCCGCTCTTCAAAGTTAGCGTGGTACGCTTATAGTGATTAACTAACGTTTTAAGTTTTGTTTATGTTTGCGAAAAACATTTCTTCACAATTGACATTCCAATAATTAACAACATGTTTCATGTCCTCGTTAGTATAGTGGTAAGTATCCCCGCCTGTCACGCGGGAGACCGGTGTTCGATTCCCCGACAGGGAGCGTTTGTTACGCATTATCTGTGAGATTTTAGTTGACAACAGTTGACTTTCAACGCCAAAAAAAGTACAAAAATGCATTACTAACATGCTTTTTCTGGTTTGAACAGATTCCTTGAGAAACCTCAAAGTTTTGTGCAACAATGTCTGAAATCAGAAAAATGATGTGCACTAGTTTAATATTTTGCTTTATTGCAAGTGATGAAAATAAGCACATGACTGCTTGAAGACGAAGACACGAAAAAGCCACAAAAAGAAGGTAATTGCGAAAGTACATCAAAGCGATGGAACAAACTTGATGAAAACATCTATATATATTTCAACGCATATCTTTAATAAGTAAAATATGTCTTTCATATGCTCTTGAAGTTACCAGTGTTCTATTACACTGCTGTTAGCATTTGTCGACAATGGCGGCCATGTTGCGTTCTGAGGACTTGAGAAACAAGGGAAGAACAAGAACGAGTAGATTTGGAAGATGATTCAATGTCCGATATAGGTTTAAAAGCCGTTTTTCTTGCAAGCGGTACCGCTGCCTTTCCTCTGTAACAGTGACCAACATTAGTTGGGCTGCTGAATGATTTTCTTGCTCGTTTCGTTGATTTAGGGTTTCATTTTCATGAGAGTTTAAATGAGACTCATCAGTTAGCGAGCAATTATTGTCATCGTCTTCGGTGCGAGAGCGCTTTTTCGAAATTACAGCACCCCGCTTTGACACAAAACTGTTATCGAACCTATTGCGTAACCGATTCCTGGGACAGGAATAAGCTCTTTGGATTTTTCTTTTGCTCACCAGTTCGACCTTCAACGTTTCATCAAGAGCCTGCGAAAAAAGATTACGTTCGTAAAAACAGTTTGTTCAAAGTTACGATTGACAACAATATGAAAGTGGTCAAGTAATTTAGTTAATTTTGCCGTAACACTTGTGTTCAACTTACCATGCTAAGGAGATAAACTGCTACATCCGGGGTGGTATTCATCAATTTGTTTTGCATTGTTTCTTTTCAACAAATAGTTGTTGTTTTATTCAAGAAGTTCGATGGTGTGGATGTTCAGCCAACCATTATATACGTAACTTTGCCAGAAGAAAAGTTTAAGAAGTCAACGTGTTTTTCAAGTGCCGCGTTTAAACTTTGCGTTTCGACTTCGTATCAGACATTTATTTTGTTTAATGAGATAAGACTGCTTATCAGAAAAAGTCCGCTCTTCAAAGTTAGCGTGGTACGCTTATAGTGATTAACTAACGTTTTAAGTTTTGTTTATGTTTGCGAAAAACATTTCTTCACAATTGACATTCCAATAATTAACAACATGTTTCATGTCCTCGTTAGTATAGTGGTAAGTATCCCCGCCTGTCACGCGGGAGACCGGTGTTCGATTCCCCGACAGGGAGCGTTTGTTACGCATTATCTGTGAGATTTTAGTTGACAACAGTTGACTTTCAACGCCAAAAAAAGTACAAAAATGCATTACTAACATGCTTTTTCTGGTTTGAACAGATTCCTTGAGAAACCTCAAAGTTTTGTGCAACAATGTCTGAAATCAGAAAAATGATGTGCACTAGTTTAATATTTTGCTTTATTGCAAGTGATGAAAATAAGCACATGACTGCTTGAAGACGAAGACACGAAAAAGCCACAAAAAGAAGGTAATTGCGAAAGTACATCAACGCGATGAAACAAACTTGATGAAAACATCTATATATATTTCAACGCATATCTTTAATAAGTAAAATATGTCTTTCATATGCTCTTGAAGTTACCAGTGTTCTATTACACTGCTGTTAGCATTTGTCGACAATGGCGGCCATGTTGCGTTCTGAGGACTTGAGAAACAAGGGAAGAACAAGAACGAGTAGATTTGGAAGATGATTCAATGTCCGATATAGGTTTAAAAGCCGTTTTTCTTGCAAGCGGTACCGCTGCCTTTCCTCTGTAACAGTGACCAACATTAGTTGGGCTGCTGAATGATTTTCTTGCTCGTTTCGTTGATTGAAAGGTTTCATTTTCATGAGAGTTTAAATGAGACTCATCAGTTAGCGAGCAATTATTGTCATCGTCTTCGGTGCGAGAGCGCTTTTTCGAAATTACAGCACCCCGCTTTGACACAAAACTGTTATCGAACCTATTGCGTAACCGATTCCTGGGACAGGAATAAGCTCTTTGGATTTTTCTTTTGCTCACCAGTTCGACCTTCAACGTTTCATCAAGAGCCTGCGAAAAAAGATTACGTTCGTAAAAACAGTTTGTTCAAAGTTACGATTGACAACAATATGAAAGTGGTCAAGTAATTTAGTTAATTTTGCCGTAACACTTGTGTTCAACTTACCATGCTAAGGAGATAAACTGCTACATCCGGGGTGGTATTCATCAATTTGTTTTGCATTGTTTCTTTTCAACAAATAGTTGTTGTTTTATTCAAGAAGTTCGATGGTGTGGATGTTTAGCCAACCATTATATACGTAACTTTGCCAGAAGAAAAGTTTAAGAAGTCAACGTGTTTTTCAAGTGCCGCGTTTAAACTTTGCGTTTCGACTTCGTATCAGACATTTATTTTGTTTAATGAGATAAGACTGCTTATCAGAAAAAGTCCGCTCTTCAAAGTTAGCGTGGTACGCTTATAGTGATTAACTAACGTTTTAAGTTTTGTTTATGTTTGCGAAAAACATTTCTTCACAATTGACATTCCAATAATTAACAACATGTTTCATGTCCTCGTTAGTATAGTGGTAAGTATCCCCGCCTGTCACGCGGGAGACCGGGGTTCGATTCCCCGACGGGGAGCGTTTGTTATTTTTTCTGCATTATCTGTGAGATTTTAGTTGACAACAGTTGACTTTCAACGCCAAAAAAGTACAAAAATCCATTACTAACATGCTTTTTCTGGTTTGAACAGATTCCTTGAGAAACCTCAAAGTTTTGTGCAACAATGTCTGAAATCAAAAAAATGATGTGCACTAGTTTAATATTTTGCTTTATTGCAAGTGATAAAAATAAGCACATGACTGCTTGAAGACGAAGACACGAAAAAGCCACAAAAAGAAGGTAATTGCGAAAGTACATCAACGCGATGGAACAAACTTGATGAAAACATCTATATATATTTCAACGCATATCTTTAATAAGTAAAATATGTCTTTCATATGCTCTTGAAGTTACCAGTGTTCTATTACACTGCTGTTAGCATTTGTCGACAATGGCGGCCATGTTGCGTTCTGAGGACTTGAGAAACAAGGGTAGAACAAGAACGAGTAGATTTGGAAGATGATTCAATGTCCGATATAGGTTTAAAAGCCGTTTTTCTTGCAAGCGGTACCGCTGCCTTTCCTCTGTAACAGTGACCAACATTTGTTGGGCTGCTGAATGATTTTCTTGCTCGTTTCGTTGATTGAAAGGTTTCATTTTCATGAGAGTTTAAATGAGACTCATCAGTTAGCGAGCAATTATTGTCATCGTCTTCGGTGCGAGAGCGCTTTTTCGAAATTACAGCACCCCGCTTTGACACAAAACTGTTATCGAACCTATTGCGTAATCGATTCCTGGGACAGGAATAAGCTCTTTGGATTTTTCTTTTGCTCACCAGTTCGACCTTCAACGTTTCATCAAGAGCCTGCGAAAAAAGATTACGTTCGTAAAAACAGTTTGTTCAAAGTTAAGATTGACAACAATATGAAAGTGGTCAAGTAATTTAGTTAATTTTGCCGTAACACTTGTGTACAACTTACCATGCTAAGGAGATAAACTGCTACATCCGGGGTGGTATTCATCAATTTGTTTTGCATTGTTTCTTTTCAACAAATAGTTGTTGTTTTATTCAAGAAGTTCGATGGTGTGGATGTTCAGCCAACCATTATATACGTAACTTTGCCAGAAGAAAAGTTTAAGAAGTCAACGTGTTTTTCAAGTGCCGCGTTTAAACTTTGCGTTTCGACTTCGTATCAGACATTTATTTTGTTTAATGAGATAAGACTGCTTATCAGAAAAAGTCCGCTCTTCAAAGTTAGCGTGGTACGCTTATAGTGATTAACTAACGTTTTAAGTTTTGTTTATGTTTGCGAAAAACATTTCTTCACAATTGACATTCCAATAATTAACAACATGTTTCATGTCCTCGTTAGTATAGTGGTAAGTATCCCCGCCTGTCACGCGGGAGACGGGGTTCGATTCCCCGACGGGGAGCGTTTGTTATTTTTTCTGCATTATCTGTGAGATTTTAATTGACAACAGTTGACTTTCAACGCCAAAAAAGTACAAAAATGCATTACTAACATGCTTTTTCTGGTTTGAACAGATTCCTTGAGAAACCTCAAAGTTTTGTGCAACAATGTCTGAAATCAAAAAAATGATGTGCACTAGTTTAATATTTTGCTTTATTGCAAGTGATAAAAATAAGCACATGACTGCTTGAAGACGAAGACACGAAAAAGCCACAAAAAGAAGGTAATTGCGAAAGTACATCAACGCGATGGAACAAACTTGATGAAAACATCTAAGTTGTATATATTTCAACGCATATCTTTAATAAGTAAAATATGTCTTTCATATGCTCTTGAAGTTACCAGTGTTCTATTACACTGCTGTTAGCATTTGTCGACAATGGCGGCCATGTTGCGTTCTGAGGACTTGAGAAACAAGGGTAGAACAAGAACGAGTAGATTTGGAAGATGATTCAATGTCCGATATAGGTTTAAAAGCCGTTTTTCTTGCAAGCGGTACCGCTGCCTTTCCTCTGTAACAGTGACCAACATTAGTTGGGCTGCTGAATGATTTTCTTGCTCGTTTCGTTGATTGAAAGGTTTCATTTTCATGAGAGTTTAAATGAGACTCATCAGTTAGCGAGCAATTATTGTCATCGTCTTCGGTGCGAGAGCGCTTTTTCGAAATTACAGCACCCCGCTTTGACACAAAACTGTTATCGAACCTATTGCGTAACCGATTCCTGGGACAGGAATAAGCTCTTTGGATTTTTCTTTTGCTCACCAGTTCGACCTTCAACGTTTCATCAAGAGCCTGCGAAAAAAGATTACGTTCGTAAAAACAGTTTGTTCAAAGTTACGATTGACAACAATATGAAAGTGGTCAAGTAATTTAGTTAATTTTGCCGTAACACTTGTGTTCAACTTACCATGCTAAGGAGATAAACTGCTACATCCGGGGTGGTATTCATCAATTTGTTTTGCATTGTTTCTTTTCAACAAATAGTTGTTGTTTTATTCAAGAAGTTCGATGGTGTGGATGTTCAGCCAACCATTATATACGTAACTTTGCCAGAAGAAAAGTTTAAGAAGTCAACGTGTTTTTCAAGTGCCGCGTTTAAACTTTGCGTTTCGACTTCGTATCAGACATTTATTTTGTTTAATGAGATAAGACTGCTTATCAGAAAAAGTCCGCTCTTCAAAGTTAGCGTGGTACGCTTATAGTGATTAACTAACGTTTTAAGTTTTGTTTATGTTTGCGAAAAACATTTCTTCACAATTGACATTCCAATAATTAACAACATGTTTCATGTCCTCGTTAGTATAGTGGTAAGTATCCCCGCCTGTCACGCGGGAGACCGGGGTTCGATTCCCCGACGGGGAGCGTTTGTTATTTTTTCTGCATTATCTGTGAGATTTTAGTTGACAACAGTTGACTTTCAACGCCAAAAAAGTACAAAAATCCATTACTAACATGCTTTTTCTGGTTTGAACAGATTCCTTGAGAAACCTCAAAGTTTTGTGCAACAATGTCTGAAATCAAAAAAATGATGTGCACTAGTTTAATATTTTGCTTTATTGCAAGTGATAAAAATAAGCACATGACTGCTTGAAGACGAAGACACGAAAAAGCCACAAAAAGAAGGTAATTGCGAAAGTACATCAACGCGATGGAACAAACTTGATGAAAACATCTATATATATTTCAACGCATATCTTTAATAAGTAAAATATGTCTTTCATATGCTCTTGAAGTTACCAGTGTTCTATTACACTGCTGTTAGCATTTGTCGACAATGGCGGCCATGTTGCGTTCTGAGGACTTGAGAAACAAGGGTAGAACAAGAACGAGTAGATTTGGAAGATGATTCAATGTCCGATATAGGTTTAAAAGCCGTTTTTCTTGCAAGCGGTACCGCTGCCTTTCCTCTGTAACAGTGACCAACATTTGTTGGGCTGCTGAATGATTTTCTTGCTCGTTTCGTTGATTGAAAGGTTTCATTTTCATGAGAGTTTAAATGAGACTCATCAGTTAGCGAGCAATTATTGTCATCGTCTTCGGTGCGAGAGCGCTTTTTCGAAATTACAGCACCCCGCTTTGACACAAAACTGTTATCGAACCTATTGCGTAATCGATTCCTGGGACAGGAATAAGCTCTTTGGATTTTTCTTTTGCTCACCAGTTCGACCTTCAACGTTTCATCAAGAGCCTGCGAAAAAAGATTACGTTCGTAAAAACAGTTTGTTCAAAGTTAAGATTGACAACAATATGAAAGTGGTCAAGTAATTTAGTTAATTTTGCCGTAACACTTGTGTACAACTTACCATGCTAAGGAGATAAACTGCTACATCCGGGGTGGTATTCATCAATTTGTTTTGCATTGTTTCTTTTCAACAAATAGTTGTTGTTTTATTCAAGAAGTTCGATGGTGTGGATGTTCAGCCAACCATTATATACGTAACTTTGCCAGAAGAAAAGTTTAAGAAGTCAACGTGTTTTTCAAGTGCCGCGTTTAAACTTTGCGTTTCGACTTCGTATCAGACATTTATTTTGTTTAATGAGATAAGACTGCTTATCAGAAAAAGTCCGCTCTTCAAAGTTAGCGTGGTACGCTTATAGTGATTAACTAACGTTTTAAGTTTTGTTTATGTTTGCGAAAAACATTTCTTCACAATTGACATTCCAATAATTAACAACATGTTTCATGTCCTCGTTAGTATAGTGGTAAGTATCCCCGCCTGTCACGCGGGAGACGGGGTTCGATTCCCCGACGGGGAGCGTTTGTTATTTTTTCTGCATTATCTGTGAGATTTTAGTTGACAGCAGTTGACTTTCAACGCCAAAAAAGTACAAAAATGCATTACTAACATGCTTTTTCTGGTTTGAACAGATTCCTTGAGAAACCTCAAAGTTTTGTGCAACAATGTCTGAAATCCAAAAAATGATGTGCACTAGTTTAATATTTTGCTTTATTGCAAGTGATGAAAATAAGCACATGACTGCTTGAAGACGAAGACACGAAAAAGCCACAAAAAGAAGGTAATTGCGAAAGTACATCAACGCGATGGAACAAACTTGATGAAAACATCTATATATATTTCAACGCATATCTTTAATAAGTAAAATATGTCTTTCATATGCTCTTGAAGTTACCAGTGTTCTATTACACTGCTGTTAGCATTTGTCGACAATGGCGGCCATGTTGCGTTCTGAGGACTTGAGAAACAAGGGAAGAACAAGAACGAGTAGATTTGGAAGATGATTCAATGTCCGATATAGGTTTAAAAGCCGTTTTTCTTGCAAGCGGTACCGCTGCCTTTCCTCTGTAACAGTGACCAACATTAGTTGGGCTGCTGAATGATTTTCTTGCTCGTTTCGTTGATTGAAAGGTTTCATTTTCATGAGAGTTTAAATGAGACTCATCAGTTAGCGAGCAATTATTGTCATCGTCTTCGGTGCGAGAGCGCTTTTTCGAAATTACAGCACCCCGCTTTGACACAAAACTGTTATCGAACCTATTGCGTAACCGATTCCTGGGACAGGAATAAGCTCTTTGGATTTTTCTTTTGCTCACCAGTTCGACCTTCAACGTTTCATCAAGAGCCTGCGAAAAAAGATTACGTTCGTAAAAACAGTTTGTTCAAAGTTACGATTGACAACAATATGAAAGTGGTCAAGTAATTTAGTTAATTTTGCCGTAACACTTGTGTACAACTTACCATGCTAAGGAGATAAACTGCTACATCCGGGGTGGTATTCATCAATTTGTTTTGCATTGTTTCTTTTCAACAAATAGTTGTTGTTTTATTCAAGAAGTTCGATGGTGTGGACTATCAGCCAACCATTATATACGTAACTTTGCCAGAAGAAAAGTTTAAGAAGTCAACGTGTTTTTCAAGTGCCGCGTTTAAACTTTGCGTTTCGACTTCGTATCAGACATTTATTTTGTTTAATGAGATAAGACTGCTTATCAGAAAAAGTCCGCTCTTCAAAGTTAGCGTGGTACGCTTATAGTGATTAACTAACGTTTTAAGTTTTGTTTATGTTTGCGAAAAACATTTCTTCACAATTGACATTCCAATAATTAACAACATGTTTCATGTCCTCGTTAGTATAGTGGTAAGTATCCCCGCCTGTCACGCGGGAGACCGGGGTTCGATTCCCCGACGGGGAGCGTTTGTTATTTTTTCTGCATTATCTGTGAGATTTTAGTTGACAACAGTTGACTTTCAACGCCAAAAAAGTACAAAAATCCATTACTAACATGCTTTTTCTGGTTTGAACAGATTCCTTGAGAAACCTCAAAGTTTTGTGCAACAATCTCTGAAATCCAAAAAATGATGTGCACTAGTTTAATATTTTGCTTTATTGCAAGTGATAAAAATAAGCACATGACTGCTTGAAGACGAAGACACGAAAAAGCCACAAAAAGAAGGTAATTGCGAAAGTATATCAACGCGATGGAACAAACTTGATGAAAACATCTATATATATTTCAACGCATATCTTTAATAAGTAAAATATGTCTTTCATATGCTCTTGAAGTTACCAGTGTTCTATTACACTGCTGTTAGCATTTGTCGACAATGGCGGCCATGTTGCGTTCTGAGGACTTGAGAAACAAGGGAAGAACAAGAACGAGTAGATTTGGAAGATGATTCAATGTCCGATATAGGTTTAAAAGCCGTTTTTCTTGCAAGCGGTACCGCTGCCTTTCCTCTGTAACAGTGACCAACATTAGTTGGGCTGCTGAATGATTTTCTTGCTCGTTTCGTTGATTGAAAGGTTTCATTTTCATGAGAGTTTAAATGAGACTCATCAGTTAGCGAGCAATTATTGTCATCGTCTTCGGTGCGAGAGCGCTTTTTCGAAATTACAGCACCCCGCTTTGACACAAAACTGTTATCGAACCTATTGCGTAACCGATTCCTGGGACAGGAATAAGCTCTTTGGATTTTTCTTTTGCTCACCAGTTCGACCTTCAACGTTTCATCAAGAGCCTGCGAAAAAAGATTACGTTCGTAAAAACAGTTTGTTCAAAGTTACGATTGACAACAATATGAAAGTGGTCAAGTAATTTAGTTAATTTTGCCGTAACACTTGTGTTCAACTTACCATGCTAAGGAGATAAACTGCTACATCCGGGGTGGTATTCATCAATTTGTTTTGCATTGTTTCTTTTCAACAAATAGTTGTTGTTTTATTCAAGAAGTTCGATGGTGTGGATGTTCAGCCAACCATTATATACGTAACTTTGCCAGAAGAAAAGTTTAAGAAGTCAACGTGTTTTTCAAGTGCCGCGTTTAAACTTTGCGTTTCGACTTCGTATCAGACATTTATTTTGTTTAATGAGATAAGACTGCTTATCAGAAAAAGTCCGCTCTTCAAAGTTAGCGTGGTACGCTTATAGTGATTAACTAACGTTTTAAGTTTTGTTTATGTTTGCGAAAAACATTTCTTCACAATTGACATTCCAATAATTAACAACATGTTTCATGTCCTCGTTAGTATAGTGGTAAGTATCCCCGCCTGTCACGCGGGAGACGGGGTTCGATTCCCCGACGGGGAGCGTTTGTTATTTTTTCTGCATTATCTGTGAGATTTTAGTTGACAGCAGTTGACTTTCAACGCCAAAAAAGTACAAAAATCCATTACTAACATGCTTTTTCTGGTTTGAACAGATTCCTTGAGAAACCTCAAAGTTTTGTGCAACAATGTCTGAAATCCAAAAAATGATGTGCACTAGTTTAATATTTTGCTTTATTGCAAGTGATGAAAATAAGCACATGACTGCTTGAAGACGAAGACACGAAAAAGACACAAAAAGAAGGTAATTGCGAAAGTACATCAACGCGATGGAACAAACTTGATGAAAACATCTATATATATTTCAACGCATATCTTTAATAAGTAAAATATGTCTTTCATATGCTCTTGAAGTTACCAGTGTTCTATTACACTGCTGTTAGCATTTGTCGACAATGGCGGCCATGTTGCGTTCTGAGGACTTGAGAAACAAGGGAAGAACAAGAACGAGTAGATTTGGAAGATGATTCAATGTCCGATATAGGTTTAAAAGCCGTTTTTCTTGCAAGCGGTACCGCTGCCTTTCCTCTGTAACAGTGACCAACATTAGTTGGGCTGCTGAATGATTTTCTTGCTCGTTTCGTTGATTGAAAGGTTTCATTTTCATGAGAGTTTAAATGAGACTCATCAGTTAGCGAGCAATTATTGTCATCGTCTTCGGTGCGAGAGCGCTTTTTCGAAATTACAGCACCCCGCTTTGACACAAAACTGTTATCGAACCTATTGCGTAACCGATTCCTGGGACAGGAATAAGCTCTTTGGATTTTTCTTTTGCTCACCAGTTCGACCTTCAACGTTTCATCAAGAGCCTGCGAAAAAAGATTACGTTCGTAAAAACAGTTTGTTCAAAGTTACGATTGACAACAATATGAAAGTGGTCAAGTAATTTAGTTAATTTTGCCGTAACACTTGTGTACAACTTACCATGCTAAGGAGATAAACTGCTACATCCGGGGTGGTATTCATCAATTTGTTTTGCATTGTTTCTTTTCAACAAATAGTTGTTGTTTTATTCAAGAAGTTCGATGGTGTGGACTATCAGCCAACCATTATATACGTAACTTTGCCAGAAGAAAAGTTTAAGAAGTCAACGTGTTTTTCAAGTGCCGCGTTTAAACTTTGCGTTTCGACTTCGTATCAGACATTTATTTTGTTTAATGAGATAAGACTGCTTATCAGAAAAAGTCCGCTCTTCAAAGTTAGCGTGGTACGCTTATAGTGATTAACTAACGTTTTAAGTTTTGTTTATGTTTGCGAAAAACATTTCTTCACAATTGACATTCCAATAATTAACAACATGTTTCATGTCCTCGTTAGTATAGTGGTAAGTATCCCCGCCTGTCACGCGGGAGACCGGGGTTCGATTCCCCGACGGGGAGCGTTTGTTATTTTTTCTGCATTATCTGTGAGATTTTAGTTGACAACAGTTGACTTTCAACGCCAAAAAAGTACAAAAATCCATTACTAACATGCTTTTTCTGGTTTGAACAGATTCCTTGAGAAACCTCAAAGTTTTGTGCAACAATGTCTGAAATCCAAAAAATGATGTGCACTAGTTTAATATTTTGCTTTATTGCAAGTGATGAAAATAAGCACATGACTGCTTGAAGACGAAGACACGAAAAAGCCACAAAAAGAAGGTAATTGCGAAAGTACATCAACGCGATGGAACAAACTTGATGAAAACATCTATATATATTTCAACGCATATCTTTAATAAGTAAAATATGTCTTTCATATGCTCTTGAAGTTACCAGTGTTCTATTACACTGCTGTTAGCATTTGTCGACAATGGCGGCCATGTTGCGTTCTGAGGACTTGAGAAACAAGGGAAGAACAAGAACGAGTAGATTTGGAAGATGATTCAATGTCCGATATAGGTTTAAAAGCCGTTTTTCTTGCAAGCGGTACCGCTGCCTTTCCTCTGTAACAGTGACCAACATTAGTTGGGCTGCTGAATGATTTTCTTGCTCGTTTCGTTGATTGAAAGGTTTCATTTTCATGAGAGTTTAAATGAGACTCATCAGTTAGCGAGCAATTATTGTCATCGTCTTCGGTGCGAGAGCGCTTTTTCGAAATTACAGCACCCCGCTTTGACACAAAACTGTTATCGAACCTATTGCGTAACCGATTCCTGGGACAGGAATAAGCTCTTTGGATTTTTCTTTTGCTCACCAGTTCGACCTTCAACGTTTCATCAAGAGCCTGCGAAAAAAGATTACGTTCGTAAAAACAGTTTGTTCAAAGTTAAGATTGACAACAATATGAAAGTGGTCAAGTAATTTAGTTAATTTTGCCGTAACACTTGTGTACAACTTACCATGCTAAGGAGATAAACTGCTACATCCGGGGTGGTATTCATCAATTTGTTTTGCATTGTTTCTTTTCAACAAATAGTTGTTGTTTTATTCAAGAAGTTCGATGGTGTGGACTATCAGCCAACCATTATATACGTAACTTTGCCAGAAGAAAAGTTTAAGAAGTCAACGTGTTTTTCAAGTGCCGCGTTTAAACTTTGCGTTTCGACTTCGTATCAGACATTTATTTTGTTTAATGAGATAAGATTGCTTATCAGAAAAAGTCCGCTCTTCAAAGTTAGCGTGGTACGCTTATAGTGATTAACTAACGTTTTAAGTTTTGTTTATGTTTGCGAAAAACATTTCTTCACAATTGACATTCCAATAATTAACAACATGTTTCATGTCCTCGTTAGTATAGTGGTAAGTATCCCCGCCTGTCACGCGGGAGACCGGGGTTCGATTCCCCGACGGGGAGCGTTTGTTATTTTTTCTGCATTATCTGTGAGATTTTAGTTGACAACAGTTGACTTTCAACGCCAAAAAAGTACAAAAATCCATTACTAACATGCTTTTTCTGGTTTGAACAGATTCCTTGAGAAACCTCAAAGTTTTGTGCAACAATGTCTGAAATCAAAAAAATGATGTGCACTAGTTTAATATTTTGCTTTATTGCAAGTGATAAAAATAAGCACATGACTGCTTGAAGACGAAGACACGAAAAAGCCACAAAAAGAAGGTAATTGCGAAAGTATATCAACGCGATGGAACAAACTTGATGAAAACATCTATATATATTTCAACGCATATCTTTAATAAGTAAAATATGTCTTTCATATGCTCTTGAAGTTACCAGTGTTCTATTACACTGCTGTTAGCATTTGTCGACAATGGCGGCCATGTTGCGTTCTGAGGACTTGAGAAACAAGGGTAGAACAAGAACGAGTAGATTTGGAAGATGATTCAATGTCCGATATAGGTTTAAAAGCCGTTTTTCTTGCAAGCGGTACCGCTGCCTTTCCTCTGTAACAGTGACCAACATTAGTTGGGCTGCTGAATGATTTTCTTGCTCGTTTCGTTGATTGAAAGGTTTCATTTTCATGAGAGTTTAAATGAGACTCATCAGTTAGCGAGCAATTATTGTCATCGTCTTCGGTGCGAGAGCGCTTTTTCGAAATTACAGCACCCCGCTTTGACACAAAACTGTTATCGAACCTATTGCGTAACCGATTCCTGGGACAGGAATAAGCTCTTTGGATTTTTCTTTTGCTCACCAGTTCGACCTTCAACGTTTCATCAAGAGCCTGCGAAAAAAGATTACGTTCGTAAAAACAGTTTGTTCAAAGTTACGATTGACAACAATATGAAAGTGGTCAAGTAATTTAGTTAATTTTGCCGTAACACTTGTGTTCAACTTACCATGCTAAGGAGATAAACTGCTACATCCGGGGTGGTATTCATCAATTTGTTTTGCATTGTTTCTTTTCACCAAATAGTTGTTGTTTTATTCAAGAAGTTCGATGGTGTGGACTATCAGCCAACCATTATATACGTAACTTTGCCAGAAGAAAAGTTTAAGAAGTCAACGTGTTTTTCAAGTGCCGCGTTTAAACTTTGCGTTTCGACTTCGTATCAGACATTTATTTTGTTTAATGAGATAAGACTGCTTATCAGAAAAAGTCCGCTCTTCAAAGTTAGCGTGGTACGCTTATAGTGATTAACTAACGTTTTAAGTTTTGTTTATGTTTGCGAAAAACATTTCTTCACAATTGACATTCCAATAATTAACAACATGTTTCATGTCCTCGTTAGTATAGTGGTAAGTATCCCCGCCTGTCACGCGGGAGACCGGGGTTCGATTCCCCGACGCGGAGCGTTTGTTATTTTTTCTGCATTATCTGTGAGATTTTAGTTGACAACAGTTGACTTTCAACGCCAAAAAAGTACAAAAATCCATTACTAACATGCTTTTTCTGGTTTGAACAGATTCCTTGAGAAACCTCAAAGTTTTGTGCAACAATGTCTGAAATCAGAAAAATGATGTGCACTAGTTTAATATTTTGCTTTATTGCAAGTGATGAAAATAAGCACATGACTGCTTGAAGACGAAGACACGAAAAAGCCACAAAAAGAAGGTAATTGCGAAAGTACATCAACGCGATGGAACAAACTTGATGAAAACATCTATATATATATTTCAACGCATATCTTTAATAAGTAAAATATGTCTTTCATATGCTCTTGAAGTTACCAGTGTTCTATTACACTGCTGTTAGCATTTGTCGACAATGGCGGCCATGTTGCGTTCTGAGGACTTGAGAAACAAGGGAAGAACAAGAACGAGTAGATTTGGAAGATGATTCAATGTCCGATATAGGTTTAAAAGCCGTTTTTCTTGCAAGCGGTACCGCTGCCTTTCCTCTGTAACAGTGACCAACATTAGTTGGGCTGCTGAATGATTTTCTTGCTCGTTTCGTTGATTGAAAGGTTTCATTTTCATGAGAGTTTAAATGAGACTCATCAGTTAGCGAGCAATTATTGTCATCGTCTTCGGTGCGAGAGCGCTTTTTCGAAATTACAGCACCCCGCTTTGACACAAAACTGTTATCGAACCTATTGCGTAACCGATTCCTGGGACAGGAATAAGCTCTTTGGATTTTTCTTTTGCTCACCAGTTCGACCTTCAACGTTTCATCAAGAGCCTGCGAAAAAAGATTACGTTCGTAAAAACAGTTTGTTCAAAGTTACGATTGACAACAATATGAAAGTGGTCAAGTAATTTAGTTAATTTTGCCGTAACACTTGTGTTCAACTTACCATGCTAAGGAGATAAACTGCTACATCCGGGGTGGTATTCATCAATTTGTTTTGCATTGTTTCTTTTCAACAAATAGTTGTTGTTTTATTCAAGAAGTTCGATGGTGTGGATGTTCAGCCAACCATTATATACGTAACTTTGCCAGAAGAAAAGTTTAAGAAGTCAACGTGTTTTTCAAGTGCCGCGTTTAAACTTTGCGTTTCGACTTCGTATCAGACATTTATTTTGTTTAATGAGATAAGACTGCTTATCAGAAAAAGTCCGCTCTTCAAAGTTAGCGTGGTACGCTTATAGTGATTAACTAACGTTTTAAGTTTTGTTTATGTTTGCGAAAAACATTTCTTCACAATTGACATTCCAATAATTAACAACATGTTTCATGTCCTCGTTAGTATAGTGGTAAGTATCCCCGCCTGTCACGCGGGAGACCGGGGTTCGATTCCCCGACGGGGAGCGTTTGTTATTTTTTCTGCATTATCTGTGAGATTTTAGTTGACAACAGTTGACTTTCAACGCCAAAAAAGTACAAAAATCCATTACTAACATGCTTTTTCTGGTTTGAACAGATTCCTTGAGAAACCTCAAAGTTTTGTGCAACAATGTCTGAAATCCAAAAAATGATGTGCACTAGTTTAATATTTTGCTTTATTGCAAGTGATGAAAATAAGCACATGACTGCTTGAAGACGAAGACACGAAAAAGCCACAAAAAGAAGGTAATTGCGAAAGTACATCAACGCGATGGAACAAACTTGATGAAAACATCTATATATATATTTCAACGCATATCTTTAATAAGTAAAATATGTCTTTCATATGCTCTTGAAGTTACCAGTGTTCTATTACACTGCTGTTAGCATTTGTCGACAATGGCGGCCATGTTGCGTTCTGAGGACTTGAGAAACAAGGGAAGAACAAGAACGAGTAGATTTGGAAGATGATTCAATGTCCGATATAGGTTTAAAAGCCGTTTTTCTTGCAAGCGGTACCGCTGCCTTTCCTCTGTAACAGTGACCAACATTAGTTGGGCTGCTGAATGATTTTCTTGCTCGTTTCGTTGATTGAAAGGTTTCATTTTCATGAGAGTTTAAATGAGACTCATCAGTTAGCGAGCAATTATTGTCATCGTCTTCGGTGCGAGAGCGCTTTTTCGAAATTACAGCACCCCGCTTTGACACAAAACTGTTATCGAACCTATTGCGTAACCGATTCCTGGGACAGGAATAAGCTCTTTGGATTTTTCTTTTGCTCACCAGTTCGACCTTCAACGTTTCATCAAGAGCCTGCGAAAAAAGATTACGTTCGTAAAAACAGTTTGTTCAAAGTTAAGATTGACAACAATATGAAAGTGGTCAAGTAATTTAGTTAATTTTGCCGTAACACTTGTGTACAACTTACCATGCTAAGGAGATAAACTGCTACATCCGGGGTGGTATTCATCAATTTGTTTTGCATTGTTTCTTTTCAGCAAATAGTTGTTGTTTTATTCAAGAAGTTCGATGGTGTGGATGTTCAGCCAACCATTATATACGTAACTTTGCCAGAAGAAAAGTTTAAGAAGTCAACGTGTTTTTCAAGTGCCGCGTTTAAACTTTGCGTTTCGACTTCGTATCAGACATTTATTTTGTTTAATGAGATAAGACTGCTTATCAGAAAAAGTCCGCTCTTCAAAGTTAGCGTGGTACGCTTATAGTGATTAACTAACGTTTTAAGTTTTGTTTATGTTTGCGAAAAACATTTCTTCACAATTGACATTCCAATAATTAACAACATGTTTCATGTCCTCGTTAGTATAGTGGTAAGTATCCCCGCCTGTCACGCGGGAGACCGGGGTTCGATTCCCCGACGCGGAGCGTTTGTTATTTTTTCTGCATTATCTGTGAGATTTTAGTTGACAACAGTTGACTTTCAACGCCAAAAAAGTACAAAAATCCATTACTAACATGCTTTTTCTGGTTTGAACAGATTCCTTGAGAAACCTCAAAGTTTTGTGCAACAATGTCTGAAATCCAAAAAATGATGTGCACTAGTTTAATATTTTGCTTTATTGCAAGTGATGAAAATAAGCACATGACTGCTTGAAGACGAAGACACGAAAAAGCCACAAAAAGAAGGTAATTGCGAAAGTACATCAACGCGTTGGAACAAACTTGATGAAAACATCTATATATATATTTCAACGCATATCTTTAATAAGTAAAATATATCTTTCATATGCTCTTGAAGTTACCAGTGTTCTATTACACTGCTGTTAGCATTTGTCGACAATGGCGGCCATGTTGCGTTCTGAGGACTTGAGAAACAAGGGAAGAACAAGAACGAGTAGATTTGGAAGATGATTCAATGTCCGATATAGGTTTAAAAGCCGTTTTTCTTGCAAGCGGTACCGCTGCCTTTCCTCTGTAACAGTGACCAACATTAGTTGGGCTGCTGAATGATTTTCTTGCTCGTTTCGTTGATTGAAAGGTTTCATTTTCATGAGAGTTTAAATGAGACTCATCAGTTAGCGAGCAATTATTGTCATCGTCTTCGGTGCGAGAGCGCTTTTTCGAAATTACAGCACCCTGCTTTGACACAAAACTGTTATCGAACCTATTGCGTAACCGATTCCTGGGACAGGAATAAGCTCTTTGGATTTTTCTTTTGCTCACCAGTTCGACCTTCAACGTTTCATCAAGAGCCTGCGAAAAAAGATTACGTTCGTAAAAACAGTTTGTTCAAAGTTACGATTGACAACAATATGAAAGTGGTCAAGTAATTTAGTTAATTTTGCCGTAACACTTGTGTTCAACTTACCATGCTAAGGAGATAAACTGCTACATCCGGGGTGGTATTCATCAATTTGTTTTGCATTGTTTCTTTTCAACAAATAGTTGTTGTTTTATTCAAGAAGTTCGATGGTGTGGATGTTCAGCCAACCATTATATACGTAACTTTGCCAGAAGAAAAGTTTAAGAAGTCAACGTGTTTTTCAAGTGCCGCGTTTAAACTTTGCGTTTCGACTTCGTATCAGACATTTATTTTGTTTAATGAGATAAGACTGCTTATCAGAAAAAGTCCGCTCTTCAAAGTTAGCGTGGTACGCTTATAGTGATTAACTAACGTTTTAAGTTTTGTTTATGTTTGCGAAAAACATTTCTTCACAATTGACATTCCAATAATTAACAACATGTTTCATGTCCTCGTTAGTATAGTGGTAAGTATCCCCGCCTGTCACGCGGGAGACCGGGGTTCGATTCCCCGACGGGGAGCGTTTGTTATTTTTTCTGCATTATCTGTGAGATTTTAGTTGACAACAGTTGACTTTCAACGCCAAAAAAGTACAAAAATCCATTACTAACATGCTTTTTCTGGTTTGAACAGATTCCTTGAGAAACCTCAAAGTTTTGTGCAACAATGTCTGAAATCCAAAAAATGATGTGCACTAGTTTAATATTTTGCTTTATTGCAAGTGATGAAAATAAGCACATGACTGCTTGAAGACGAAGACACGAAAAAGCCACAAAAAGAAGGTAATTGCGAAAGTACATCAACGCGATGGAACAAACTTGATGAAAACATCTATATATATTTCAACGCATATCTTTAGTAAGTAAAATATGTCTTTCATATGCTCTTGAAGTTACCAGTGTTCTATTACACTGCTGTTAGCATTTGTCGACAATGGCGGCCATGTTGCGTTCTGAGGACTTGAGAAACAAGGGTAGAACAAGAACGAGTAGATTTGGAAGATGATTCAATGTCCGATATAGGTTTAAAAGCCGTTTTTCTTGCAAGCGGTACCGCTGCCTTTCCTCTGTAACAGTGACCAACATTAGTTGGGCTGCTGAATGATTTTCTGGCTCGTTTCGTTGATTGAAAGGTTTCATTTTCATGAGAGTTTAAATGAGACTCATCAGTTAGCGAGCAATTATTGTCATCGTCTTCGGTGCGAGAGCGCTTTTTCGAAATTACAGCACCCCGCTTTGACACAAAACTGTTATCGAACCTATTGCGTAACCGATTCCTGGGACAGGAATAAGCTCTTTGGATTTTTCTTTTGCTCACCAGTTCGACCTTCAACGTTTCATCAAGAGCCTGCGAAAAAAGATTACGTTCGTAAAAACAGTTTGTTCAAAGTTACGATTGACAACAATATGAAAGTGGTCAAGTAATTTAGTTAATTTTGCCGTAACACTTGTGTTCAACTTACCATGCTAAGGAGATAAACTGCTACATCCGGGGTGGTATTCATCAATTTGTTTTGCATTGTTTCTTTTCAACAAATAGTTGTTGTTTTATTCAAGAAGTTCGATGGTGTGGATATTCAGCCAACCATTATATACGTAACTTTGCCAGAAGAAAAGTTTAAGAAGTCAACGTGTTTTTCAAGTGCCGCGTTTAAACTTTGCGTTTCGACTTCGTATCAGACATTTATATTTCAACGCATATCTTTAATAAGTAAAATATGTCTTTCATATGCTCTTGAAGTTACCAGTGTTCTATTACACTGCTGTTAGCATTTGTCGACAATGGCGGCCATGTTGCGTTCTGAGGACTTGAGAAACAAGGGAAGAACAAGAACGAGTAGATTTGGAAGATGATTCAATGTCCGATATAGGTTTAAAAGCCGTTTTTCTTGCAAGCGGTACCGCTGCCTTTCCTCTGTAACAGTGACCAACATTAGTTGGGCTGCTGAATGATTTTCTTGCTCGTTTCGTTGATTGAAAGGTTTCATTTTCATGAGAGTTTAAATGAGACTCATCAGTTAGCGAGCAATTATTGTCATCGTCTTCGGTGCGAGAGCGCTTTTTCGAAATTACAGCACCCCGCTTTGACACAAAACTGTTATCGAACCTATTGCGTAACCGATTCCTGGGACTGCGAAAAAAGATTACGTTCGTAAAAACAGTTTGTTCAAAGTTACGATTGACAACAATATGAAAGTGGTCAAGTAATTTAGTTAATTTTGCCGTAACACTTGTGTTCAACTTACCATGCTAAGGAGATAAACTGCTACATCCGGGGTGGTATTCATCAATTTGTTTTGCATTGTTTCTTTTCAACAAATAGTTGTTGTTTTATTCAAGAAGTTCGATGGTGTGGATGTTCAGCCAACCATTATATACGTAACTTTGCCAGAAGAAAAGTTTAAGAAGTCAACGTGTTTTTCAAGTGCCGCGTTTAAACTTTGCGTTTCGACTTCGTATCAGACATTTATTTTGTTTAATGAGATAAGACTGCTTATCAGAAAAAGTCCGCTCTTCAAAGTTAGCGTGGTACGCTTATAGTGATTAACTAACGTTTTAAGTTTTGTTTATGTTTGCGAAAAACATTTCTTCACAATTGACATTCCAATAATTAACAACATGTTTCATGTCCTCGTTAGTATAGTGGTAAGTATCCCCGCCTGTCACGCGGGAGACCGGGGTTCGATTCCCCGACGGGGAGCGTTTGTTATTTTTTCTGCATTATCTGTGAGATTTTAGTTGACAACAGTTGACTTTCAACGCCAAAAAAGTACAAAAATCCATTACTAACATGCTTTTTCTGGTTTGAACAGATTCCTTGAGAAACCTCAAAGTTTTGTGCAACAATGTCTGAAATCCAAAAAATGATGTGCACTAGTTTAATATTTTGCTTTATTGCAAGTGATGAAAATAAGCACATGACTGCTTGAAGACGAAGACACGAAAAAGCCACAAAAAGAAGGTAATTGCGAAAGTACATCAACGCGATGGAACAAACTTGATGAAAACATCTATATATATTTCAACGCATATCTTTAGTAAGTAAAATATGTCTTTCATATGCTCTTGAAGTTACCAGTGTTCTATTACACTGCTGTTAGCATTTGTCGACAATGGCGGCCATGTTGCGTTCTGAGGACTTGAGAAACAAGGGTAGAACAAGAACGAGTAGATTTGGAAGATGATTCAATGTCCGATATAGGTTTAAAAGCCGTTTTTCTTGCAAGCGGTACCGCTGCCTTTCCTCTGTAACAGTGACCAACATTAGTTGGGCTGCTGAATGATTTTCTGGCTCGTTTCGTTGATTGAAAGGTTTCATTTTCATGAGAGTTTAAATGAGACTCATCAGTTAGCGAGCAATTATTGTCATCGTCTTCGGTGCGAGAGCGCTTTTTCGAAATTACAGCACCCCGCTTTGACACAAAACTGTTATCGAACCTATTGCGTAACCGATTCCTGGGACAGGAATAAGCTCTTTGGATTTTTCTTTTGCTCACCAGTTCGACCTTCAACGTTTCATCAAGAGCCTGCGAAAAAAGATTACGTTCGTAAAAACAGTTTGTTCAAAGTTACGATTGACAACAATATGAAAGTGGTCAAGTAATTTAGTTAATTTTGCCGTAACACTTGTGTTCAACTTACCATGCTAAGGAGATAAACTGCTACATCCGGGGTGGTATTCATCAATTTGTTTTGCATTGTTTCTTTTCAACAAATAGTTGTTGTTTTATTCAAGAAGTTCGATGGTGTGGATGTTCAGCCAACCATTATATACGTAACTTTGCCAGAAGAAAAGTTTAAGAAGTCAACGTGTTTTTCAAGTGCCGCGTTTAAACTTTGCGTTTCGACTTCGTATCAGACATTTATATTTCAACGCATATCTTTAATAAGTAAAATATGTCTTTCATATGCTCTTGAAGTTACCAGTGTTCTATTACACTGCTGTTAGCATTTGTCGACAATGGCGGCCATGTTGCGTTCTGAGGACTTGAGAAACAAGGGAAGAACAAGAACGAGTAGATTTGGAAGATGATTCAATGTCCGATATAGGTTTAAAAGCCGTTTTTCTTGCAAGCGGTACCGCTGCCTTTCCTCTGTAACAGTGACCAACATTAGTTGGGCTGCTGAATGATTTTCTTGCTCGTTTCGTTGATTGAAAGGTTTCATTTTCATGAGAGTTTAAATGAGACTCATCAGTTAGCGAGCAATTATTGTCATCGTCTTCGGTGCGAGAGCGCTTTTTCGAAATTACAGCACCCCGCTTTGACACAAAACTGTTATCGAACCTATTGCGTAACCGATTCCTGGGACAGGAATAAGCTCTTTGGATTTTTCTTTTGCTCACCAGTTCCACCTTCAACGTTTCATCAAGAGCCTGCGAAAAAAGATTACGTTCGTAAAAACAGTTTGTTCAAAGTTAAGATTGACAACAATATGAAAGTGGTCAAGTAATTTAGTTAATTTTGCCGTAACACTTGTGTACAACTTACCATGCTAAGGAGATAAACTGCTACATCCGGGGTGGTATTCATCAATTTGTTTTGCATTGTTTCTTTTCAGCAAATAGTTGTTGTTTTATTCAAGAAGTTCGATGGTGTGGATGTTCAGCCAACCATTATATACGTAACTTTGCCAGAAGAAAAGTTTAAGAAGTCAACGTGTTTTTCAAGTGCCGCGTTTAAACTTTGCGTTTCGACTTCGTATCAGACATTTATTTTGTTTAATGAGATAAGACTGCTTATCAGAAAAAGTCCGCTCTTCAAAGTTAGCGTGGTACGCTTATAGTGATTAACTAACGTTTTAAGTTTTGTTTATGTTTGCGAAAAACATTTCTTCACAATTGACATTCCAATAATTAACAACATGTTTCATGTCCTCGTTAGTATAGTGGTAAGTATCCCCGCCTGTCACGCGGGAGACCGGGGTTCGATTCCCCGACGCGGAGCGTTTGTTATTTTTTCTGCATTATCTGTGAGATTTTAGTTGACAACAGTTGACTTTCAACGCCAAAAAAGTACAAAAATCCATTACTAACATGCTTTTTCTGGTTTGAACAGATTCCTTGAGAAACCTCAAAGTTTTGTGCAACAATGTCTGAAATCCAAAAAATGATGTGCACTAGTTTAATATTTTGCTTTATTGCAAGTGATGAAAATAAGCACATGACTGCTTGAAGACGAAGACACGAAAAAGCCACAAAAAGAAGGTAATTGCGAAAGTACATCAACGCGTTGAAACAAACTTGATGAAAACATCTATATATATATTTCAACGCATATCTTTAATAAGTAAAATATATCTTTCATATGCTCTTGAAGTTACCAGTGTTCTATTGCACTGCTGTTAGCATTTCTCGACAATGGCGGCCATGTTGCGTTCTGAGGACTTGAGAAACAAGGGAAGAACAAGAACGAGTAGATTTGGAAGATGATTCAATGTCCGATATAGGTTTAAAAGCCGTTTTTCTTGCAAGCGGTACCGCTGCCTTTCCTCTGTAACAGTGACCAACATTAGTTGGGCTGCTGAATGATTTTCTTGCTCGTTTCGTTGATTGAAAGGTTTCATTTTCATGAGAGTTTAAATGAGACTCATCAGTTAGCGAGCAATTATTGTCATCGTCTTCGGTGCGAGAGCGCTTTTTCGAAATTACAGCACCCCGCTTTGACACAAAACTGTTATCGAACCTATTGCGTAACCGATTCCTGGGACAGGAATAAGCTCTTTGGATTTTTCTTTTGCTCACCAGTTCGACCTTCAACGTTTCATCAAGAGCCTGCGAAAAAAGATTACGTTCGTAAAAACAGTTTGTTCAAAGTTACGATTGACAACAATATGAAAGTGGTCAAGTAATTTAGTTAATTTTGCCGTAACACTTGTGTTCAACTTACCATGCTAAGGAGATAAACTGCTACATCCGGGGTGGTATTCATCAATTTGTTTTGCATTGTTTCTTTTCAACAAATAGTTGTTGTTTTATTCAAGAAGTTCGATGGTGTGGACTATCAGCCAACCATTATATACGTAACTTTGCCAGAAGAAAAGTTTAAGAAGTCAACGTGTTTTTCAAGTGCCGCGTTTAAACTTTGCGTTTCGACTTCGTATCAGACATTTATTTTGTTTAATGAGATAAGACTGCTTATCAGAAAAAGTCCGCTCTTCAAAGTTAGCGTGGTACGCTTATAGTGATTAACTAACGTTTTAAGTTTTGTTTATGTTTGCGAAAAACATTTCTTCACAATTGACATTCCAATAATTAACAACATGTTTCATGTCCTCGTTAGTATAGTGGTAAGTATCCCCGCCTGTCACGCGGGAGACCGGGGTTCGATTCCCCGACGGGGAGCGTTTGTTATTTTTTCTGCATTATCTGTGAGATTTTAGTTGACAACAGTTGACTTTCAACGCCAAAAAAGTACAAAAATCCATTACTAACATGCTTTTTCTGGTTTGAACAGATTCCTTGAGAAACCTCAAAGTTTTGTGCAACAATGTCTGAAATCAAAAAAATGATGTGCACTAGTTTAATATTTTGCTTTATTGCAAGTGATAAAAATAAGCACATGACTGCTTGAAGACGAAGACACGAAAAAGCCACAAAAAGAAGGTAATTGCGAAAGTACATCAACGCGATGGAACAAACTTGATGAAAACATCTATATATATTTCAACGCATATCTTTAATAAGTAAAATATGTCTTTCATATGCTCTTGAAGTTACCAGTGTTCTATTACACTGCTGTTAGCATTTCTCGACAATGGCGGCCATGTTGCGTTCTGAGGACTTGAGAAACAAGGGAAGAACAAGAACGAGTAGATTTGGAAGATGATTCAATGTCCGATATAGGTTTAAAAGCCGTTTTTCTTGCAAGCGGTACCGCTGCCTTTCCTCTGTAACAGTGACCAACATTAGTTGGGCTGCTGAATGATTTTCTTGCTCGTTTCGTTGATTGAAAGGTTTCATTTTCATGAGAGTTTAAATGAGACTCATCAGTTAGCGAGCAATTATTGTCATCGTCTTCGGTGCGAGAGCGCTTTTTCGAAATTACAGCACCCCGCTTTGACACAAAACTGTTATCGAACCTATTGCGTAACCGATTCCTGGGACAGGAATAAGCTCTTTGGATTTTTCTTTTGCTCACCAGTTCGACCTTCAACGTTTCATCAAGAGCCTGCGAAAAAAGATTACGTTCGTAAAAACAGTTTGTTCAAAGTTACGATTGACAACAATATGAAAGTGGTCAAGTAATTTAGTTAATTTTGCCGTAACACTTGTGTTCAACTTACCATGCTAAGGAGATAAACTGCTACATCCGGGGTGGTATTCATCAATTTGTTTTGCATTGTTTCTTTTCAACAAATAGTTGTTGTTTTATTCAAGAAGTTCGATGGTGTGGATGTTCAGCCAACCATTATATACGTAACTTTGCCAGAAGAAAAGTTTAAGAAGTCAACGTGTTTTTCAAGTGCCGCGTTTAAACTTTGCGTTTCGACTTCGTATCAGACATTTATTTTGTTTAATGAGATAAGACTGCTTATCAGAAAAAGTCCGCTCTTCAAAGTTAGCGTGGTACGCTTATAGTGATTAACTAACGTTTTAAGTTTTGTTTATGTTTGCGAAAAACATTTCTTCACAATTGACATTCCAATAATTAACAACATGTTTCATGTCCTCGTTAGTATAGTGGTAAGTATCCCCGCCTGTCACGCGGGAGACCGGGGTTCGATTCCCCGACGGGGAGCGTTTGTTATTTTTTCTGCATTATCTGTGAGATTTTAGTTGACAACAGTTGACTTTCAACGCCAAAAAAGTACAAAAATCCATTACTAACATGCTTTTCCTGGTTTGAACAGATTCCTTGAGAAACCTCAAAGTTTTGTGCAACAATGTCTGAAATCAGAAAAATGATGTGCACTAGTTTAATATTTTGCTTTATTGCAAGTGATAAAAATAAGCACATGACTGCTTGAAGACGAAGACACGAAAAAGCCACAAAAAGAAGGTAATTGCGAAAGTACATCAACGCGATGGAACAAACTTGATGAAAACATCTATATATATTTCAACGCATATCTTTAATAAGTAAAATATGTCTTTCATATGCTCTTGAAGTTACCAGTGTTCTATTACACTGCTGTTAGCATTTCTCGACAATGGCGGCCATGTTGCGTTCTGAGGACTTGAGAAACAAGGGAAGAACAAGAACGAGTAGATTTGGAAGATGATTCAATGTCCGATATAGGTTTAAAAGCCGTTTTTCTTGCAAGCGGTACCGCTGCCTTTCCTCTGTAACAGTAACCAACATTAGTTGGGCTGCTGAATGATTTTCTGGCTCGTTTCGTTGATTGAAAGGTTTCATTTTCATGAGAGTTTAAATGAGACTCATCAGTTAGCGAGCAATTATTGTCATCGTCTTCGGTGCGAGAGCGCTTTTTCGAAATTACAGCACCCCGCTTTGACACAAAACTGTTATCGAACCTATTGCGTAACCGATTCCTGGGACAGGAATAAGCTCTTTGGATTTTTCTTTTGCTCACCAGTTCGACCTTCAACGTTGCATCAAGAGCCTGCGAAAAAAGATTACGTTCGTAAAAACAGTTTGTTCAAAGTTACGATTGACAACAATATGAAAGTGGTCAAGTAATTTAGTTAATTTTGCCGTAACACTTGTGTTCAACTTACCATGCTAAGGAGATAAACTGCTACATCCGGGGTGGTATTCATCAATTTGTTTTGCATTGTTTCTTTTCAACAAATAGTTGTTGTTTTATTCAAGAAGTTCGATGGTGTGGATGTTCAGCCAACCATTATATACGTAACTTTGCCAGAAGAAAAGTTTAAGAAGTCAACGTGTTTTTCAAGTGCCGCGTTTAAACTTTGCGTTTCGACTTCGTATCAGACATTTATTTTGTTTAATGAGATAAGACTGCTTATCAGAAAAAGTCCGCTCTTCAAAGTTAGCGTGGTACGCTTATAGTGATTACCTAACGTTTTAAGTTTTGTTTATGTTTGCGAAAAACATTTCTTCACAATTGACATTCCAATAATTAACAACATGTTTCATGTCCTCGTTAGTATAGTGGTAAGTATCCCCGCCTGTCACGCGGGAGACCGGGGTTCGATTCCCCGACGGGGAGCGTTTGTTATTTTTTCTGCATTATCTGTGAGATTTTAGTTGACAACAGTTGACTTTCAACGCCAAAAAAGTACAAAAATCCATTACTAACATGCTTTTTCTGGTTTGAACAGATTCCTTGAGAAACCTCAAAGTTTTGTGCAACAATGTCTGAAATCAAAAAAATGATGTGCACTAGTTTAATATTTTGCTTTATTGCAAGTGATAAAAATAAGCACATGACTGCTTGAAGACGAAGACACGAAAAAGCCATAAAAAGAAGGTAATTGCGAAAGTACATCAACGCGATGGAACAAACTTGATGAAAACATCTATATATATTTCAACGCATATCTTTAATAAGTAAAATATGTCTTTCATATGCTCTTGAAGTTACCAGTGTTCTATTACACTGCTGTTAGCATTTGTCGACAATGGCGGCCATGTTGCGTTCTGAGGACTTGAGAAACAAGGGTAGAACAAGAACGAGTAGATTTGGAAGATGATTCAATGTCCGATATAGGTTTAAAAGCCGTTTTTCTTGCAAGCGGTACCGCTGCCTTTCCTCTGTAACAGTGACCAACATTAGTTGGGCTGCTGAATGATTTTCTTGCTCGTTTCGTTGATTGAAAGGTTTCATTTTCATGAGAGTTTAAATGAGACTCATCAGTTAGCGAGCAATTATTGTCATCGTCTTCGGTGCGAGAGCGCTTTTTCGAAATTACAGCACCCCGCTTTGACACAAAACTGTTATCGAACCTATTGCGTAACCGATTCCTGGGACAGGAATAAGCTCTTTGGATTTTTCTTTTGCTCACCAGTTCGACCTTCAACGTTTCATCAAGAGCCTGCGAAAAAAGATTACGTTCGTAAAAACAGTTTGTTCAAAGTTAAGATTGACAACAATATGAAAGTGGTCAAGTAATTTAGTTAATTTTGCCGTAACACTTGTGTACAACTTACCATGCTAAGGAGATAAACTGCTACATCCGGGGTGGTATTCATCAATTTGTTTTGCATTGTTTCTTTTCAACAAATAGTTGTTGTTTTATTCAAGAAGTTCGATGGTGTGGATGTTCAGCCAACCATTATATACGTAACTTTGCCAGAAGAAAAGTTTAAGAAGTCAACGTGTTTTTCAAGTGCCGCGTTTAAACTTTGCGTTTCGACTTCGTATCAGACATTTATTTTGTTTAATGAGATAAGACTGCTTATCAGAAAAAGTCCGCTCTTCAAAGTTAGCGTGGTACGCTTATAGTGATTAACTAACGTTTTAAGTTTTGTTTATGTTTGCGAAAAACATTTCTTCACAATTGACATTCCAATAATTAACAACATGTTTCATGTCCTCGTTAGTATAGTGGTAAGTATCCCCGCCTGTCACGCGGGAGACCGGGGTTCGATTCCCCGACGGGGAGCGTTTGTTATTTTTTCTGCATTATCTGTGAGATTTTAGTTGACAACAGTTGACTTTCAACGCCAAAAAAGTACAAAAATGCATTACTAACATGCTTTTTCTGGTTTGAACAGATTCCTTGAGAAACCTCAAAGTTTTGTGCAACAATGTCTGAAATCAGAAAAATGATGTGCACTAGTTTAATATTTTGCTGCATTGCAAGTGATGAAAATAAGCACATGACTGCTTGAAGACGAAGACACGAAAAAGACACAAAAAGAAGGTAATTGCGAAAGTACATCAACGCGATGGAACAAACTTGATGAAAACATCTATATATATTTCAACGCATATCTTTAATAAGTAAAATATGTCTTTCATATGCTCTTGAAGTTACCAGTGTTCTATTACACTGCTGTTAGCATTTGTCGACAATGGCGGCCATGTTGCGTTCTGAGGACTTGAGAAACAAGGGTAGAACAAGAACGAGTAGATTTGGAAGATGATTCAATGTCCGATATAGGTTTAAAAGCCGTTTTTCTTGCAAGCGGTACCGCTGCCTTTCCTCTGTAACAGTGACCAACATTAGTTGGGCTGCTGAATGATTTTCTGGCTCGTTTCGTTGATTGAAAGGTTTCATTTTCATGAGAGTTTAAATGAGACTCATCAGTTAGCGAGCAATTATTGTCATCGTCTTCGGTGCGAGAGCGCTTTTTCGAAATTACAGCACCCCGCTTTGACACAAAACTGTTATCGAACCTATTGCGTAACCGATTCCTGGGACAGGAATAAGCTCTTTGGATTTTTCTTTTGCTCACCAGTTCGACCTTCAACGTTTCATCAAGAGCCTGCGAAAAAAGATTACGTTCGTAAAAACAGTTTGTTCAAAGTTACGATTGACAACAATATGAAAGTGGTCAAGTAATTTAGTTAATTTTGCCGTAACACTTGTGTTCAACTTACCATGCTAAGGAGATAAACTGCTACATCCGGGGTGGTATTCATCAATTTGTTTTGCATTGTTTCTTTTCAACAAATAGTTGTTGTTTTATTCAAGAAGTTCGATGGTGTGGATGTTCAGCCAACCATTATATACGTAACTTTGCCAGAAGAAAAGTTTAAGAAGTCAACGTGTTTTTCAAGTGCCGCGTTTAAACTTTGCGTTTCGACTTCGTATCAGACATTTATTTTGTTTAATGAGATAAGACTGCTTATCAGAAAAAGTCCGCTCTTCAAAGTTAGCGTGGTACGCTTATAGTGATTAACTAACGTTTTAAGTTTTGTTTATGTTTGCGAAAAACATTTCTTCACAATTGACATTCCAATAATTAACAACATGTTTCATGTCCTCGTTAGTATAGTGGTAAGTATCCCCGCCTGTCACGCGGGAGACCGGGGTTCGATTCCCCGACGGGGAGCGTTTGTTATTTTTTCTGCATTATCTGTGAGATTTTAGTTGACAACAGTTGACTTTCAACGCCAAAAAAGTACAAAAATCCATTACTAACATGCTTTTTCTGGTTTGAACAGATTCCTTGAGAAACCTCAAAGTTTTGTGCAACAATGTCTGAAATCCAAAAAATGATGTGCACTAGTTTAATATTTTGCTTTATTGCAAGTGATGAAAATAAGCACATGACTGCTTGAAGACGAAGACACGAAAAAGCCACAAAAAGAAGGTAATTGCGAAAGTACATCAACGCGATGGAACAAACTTGATGAAAACATCTATATATATTTCAACGCATATCTTTAATAAGTAAAATATGTCTTTCATATGCTCTTGAAGTTACCAGTGTTCTATTACACTGCTGTTAGCATTTGTCGACAATGGCGGCCATGTTGCGTTCTGAGGACTTGAGAAACAAGGGAAGAACAAGAACGAGTAGATTTGGAAGATGATTCAATGTCCGATATAGGTTTAAAAGCCGTTTTTCTTGCAAGCGGTACCGCTGCCTTTCCTCTGTAACAGTGACCAACATTTGTTGGGCTGCTGAATGATTTTCTTGCTCGTTTCGTTGATTGAAAGGTTTCATTTTCATGAGAGTTTAAATGAGACTCATCAGTTAGCGAGCAATTATTGTCATCGTCTTCGGTGCGAGAGCGCTTTTTCGAAATTACAGCACCCCGCTTTGACACAAAACTGTTATCGAACCTATTGCGTAACCGATTCCTGGGACAGGAATCAGCTCTTTGGATTTTTCTTTTGCTCACCAGTTCGACCTTCAACGTTTCATCAAGAGCCTGCGAAAAAAGATTACGTTCGTAAAAACAGTTTGTTCAAAGTTAAGATTGACAACAATATGAAAGTGGTCAAGTAATTTAGTTAATTTTGCCGTAACACTTGTGTACAACTTACCATGCTAAGGAGATAAACTGCTACATCCGGGGTGGTATTCATCAATTTGTTTTGCATTGTTTCTTTTCAACAAATAGTTGTTGTTTTATTCAAGAAGTTCGATGGTGTGGATGTTCAGCCAACCATTATATACGTAACTTTGCCAGAAGAAAAGTTTAAGAAGTCAACGTGTTTTTCAAGTGCCGCGTTTAAACTTTGCGTTTCGACTTCGTATCAGACATTTATTTTGTTTAATGAGATAAGACTGCTGATCAGAAAAAGTCCGCTCTTCAAAGTTAGCGTGGTACGCTTATAGTGATTACCTAACGTTTTAAGTTTTGTTTATGTTTGCGAAAAACATTTCTTCACAATTGACATTCCAATAATTAACAACATGTTTCATGTCCTCGTTAGTATAGTGGTAAGTATCCCCGCCTGTCACGCGGGAGACCGGGGTTCGATTCCCCGACGGGGAGCGTTTGTTATTTTTTCTGCATTATCTGTGAGATTTTAGTTGACAACAGTTGACTTTCAACGCCAAAAAAGTACAAAAATCCATTACTAACATGCTTTTTCTGGTTTGAACAGATTCCTTGAGAAACCTCAAAGTTTTGTGCAACAATGTCTGAAATCAAAAAAATGATGTGCACTAGTTTAATATTTTGCTTTATTGCAAGTGATAAAAATAAGCACATGACTGCTTGAAGACGAAGACACGAAAAAGCCACAAAAAGAAGGTAATTGCGAAAGTACATCAACGCGATGGAACAAACTTGATGAAAACATCTATATATATTTCAACGCATATCTTTAATAAGTAAAATATGTCTTTCATATGCTCTTGAAGTTACCAGTGTTCTATTACACTGCTGTTAGCATTTGTCGACAATGGCGGCCATGTTGCGTTCTGAGGACTTGAGAAACAAGGGTAGAACAAGAACGAGTAGATTTGGAAGATGATTCAATGTCCGATATAGGTTTAAAAGCCGTTTTTCTTGCAAGCGGTACCGCTGCCTTTCCTCTGTAACAGTGACCAACATTTGTTGGGCTGCTGAATGATTTTCTTGCTCGTTTCGTTGATTGAAAGGTTTCATTTTCATGAGAGTTTAAATGAGACTCATCAGTTAGCGAGCAATTATTGTCATCGTCTTCGGTGCGAGAGCGCTTTTTCGAAATTACAGCACCCCGCTTTGACACAAAACTGTTATCGAACCTATTGCGTAACCGATTCCTGGGACAGGAATAAGCTCTTTGGATTTTTCTTTTGCTCACCAGTTCGACCTTCAACGTTTCATCAAGAGCCTGCGAAAAAAGATTACGTTCGTAAAAACAGTTTGTTCAAAGTTAAGATTGACAACAATATGAAAGTGGTCAAGTAATTTAGTTAATTTTGCCGTAACACTTGTGTACAACTTACCATGCTAAGGAGATAAACTGCTACATCCGGGGTGGTATTCATCAATTTGTTTTGCATTGTTTCTTTTCAACAAATAGTTGTTGTTTTATTCAAGAAGTTCGATGGTGTGGATGTTCAGCCAACCATTATATACGTAACTTTGCCAGAAGAAAAGTTTAAGAAGTCAACGTGTTTTTCAAGTGCCGCGTTTAAACTTTGCGTTTCGACTTCGTATCAGACATTTATTTTGTTTAATGAGATAAGACTGCTGATCAGAAAAAGTCCGCTCTTCAAAGTTAGCGTGGTACGCTTATAGTGATTACCTAACGTTTTAAGTTTTGTTTATGTTTGCGAAAAACATTTCTTCACAATTGACATTCCAATAATTAACAACATGTTTCATGTCCTCGTTAGTATAGTGGTAAGTATCCCCGCCTGTCACGCGGGAGACCGGGGTTCGATTCCCCGACGGGGAGCGTTTGTTATTTTTTCTGCATTATCTGTGAGATTTTAGTTGACAACAGTTGACTTTCAACGCCAAAAAAGTACAAAAATCCATTACTAACATGCTTTTTCTGGTTTGAACAGATTCCTTGAGAAACCTCAAAGTTTTGTGCAACAATGTCTGAAATCAAAAAAATGATGTGCACTAGTTTAATATTTTGCTTTATTGCAAGTGATAAAAATAAGCACATGACTGCTTGAAGACGAAGACACGAAAAAGCCACAAAAAGAAGGTAATTGCGAAAGTACATCAACGCGATGGAACAAACTTGATGAAAACATCTATATATATTTCAACGCATATCTTTAATAAGTAAAATATGTCTTTCATATGCTCTTGAAGTTACCAGTGTTCTATTACACTGCTGTTAGCATTTGTCGACAATGGCGGCCATGTTGCGTTCTGAGGACTTGAGAAACAAGGGAAGAACAAGAACGAGTAGATTTGGAAGATGATTCAATGTCCGATATAGGTTTAAAAGCCGTTTTTCTTGCAAGCGGTACCGCTGCCTTTCCTCTGTAACAGTGACCAACATTAGTTGGGCTGCTGAATGATTTTCTTGCTCGTTTCGTTGATTGAAAGGTTTCATTTTCATGAGAGTTTGAATGAGACTCATCAGTTAGCGAGCAATTATTGTCATCGTCTTCGGTGCGAGAGCGCTTTTTCGAAATTACAGCACCCCGCTTTGACACAAAACTGTTATCGAACCTATTGCGTAACCGATTACTGGGACAGGAATAAGCTCTTTGGATTTTTCTTTTGCTCACCAGTTCGACCTTCAACGTTTCATCAAGAGCCTGCGAAAAAAGATTACGTTCGTAAAAACAGTTTGTTCAAAGTTAAGATTGACAACAATATGAAAGTGGTCAAGTAATTTAGTTAATTTTGCCGTAACACTTGTGTACAACTTACCATGCTAAGGAGATAAACTGCTACATCCGGGGTGGTATTCATCAATTTGTTTTGCATTGTTTCTTTTCAACAAATAGTTGTTGTTTTATTCAAGAAGTTCGATGGTGTGGACTATCAGCCAACCATTATATACGTAACTTTGCCAGAAAAAAAGTTTAAGAAGTCAACGTGTTTTTCAAGTGCCGCGTTTAAACTTTGCGTTTCGACTTCGTATCAGACATTTATTTTGTTTAATGAGATAAGACTGCTTATCAGAAAAAGTCCGCTCTTCAAAGTTAGCGTGGTACGCTTATAGTGATTAACTAACGTTTTAAGTTTTGTTTATGTTTGCGAAAAACATTTCTTCAGAATTGACATTCCAATAATTAACAACATGTTTCATGTCCTCGTTAGTATAGTGGTAAGTATCCCCGCCTGTCACGCGGGAGACCGGGCTTCGATTCCCCGACGGGGAGCGTTTGTTATTTTTTCTGCATTATCTGTGAGATTTTAGTTGACAACAGTTGACTTTCAACGCCAAAAAAGTACAAAAATCCATTACTAACATGCTTTTTCTGGTTTGAACAGATTCCTTGAGAAACCTCAAAGTTTTGTGCAAGAATGTCTGAAATCAGAAAAATGATGTGCACTAGTTTAATATTTTGCTTTATTGCAAGTGATGAAAATAAGCACATGACTGCTTGAAGACGAAGACACGAAAAAGCCACAAAAAGAAGGTAATTGCGAAAGTACATCAACGCGATGGAACAAACTTGATGAAAACATCTATATATATTTCAACGCATATCTTTAATAAGTAAAATATGTCTTTCATATGCTCTTGAAGTTACCAGTGTTCTATTACACTGCTGTTAGCATTTGTCGACAATGGCGGCCATGTTGCGTTCTGAGGACTTGAGAAACAAGGGAAGAACAAGAACGAGTAGATTTGGAAGATGATTCAATGTCCGATATAGGTTTAAAAGCCGTTTTTCTTGCAAGCGGTACCGCTGCCTTTCCTCTGTAACAGTGACCAACATTAGTTGGGCTGCTGAATGATTTTCTTGCTCGTTTCGTTGATTGAAAGGTTTCATTTTCATGAGAGTTTAAATGAGACTCATCAGTTAGCGAGCAATTATCGTCATCGTCTTCGGTGCGAGAGCGCTTTTTCGAAATTACAGCACCCCGCTTTGACACAAAACTGTTATCGAACCTATTGCGTAACCGATTCCTGGGACAGGAATAAGCTCTTTGGATTTTTCTTTTGCTCACCAGTTCGACCTTCAACGTTTCATCAAGAGCCTGCGAAAAAAGATTACGTTCGTAAAAACAGTTTGTTCAAAGTTAAGATTGACAACAATATGAAAGTGGTCAAGTAATTTAGTTAATTTTGCCGTAACACTTGTGTACAACTTACCATGCTAAGGAGATAAACTGCTACATCCGGGGTGGTATTCATCAATTTGTTTTGCATTGTTTCTTTTCAACAAATAGTTGTTGTTTTATTCAAGAAGTTCGATGGTGTGGACTATCAGCCAACCATTATATACGTAACTTTGCCAGAAAAAAAGTTTAAGAAGTCAACGTGTTTTTCAAGTGCCGCGTTTAAACTTTGCGTTTCGACTTCGTATCAGACATTTATTTTGTTTAATGAGATAAGACTGCTTATCAGAAAAAGTCCGCTCTTCAAAGTTAGCGTGGTACGCTTATAGTGATTAACTAACGTTTTAAGTTTTGTTTATGTTTGCGAAAAACATTTCTTCACAATTGACATTCCAATAATTAACAACATGTTTCATGTCCTCGTTAGTATAGTGGTAAGTATCCCCGCCTGTCTCGCGGGAGACCGGGTTTCGATTCCCCGACGGGGAGCGTTTGTTATTTTTTCTGCATTATCTGTGAGATTTTAGTTGACAACAGTTGACTTTCAACGCCAAAAAAAGTACAAAAATCCATTACTAACATGCTTTTTCTGGTTTGAACAGATTCCTTGAGAAACCTCAAAGTTTTGTGCAACAATGTCTGAAATCAAAAAAATGATGTGCACTAGTTTAATATTTTGCTTTATTGCAAGTGATGAAAATAAGCACATGACTGCTTGAAGACGAAGACACGAAAAAGCCACAAAAAGAAGGTAATTGCGAAAGTACATCAACGCGATGGAACAAACTTGATGAAAACATCTATATATATTTCAACGCATATCTTTAATAAGTAAAATATGTCTTTCATATGCTCTTGAAGTTACCAGTGTTCTATTACACTGCTGTTAGCATTTGTCGACAATGGCGGCCATGTTGCGTTCTGAGGACTTGAGAAACAAGGGAAGAACAAGAACGAGTAGATTTGGAAGATGATTCAATGTCCGATATAGGTTTAAAAGCCGTTTTTCTTGCAAGCGGTACCGCTGCCTTTCCTCTGTAACAGTGAACAACATTAGTTGGGCTGCTGAATGATTTTCTTGCTCGTTTCGTTGATTGAAAGGTTTCATTTTCATGAGAGTTTAAATGAGACTCATCAGTTAGCGAGCAATTATCGTCATCGTCTTCGGTGCGAGAGCGCTTTTTCGAAATTACAGCACCCCGCTTTGACACAAAACTGTTATCGAACCTATTGCGTAACCGATTCCTGGGACAGGAATAAGCTCTTTGGATTTTTCTTTTGCTCACCAGTTCGACCTTCAACGTTTCATCAAGAGCCTGCGAAAAAAGATTACGTTCGTAAAAACAGTTTGTTCAAAGTTAAGATTGACAACAATATGAAAGTGGTCAAGTAATTTAGTTAATTTTGCCGTAACACTTGTGTACAACTTACCATGCTAAGGAGATAAACTGCTACATCCGGGGTGGTATTCATCAATTTGTTTTGCATTGTTTCTTTTCAACAAATAGTTGTTGTTTTATTCAAGAAGTTCGATGGTGTGGACTATCAGCCAACCATTATATACGTAACTTTGCCAGAAAAAAAGTTTAAGAAGTCAACGTGTTTTTCAAGTGCCGCGTTTAAACTTTGCGTTTCGACTTCGTATCAGACATTTACTTTGTTTAATGAGATAAGACTGCTTATCAGAAAAAGTCCGCTCTTCAAAGTTAGCGTGGTACGCTTATAGTGATTAACTAACGTTTTAAGTTTTGTTTATGTTTGCGAAAAACATTTCTTCAGAATTGACATTCCAATAATTAACAACATGTTTCATGTCCTCGTTAGTACAGTGGTAAGTATCCCCGCCTGTCACGCGGGAGACCGGGCTTCGATTCCCCGACGGGGAGCGTTTGGTATTTTTTCTGCATTATCTGTGAGATTTTAGTTAACAACAGTTGACTTTCAACGCCAAAAAAGTACAAAAATCCATTACTAACATGCTTTTTCTGGTTTGAACAGATTCCTTGAGAAACCTCAAAGTTTTGTGCAAGAATGTCTGAAATCAGAAAAATGATGTGCACTAGTTTAATATTTTGCTTTATTGCAAGTGATGAAAATAAGCACATGACTGCTTGAAGACGAAGACACGAAAAAGCCACAAAAAGAAGGTAATTGCGAAAGTACATCAACGCGATGGAACAAACTTGATGAAAACATCTATATATATTTCAACGCATATCTTTAATAAGTAAAATATGTCTTTCATATGCTCTTGAAGTTACCAGTGTTCTATTACACTGCTGTTAGCATTTGTCGACAATGGCGGCCATGTTGCGTTCTGAGGACTTGAGAAACAAGGGAAGAACAAGAACGAGTAGATTTGGAAGATGATTCAATGTCCGATATAGGTTTAAAAGCCGTTTTTCTTGCAAGCGGTACCGCTGCCTTTCCTCTGTAACAGTGACCAACATTAGTTGGGCTGCTGAATGATTTTCTTGCTCGTTTCGTTGATTGAAAGGTTTCATTTTCATGAGAGTTTAAATGAGACTCATCAGTTAGCGAGCAATTATCGTCATCGTCTTCGGTGCGAGAGCGCTTTTTCGAAATTACAGCACCCCGCTTTGACACAAAACTGTTATCGAACCTATTGCGTAACCGATTCCTGGGACAGGAATAAGCTCTTTGGATTTTTCTTTTGCTCACCAGTTCGACCTTCAACGTTTCATCAAGAGCCTGCGAAAAAAGATTACGTTCGTAAAAACAGTTTGTTCAAAGTTAAGATTGACAACAATATGAAAGTGGTCAAGTAATTTAGTTAATTTTGCCGTAACACTTGTGTACAACTTACCATGCTAAGGAGATAAACTGCTACATCCGGGGTGGTATTCATCAATTTGTTTTGCATTGTTTCTTTTCAACAAATAGTTGTTGTTTTATTCAAGAAGTTCGATGGTGTGGACTATCAGCCAACCATTATATACGTAACTTTGCCAGAAGAAAAGTTTAAGAAGTCAACGTGTTTTTCAAGTGCCGCGTTTAAACTTTGCGTTTCGACTTCGTATCAGACATTTACTTTGTTTAATGAGATAAGACTGCTTATCAGAAAAAGTCCGCTCTTCAAAGTTAGCGTGGTACGCTTATAGTGATTAACTAACGTTTTAAGTTTTGTTTATGTTTGCGAAAAACATTTCTTCACAATTGACATTCCAATAATTAACAACATGTTTCATGTCCTCGTTAGTACAGTGGTAAGTATCCCCGCCTGTCACGCGGGAGACCGGGCTTCGATTCCCCGACGGGGAGCGTTTGGTATTTTTTCTGCATTATCTGTGAGATTTTAGTTGACAACAGTTGACTTTCAACGCCAAAAAAGTACAAAAATCCATTACTAACATGCTTTTTCTGGTTTGAACAGATTCCTTGAGAAACCTCAAAGTTTTGTGCAAGAATGTCTGAAATCAGAAAAATGATGTGCACTAGTTTAATATTTTGCTTTATTGCAAGTGATGAAAATAAGCACATGACTGCTTGAAGACGAAGACACGAAAAAGACACAAAAAGAAGGTAATTGCGAAAGTACATCAACGCGATGGAACAAACTTGATGAAAACATCTATATATATTTCAACGCATATCTTTAATAAGTAAAATATGTCTTTCATATGCTCTTGAAGTTACCAGTGTTCTATTACACTGCTGTTAGCATTTGTCGACAATGGCGGCCATGTTGCGTTCTGAGGACTTGAGAAACAAGGGAAGAACAAGAACGAGTAGATTTGGAAGATGATTCAATGTCCGATATAGGTTTAAAAGCCGTTTTTCTTGCAAGCGGTACCGCTGCCTTTCCTCTGTAACAGTGACCAACATTAGTTGGGCTGCTGAATGATTTTCTTGCTCGTTTCGTTGATTGAAAGGTTTCATTTTCATGAGAGTTTAAATGAGACTCATCAGTTAGCGAGCAATTATCGTCATCGTCTTCGGTGCGAGAGCGCTTTTTCGAAATTACAGCACCCCGCTTTGACACAAAACTGTTATCGAACCTATTGCGTAACCGATTCCTGGGACAGGAATAAGCTCTTTGGATTTTTCTTTTGCTCACCAGTTCGACCTTCAACGTTTCATCAAGAGCCTGCGAAAAAAGATTACGTTCGTAAAAACAGTTTGTTCAAAGTTAAGATTGACAACAATATGAAAGTGGTCAAGTAATTTAGTTAATTTTGCCGTAACACTTGTGTACAACTTACCATGCTAAGGAGATAAACTGCTACATCCGGGGTGGTATTCATCAATTTGTTTTGCATTGTTTCTTTTCAACAAATAGTTGTTGTTTTATTCAAGAAGTTCGATGGTGTGGACTATCAGCCAACCATTATATACGTAACTTTGCCAGAAAAAAAGTTTAAGAAGTCAACGTGTTTTTCAAGTGCCGCGTTTAAACTTTGCGTTTCGACTTCGTATCAGACATTTACTTTGTTTAATGAGATAAGACTGCTTATCAGAAAAAGTCCGCTCTTCAAAGTTAGCGTGGTACGCTTATAGTGATTAACTAACGTTTTAAGTTTTGTTTATGTTTGCGAAAAACATTTCTTCAGAATTGACATTCCAATAATTAACAACATGTTTCATGTCCTCGTTAGTACAGTGGTAAGTATCCCCGCCTGTCACGCGGGAGACCGGGCTTCGATTCCCCGACGGGGAGCGTTTGGTATTTTTTCTGCATTATCTGTGAGATTTTAGTTAACAACAGTTGACTTTCAACCCCAAAAAAGTACAAAAATCCATTACTAACATGCTTTTTCTGGTTTGAACAGATTCCTTGAGAAACCTCAAAGTTTTGTGCAAGAATGTCTGAAATCAGAAAAATGATGTGCACTAGTTTAATATTTTGCTGCATTGCAAGTGATGAAAATAAGCACATGACTGCTTGAAGACGAAGACACGAAAAAGACACAAAAAGAAGGTAATTGCGAAAGTACATCAACGCGATGGAACAAACTTGATGAAAACATCTATATATATTTCAACGCATATCTTTAATAAGTAAAATATGTCTTTCATATGCTCTTGAAGTTACCAGTGTTCTATTACACTGCTGTTAGCATTTGTCGACAATGGCGGCCATGTTGCGTTCTGAGGACTTGAGAAACAAGGGAAGAACAAGAACGAGTAGATTTGGAAGATGATTCAATGTCCGATATAGGTTTAAAAGCCGTTTTTCTTGCAAGCGGTACCGCTGCCTTTCCTCTGTAACAGTGACCAACATTAGTTGGGCTGCTGAATGATTTTCTTGCTCGTTTCGTTGATTGAAAGGTTTCATTTTCATGAGAGTTTAAATGAGACTCATCAGTTAGCGAGCAATTATCGTCATCGTCTTCGGTGCGAGAGCGCTTTTTCGAAATTACAGCACCCCGCTTTGACACAAAACTGTTATCGAACCTATTGCGTAACCGATTCCTGGGACAGGAATAAGCTCTTTGGATTTTTCTTTTGCTCACCAGTTCGACCTTCAACGTTTCATCAAGAGCCTGCGAAAAAAGATTACGTTCGTAAAAACAGTTTGTTCAAAGTTAAGATTGACAACAATATGAAAGTGGTCAAGTAATTTAGTTAATTTTGCCGTAACACTTGTGTACAACTTACCATGCTAAGGAGATAAACTGCTACATCCGGGGTGGTATTCATCAATTTGTTTTGCATTGTTTCTTTTCAACAAATAGTTGTTGTTTTATTCAAGAAGTTCGATGGTGTGGACTATCAGCCAACCATTATATACGTAACTTTGCCAGAAAAAAAGTTTAAGAAGTCAACGTGTTTTTCAAGTGCCGCGTTTAAACTTTGCGTTTCGACTTCGTATCAGACATTTACTTTGTTTAATGAGATAAGACTGCTTATCAGAAAAAGTCCGCTCTTCAAAGTTAGCGTGGTACGCTTATAGTGATTAACTAACGTTTTAAGTTTTGTTTATGTTTGCGAAAAACATTTCTTCAGAATTGACATTCCAATAATTAACAACATGTTTCATGTCCTCGTTAGTACAGTGGTAAGTATCCCCGCCTGTCACGCGGGAGACCGGGCTTCGATTCCCCGACGGGGAGCGTTTGGTATTTTTTCTGCATTATCTGTGAGATTTTAGTTAACAACAGTTGACTTTCAACGCCAAAAAAGTACAAAAATCCATTACTAACATGCTTTTTCTGGTTTGAACAGATTCCTTGAGAAACCTCAAAGTTTTGTGCAAGAATGTCTGAAATCAGAAAAATGATGTGCACTAGTTTAATATTTTGCTGCATTGCAAGTGATGAAAATAAGCACATGACTGCTTGAAGACGAAGACACGAAAAAGACACAAAAAGAAGGTAATTGCGAAAGTACATCAACGCGATGGAACAAACTTGATGAAAACATCTATATATATTTCAACGCATATCTTTAATAAGTAAAATATGTCTTTCATATGCTCTTGAAGTTACCAGTGTTCTATTACACTGCTGTTAGCATTTGTCGACAATGGCGGCCATGTTGCGTTCTGAGGACTTGAGAAACAAGGGAAGAACAAGAACGAGTAGATTTGGAAGATGATTCAATGTCCGATATAGGTTTAAAAGCCGTTTTTCTTGCAAGCGGTACCGCTGCCTTTCCTCTGTAACAGTGACCAACATTAGTTGGGCTGCTGAATGATTTTCTTGCTCGTTTCGTTGATTGAAAGGTTTCATTTTCATGAGAGTTTAAATGAGACTCATCAGTTAGCGAGCAATTATCGTCATCGTCTTCGGTGCGAGAGCGCTTTTTCGAAATTACAGCACCCCGCTTTGACACAAAACTGTTATCGAACCTATTGCGTAACCGATTCCTGGGACAGGAATAAGCTCTTTGGATTTTTCTTTTGCTCACCAGTTCGACCTTCAACGTTTCATCAAGAGCCTGCGAAAAAAGATTACGTTCGTAAAAACAGTTTGTTCAAAGTTAAGATTGACAACAATATGAAAGTGGTCAAGTAATTTAGTTAATTTTGCCGTAACACTTGTGTACAACTTACCATGCTAAGGAGATAAACTGCTACATCCGGGGTGGTATTCATCAATTTGTTTTGCATTGTTTCTTTTCAACAAATAGTTGTTGTTTTATTCAAGAAGTTCGATGGTGTGGACTATCAGCCAACCATTATATACGTAACTTTGCCAGAAAAAAAGTTTAAGAAGTCAACGTGTTTTTCAAGTGCCGCGTTTAAACTTTGCGTTTCGACTTCGTATCAGACATTTACTTTGTTTAATGAGATAAGACTGCTTATCAGAAAAAGTCCGCTCTTCAAAGTTAGCGTGGTACGCTTATAGTGATTAACTAACGTTTTAAGTTTTGTTTATGTTTGCGAAAAACATTTCTTCAGAATTGACATTCCAATAATTAACAACATGTTTCATGTCCTCGTTAGTACAGTGGTAAGTATCCCCGCCTGTCACGCGGGAGACCGGGCTTCGATTCCCCGACGGGGAGCGTTTGGTATTTTTTCTGCATTATCTGTGAGATTTTAGTTAACAACAGTTGACTTTCAACGCCAAAAAAGTACAAAAATCCATTACTAACATGCTTTTTCTGGTTTGAACAGATTCCTTGAGAAACCTCAAAGTTTTGTGCAAGAATGTCTGAAATCAGAAAAATGATGTGCACTAGTTTAATATTTTGCTGCATTGCAAGTGATGAAAATAAGCACATGACTGCTTGAAGACGAAGACACGAAAAAGACACAAAAAGAAGGTAATTGCGAAAGTACATCAACGCGATGGAACAAACTTGATGAAAACATCTATATATATTTCAATGCATATCTTTAATAAGTAAAATATGTCTTTCATATGCTCTTGAAGTTACCAGTGTTCTATTACACTGCTGTTAGCATTTGTCGACAATGGCGGCCATGTTGCGTTCTGAGGACTTGAGAAACAAGGGAAGAACAAGAACGAGTAGATTTGGAAGATGATTCAATGTCCGATATAGGTTTAAAAGCCGTTTTTCTTGCAAGCGGTACCGCTGCCTTTCCTCTGTAACAGTGACCAACATTAGTTGGGCTGCTGAATGATTTTCTTGCTCGTTTCGTTGATTGAAAGGTTTCATTTTCATGAGAGTTTAAATGAGACTCATCAGTTAGCGAGCAATTATCGTCATCGTCTTCGGTGCGAGAGCGCTTTTTCGAAATTACAGCACCCCGCTTTGACACAAAACTGTTATCGAACCTATTGCGTAACCGATTCCTGGGACAGGAATAAGCTCTTTGGATTTTTCTTTTGCTCACCAGTTCGACCTTCAACGTTTCATCAAGAGCCTGCGAAAAAAGATTACGTTCGTAAAAACAGTTTGTTCAAAGTTAAGATTGACAACAATATGAAAGTGGTCAAGTAATTTAGTTAATTTTGCCGTAACACTTGTGTACAACTTACCATGCTAAGGAGATAAACTGCTACATCCGGGGTGGTATTCATCAATTTGTTTTGCATTGTTTCTTTTCAACAAATAGTTGTTGTTTTATTCAAGAAGTTCGATGGTGTGGACTATCAGCCAACCATTATATACGTAACTTTGCCAGAAAAAAAGTTTAAGAAGTCAACGTGTTTTTCAAGTGCAGCGTTTAAACTTTGCGTTTCGACTTCGTATCAGACATTTACTTTGTTTAATGAGATAAGACTGCTTATCAGAAAAAGTCCGCTCTTCAAAGTTAGCGTGGTACGCTTATAGTGATTAACTAACGTTTTAAGTTTTGTTTATGTTTGCGAAAAACATTTCTTCACAATTGACATTCCAATAATTAACAACATGTTTCATGTCCTCGTTAGTACAGTGGTAAGTATCCCCGCCTGTCACGCGGGAGACCGGGCTTCGATTCCCCGACGGGGAGCGTTTGGTATTTTTTCTGCATTATCTGTGAGATTTTAGTTAACAACAGTTGACTTTCAACGCCAAAAAAGTACAAAAATCCATTACTAACATGCTTTTTCTGGTTTGAACAGATTCCTTGAGAAACCTCAAAGTTTTGTGCAACAATGTCTGAAATCAAAAAAATGATGTGCACTAGTTTAATATTTTGCTTTATTGCAAGTGATGAAAATAAGCACATGACTGCTTGAAGACGAAGACACGAAAAAGACACAAAAAGAAGGTAATTGCGAAAGTACATCAACGCGATGGAACAAACTTGATGAAAACATCTATATATATTTCAACGCATATCTTTAATAAGTAAAATATGTCTTTCATATGCTCTTGAAGTTACCAGTGTTCTATTACACTGCTGTTAGCATTTGTCGACAATGGCGGCCATGTTGCGTTCTGAGGACTTGAGAAACAAGGGAAGAACAAGAACGAGTAGATTTGGAAGATGATTCAATGTCCGATATAGGTTTAAAAGCCGTTTTTCTTGCAAGCGGTACCGCTGCCTTTCCTCTGTAACAGTGAACAACATTAGTTGGGCTGCTGAATGATTTTCTTGCTCGTTTCGTTGATTGAAAGGTTTCATTTTCATGAGAGTTTAAATGAGACTCATCAGTTAGCGAGCAATTATCGTCATCGTCTTCGATGCGAGAGCGCTTTTTCGAAATTACAGCACCCCGCTTTGACACAAAACTGTTATCGAACCTATTGCGTAACCGATTCCTGGGACAGGAATAAGCTCTTTGGATTTTTCTTTTGCTCACCAGTTCGACCTTTAACGTTTCATCAAGAGCCTGCGAAAAAAGATTACGTTCGTAAAAACAGTTTGTTCAAAGTTAAGATTGACAACAATATGAAAGTGGTCAAGTAATTTAGTTAATTTTGCCGTAACACTTGTGTACAACTTACCATGCTAAGGAGATAAACTGCTACATCCGGGGTGGTATTCATCAATTTGTTTTGCATTGTTTCTTTTCAACAAATAGTTGTTGTTTTATTCAAGAAGTTCGATGGTGTGGACTATCAGCCAACCATTATATACGTAACTTTGCCAGAAAACAAGTTTAAGAAGTCAACGTGTTTTTCAAGTGCCGCGTTTAAACTTTGCGTTTCGACTTCGTATCAGACATTTATTTTGTTTAATGAGATAAGACTGCTTATCAGAAAAAGTCCGCTCTTCAAAGTTAGCGTGGTACGCTTATAGTGATTAACTAACGTTTTAAGTTTTGTTTATGTTTGCGAAAAACATTTCTTCAGAATTGACATTCCAATAATTAACAACATGTTTCATGTCCTCGTTAGTATAGTGGTAAGTATCCCCGCCTGTCTCGCGGGAGACCGGGGTTCGATTCCCCGACGGGGAGCGTTTGTTATTTTTTCTGCATTATCTGTGAGATTTTAGTTGACAACAGTTGACTTTCAACGCCAAAAAAAGTACAAAAATCCATTACTAACATGCTTTTTCTGGTTTGAACAGATTCCTTGAGAAACCTCAAAGTTTTGTGCAACAATGTCTGAAATCAAAAAAATGATGTGCACTAGTTTAATATTTTGCTTTATTGCAAGTGATGAAAATAAGCACATGACTGCTTGAAGACGAAGACACGAAAAAGCCACAAAAAGAAGGTAATTGCGAAAGTACATCAACGCGATGGAACAAACTTGATGAAAACATCTATATATATTTCAACGCATATCTTTAATAAGTAAAATATGTCTTTCATATGGTCTTGAAGTTACCAGTGTTCTATTACACTGCTGTTAGCATTTGTCGACAATGGCGGCCATGTTGCGTTCTGAGGACTTGAGAAACAAGGGAAGAACAAGAACGAGTAGATTTGGAAGATGATTCAATGTCCGATATAGGTTTAAAAGCCGTTTTTCTTGCAAGCGGTACCGCTGCCTTTCCTCTGTAACAGTGAACAACATTAGTTGGGCTGCTGAATGATTTTCTTGCTCGTTTCGTTGATTGAAAGGTTTCATTTTCATGAGAGTTTAAATGAGACTCATCAGTTAGCGAGCAATTATCGTCATCGTCTTCGATGCGAGAGCGCTTTTTCGAAATTACAGCACCCCGCTTTGACACAAAACTGTTATCGAACCTATTGCGTAACCGATTCCTGGGACAGGAATAAGCTCTTTGGATTTTTCTTTTGCTCACCAGTTCGACCTTCAACGTTTCATCAAGAGCCTGCGAAAAAAGATTACGTTCGTAAAAACAGTTTGTTCAAAGTTAAGATTGACAACAATATGAAAGTGGTCAAGTAATTTAGTTAATTTTGCCGTAACACTTGTGTACAACTTACCATGCTAAGGAGATAAACTGCTACATCCGGGGTGGTATTCATCAATTTGTTTTGCATTGTTTCTTTTCAACAAATAGTTGTTGTTTTATTCAAGAAGTTCGATGGTGTGGACTATCAGCCAACCATTATATACGTAACTTTGCCAGAAAAAAAGTTTAAGAAGTCAACGTGTTTTTCAAGTGCCGCGTTTAAACTTTGCGTTTCGACTTCGTATCAGACATTTATTTTGTTTAATGAGATAAGACTGCTTATCAGAAAAAGTCCGCTCTTCAAAGTTAGCGTGGTACGCTTATAGTGATTAACTAACGTTTTAAGTTTTGTTTATGTTTGCGAAAAACATTTCTTCAGAATTGACATTCCAATAATTAACAACATGTTTCATGTCCTCGTTAGTATAGTGGTAAGTATCCCCGCCTGTCTCGCGGGAGACCGGGGTTCGATTCCCCGACGGGGAGCGTTTGTTATTTTTTCTGCATTATCTGTGAGATTTTAGTTGACAAGAGTTGACTTTCAACGCCAAAAAAAGTACAAAAATACATTACTAACATGCTTTTTCTGGTTTGAACAGATTCCTTGAGAAACCTCAAAGTTTTGTGCAACAATGCCTGAAATCAAAAAAATGATGTGCACTAGTTTAATATTTTGCTGCATTGCAAGTGATGAAAATAAGCACATGACTGCTTGAAGACGAAGACACGAAAAAGCCACAAAAAGAAGGTAATTGCGAAAGTACATCAACGCGATGGAACAAACTTGATGAAAACATCTATATATATTTCAACGCATATCTTTAATAAGTAAAATATGTCTTTCATATGGTCTTGAAGTTACCAGTGTTCTATTACACTGCTGTTAGCATTTGTCGACAATGGCGGCCATGTTGCGTTCTGAGGACTTGAGAAACAAGGGAAGAACAAGAACGAGTAGATTTGGAAGATGATTCAATGTCCGATATAGGTTTAAAAGCCGTTTTTCTTGCAAGCGGTACCGCTGCCTTTCCTCTGTAACAGTGAACAACATTAGTTGGGCTGCTGAATGATTTTCTTGCTCGTTTCGTTGATTGAAAGGTTTCATTTTCATGAGAGTTTAAATGAGACTCATCAGTTAGCGAGCAATTATCGTCATCGTCTTCGATGCGAGAGCGCTTTTTCGAAATTACAGCACCCCGCTTTGACACAAAACTGTTATCGAACCTATTGCGTAACCGATTCCTGGGACAGGAATAAGCTCTTTGGATTTTTCTTTTGCTCACCAGTTCGACCTTTAACGTTTCATCAAGAGCCTGCGAAAAAAGATTACGTTCGTAAAAACAGTTTGTTCAAAGTTAAGATTGACAACAATATGAAAGTGGTCAAGTAATTTAGTTAATTTTGCCGTAACACTTGTGTACAACTTACCATGCTAAGGAGATAAACTGCTACATCCGGGGTGGTATTCATCAATTTGTTTTGCATTGTTTCTTTTCAACAAATAGTTGTTGTTTTATTCAAGAAGTTCGATGGTGTGGACTATCAGCCAACCATTATATACGTAACTTTGCCAGAAAACAAGTTTAAGAAGTCAACGTGTTTTTCAAGTGCCGCGTTTAAACTTTGCGTTTCGACTTCGTATCAGACATTTATTTTGTTTAATGAGATAAGACTGCTTATCAGAAAAAGTCCGCTCTTCAAAGTTAGCGTGGTACGCTTATAGTGATTAACTAACGTTTTAAGTTTTGTTTATGTTTGCGAAAAACATTTCTTCAGAATTGTCATTCCAATAATTAACAACATGTTTCATGTCCTCGTTAGTATAGTGGTAAGTATCCCCGCCTGTCACGCGGGAGACGGGGTTCGATTCCCCGACGGGGAGCGTTTGTTATTTTTTCTGCATTATCTGTGAGATTTTAGTTGACAACAGTTGACTTTCAACGCCAAAAAAGTACAAAAATCCATTACTAACATGCTTTTTCTGGTTTAAACAGATTCCTTGAGAAACCTCAAAGTTTTGTGCAACAATGTCTGAAATCAAAAAAATGGTGTGCACTAGTTTAATATTTTGCTTTATTGCAAGTGATGAAAATAAGCACATGACTGCTTGAAGACGAAGACACGAAAAAGCCACAAAAAGAAGGTAATTGCGAAAGTACATCAACGCGATGGAACAAACTTGATGAAAACATCTATATATATTTCAACGCATATCTTTAATAAGTAAAATATGTCTTTCATATGCTCTTGAAGTTACCAGTGTTCTATTACACTGCTGTTAGCATTTGTCGACAATGGCGGCCATGTTGCGTTCTGAGGACTTGAGAAACAAGGGAAGAACAAGAACGAGTAGATTTGGAAGATGATTCAATGTCCGATATAGGTTTAAAAGCCGTTTTTCTTGCAAGCGGTACCGCTGCCTTTCCTCTGTAACAGTGAACAACATTAGTTGGGCTGCTGAATGATTTTCTTGCTCGTTTCGTTGATTGAAAGGTTTCATTTTCATGAGAGTTTAAATGAGACTCATCAGTTAGCGAGCAATTATCGTCATCGTCTTCGATGCGAGAGCGCTTTTTCGAAATTACAGCACCCCGCTTTGACACAAAACTGTTATCGAACCTATTGCGTAACCGATTCCTGGGACAGGAATAAGCTCTTTGGATTTTTCTTTTGCTCACCAGTTCGACCTTTAACGTTTCATCAAGAGCCTGCGAAAAAAGATTACGTTCGTAAAAACAGTTTGTTCAAAGTTAAGATTGACAACAATATGAAAGTGGTCAAGTAATTTAGTTAATTTTGCCGTAACACTTGTGTACAACTTACCATGCTAAGGAGATAAACTGCTACATCCGGGGTGGTATTCATCAATTTGTTTTGCATTGTTTCTTTTCAACAAATAGTTGTTGTTTTATTCAAGAAGTTCGATGGTGTGGACTATCAGCCAACCATTATATACGTAACTTTGCCAGAAAACAAGTTTAAGAAGTCAACGTGTTTTTCAAGTGCCGCGTTTAAACTTTGCGTTTCGACTTCGTATCAGACATTTATTTTGTTTAATGAGATAAGACTGCTTATCAGAAAAAGTCCGCTCTTCAAAGTTAGCGTGGTACGCTTATAGTGATTAACTAACGTTTTAAGTTTTGTTTATGTTTGCGAAAAACATTTCTTCAGAATTGACATTCCAATAATTAACAACATGTTTCATGTCCTCGTTAGTATAGTGGTAAGTATCCCCGCCTGTCTCGCGGGAGACCGGGGTTCGATTCCCCGACGGGGAGCGTTTGTTATTTTTTCTGCATTATCTGTGAGATTTTAGTTGACAACAGTTGACTTTCAACGCCAAAAAAAGTACAAAAATCCATTACTAACATGCTTTTTCTGGTTTGAACAGATTCCTTGAGAAACCTCAAAGTTTTGTGCAACAATGTCTGAAATCAAAAAAATGATGTGCACTAGTTTAATATTTTGCTTTATTGCAAGTGATGAAAATAAGCACATGACTGCTTGAAGACGAAGACACGAAAAAGCCACAAAAAGAAGGTAATTGCGAAAGTACATCAACGCGATGGAACAAACTTGATGAAAACATCTATATATATTTCAACGCATATCTTTAATAAGTAAAATATGTCTTTCATATGGTCTTGAAGTTACCAGTGTTCTATTACACTGCTGTTAGCATTTGTCGACAATGGCGGCCATGTTGCGTTCTGAGGACTTGAGAAACAAGGGAAGAACAAGAACGAGTAGATTTGGAAGATGATTCAATGTCCGATATAGGTTTAAAAGCCGTTTTTCTTGCAAGCGGTACCGCTGCCTTTCCTATGTAACAGTGACCAACATTAGTTGGGCTGCTGAATGATTTTCTTGCTCGTTTCGTTGATTGAAAGGTTTCATTTTCATGAGAGTTTAAATGAGACTCATCAGTTAGCGAGCAATTATTGTCATCGTCTTCGGTGCGAGAGCGCTTTTTCGAAATTACAGCACCCCGCTTTGACACAAAACTGTTATCGAACCTATTGCGTAACCGATTCCTGGGACAGGAACAAGCTCTTTGGATTTTTCTTTTGCTCACCAGTTCGACCTTCAACGTTTCATCAAGAGCCTGCGAAAAAAGATTACGTTCGTAAAAACAGTTTGTTCAAAGTTAAGATTGACAACAATATGAAAGTGGTCAAGTAATTTAGTTAATTTTGCCGTAACACTTGTGTACAACTTACCATGCTAAGGAGATAAACTGCTACATCCGGGGTGGTATTCATCAATTTGTTTTGCATTGTTTCTTTTCAACAAATAGTTGTTGTTTTATTCAAGAAGTTCGATGGTGTGGACTATCAGCCAACCATTATATACGTAACTTTGCCAGAAAACAAGTTTAAGAAGTCAACGTGTTTTTCAAGTGCCGCGTTTAAACTTTGCGTTTCGACTTCGTATCAGACATTTACTTTGTTTAATGAGATAAGACTGCTTATCAGAAAAAGTCCGCTCTTCAAAGTTAGCGTGGTACGCTTATAGTGATTAACTAACGTTTTAAGTTCTGTTTATGTTTGCGAAAAACATTTCTTTAGAATTGACATTCCAATAATTAACAACATGTTTCATGTCTTCATTAGTATAGTGGTAAGTATACCCGCCTGTCACGCGGGAGACCGGGGTTCGATTCCCCGACGGGGAGCGTTTGGTATTTTTTCTGCATTATCTGTGAGATTTTAGTTGACAACAGTTGACTTTCAACGCCAAAAAAGTACAAAAATCCATTACTAACATGCTTTTTCTGGTTTGAACAGATTCCTTGAGAAACCTCAAAGTTTTGTGCAAGAATGTCTGAAATCAAAAAAATGATGTGCACTAGTTTAATATTTTGCTTTATTGCAAGTGATGAAAATAAGCACATGACTGCTTGAAGACGAAGACACGAAAAAGCCACAAAAAGAAGGTAATTGCGAAAGTACATCAACGCGATGGAACAAACTTGATGAAAACATCTATATATATTTCAACGCATATCTTTAATAAGTAAAATATGTCTTTCATATGCTCTTGAAGTTACCAGTGTTCTATTACACTGCTGTTAGCATTTGTCGACAATGGCGGCCATGTTGCGTTCTGAGGACTTGAGAAACAAGGGAAGAACAAGAACGAGTAGATTTGGAAGATGATTCAATGTCCGATATAGGTTTAAAAGCCGTTTTTCTTGCAAGCGGTACCGCTGCCTTTCCTATGTAACAGTGACCAACATTAGTTGGGCTGCTGAATGATTTTCTTGCTCGTTTCGTTGATTGAAAGGTTTCATTTTCATGAGAGTTTAAATGAGACTCATCAGTTAGCGAGCAATTATTGTCATCGTCTTCGGTGCGAGAGCGCTTTTTCGAAATTACAGCACCCCGCTTTGACACAAAACTGTTATCGAACCTATTGCGTAACCGATTCCTGGGACAGGAACAAGCTCTTTGGATTTTTCTTTTGCTCACCAGTTCGACCTTCAACGTTTCATCAAGAGCCTGCGAAAAAAGATTACGTTCGTAAAAACAGTTTGTTCAAAGTTAAGATTGACAACAATATGAAAGTGGTCAAGTAATTTAGTTAATTTTGCCGTAACACTTGTGTACAACTTACCATGCTAAGGAGATAAACTGCTACATCCGGGGTGGTATTCATCAATTTGTTTTGCATTGTTTCTTTTCAACAAATAGTTGTTGTTTTATTCAAGAAGTTCGATGGTGTGGACTATCAGCCAACCATTATATACGTAACTTTGCCAGAAAACAAGTTTAAGAAGTCAACGTGTTTTTCAAGTGCCGCGTTTAAACTTTGCGTTTCGACTTCGTATCAGACATTTACTTTGTTTAATGAGATAAGACTGCTTATCAGAAAAAGTCCGCTCTTCAAAGTTAGCGTGGTACGCTTATAGTGATTAACTAACGTTTTAAGTTCTGTTTATGTTTGCGAAAAACATTTCTTTAGAATTGACATTCCAATAATTAACAACATGTTTCATGTCTTCATTAGTATAGTGGTAAGTATACCCGCCTGTCACGCGGGAGACCGGGGTTCGATTCCCCGACGGGGAGCGTTTGGTATTTTTTCTGCATTATCTGTGAGATTTTAGTTGACAACAGTTGACTTTCAACGCCAAAAAAGTACAAAAATCCATTACTAACATGCTTTTTCTGGTTTGAACAGATTCCTTGAGAAACCTCAAAGTTTTGTGCAAGAATGTCTGAAATCAAAAAAATGATGTGCACTAGTTTAATATTTTGCTTTATTGCAAGTGATGAAAATAAGCACATGACTGCTTGAAGACGAAGACACGAAAAAGCCACAAAAAGAAGGTAATTGCGAAAGTACATCAACGCGATGGAACAAACTTGATGAAAACATCTATATATATTTCAACGCATATCTTTAATAAGTAAAATATGTCTTTCATATGCTCTTGAAGTTACCAGTGTTCTATTACACTGCTGTTAGCATTTGTCGACAATGGCGGCCATGTTGCGTTCTGAGGACTTGAGAAACAAGGGAAGAACAAGAACGAGTAGATTTGGAAGATGATTCAATGTCCGATATAGGTTTAAAAGCCGTTTTTCTTGCAAGCGGTACCGCTGCCTTTCCTCTGTAACAGTGACCAACATTAGTTGGGCTGCTGAATGATTTTCTTGCTCGTTTCGTTGATTGAAAGGTTTCATTTTCATGAGAGTTTAAATGAGACTCATCAGTTAGCGAGCAATTATCGTCATCGTCTTCGGTGCGAGAGCGCTTTTTCGAAATTACAGCACCCCGCTTTGACACAAAACTGTTATCGAACCTATTGCGTAACCGATTCCTGGGACAGGAATAAGCTCTTTGGATTTTTCTTTTGCTCACCAGTTCGACCTTCAACGTTTCATCAAGAGCCTGCGAAAAAAGATTACGTTCGTAAAAACAGTTTGTTCAAAGTTAAGATTGACAACAATATGAAAGTGGTCAAGTAATTTAGTTAATTTTGCCGTAACACTTGTGTACAACTTACCATGCTAAGGAGATAAACTGCTACATCCGGGGTGGTATTCATCAATTTGTTTTGCATTGTTTCTTTTCAACAAATAGTTGTTGTTTTATTCAAGAAGTTCGATGGTGTGGACTATCAGCCAACCATTATATACGTAACTTTGCCAGAAAAAAAGTTTAAGAAGTCAACGTGTTTTTCAAGTGCCGCGTTTAAACTTTGCGTTTCGACTTCGTATCAGACATTTACTTTGTTTAATGAGATAAGACTGCTTATCAGAAAAAGTCCGCTCTTCAAAGTTAGCGTGGTACGCTTATAGTGATTAACTAACGTTTTAAGTTTTGTTTATGTTTGCGAAAAACATTTCTTCAGAATTGACATTCCAATAATTAACAACATGTTTCATGTCCTCGTTAGTATAGTGGTAAGTATCCCCGCCTGTCACGCGGGAGACCCGGGTTCGATTCCCCGACGGGGAGCGTTTGGTATTTTTTCTGCATTATCTGTGAGATTTTAGTTGACAACAGTTGACTTTCAACGCCAAAAAAGTACAAAAATCCATTACTAACATGCTTTTTCTGGTTTGAACAGATTCCTTGAGAAACCTCAAAGTTTTGTGCAAGAATGTCTGAAATCAGAAAAATGATGTGCACTAGTTTAATATTTTGCTTTATTGCAAGTGATGAAAATAAGCACATGACTGCTTGAAGACGAAGACACGAAAAAGCCACAAAAAGAAGGTAATTGCGAAAGTACATCAACGCGATGGAACAAACTTGATGAAAACATCTATATATATTTCAACGCATATCTTTAATAAGTAAAATATGTCTTTCATATGCTCTTGAAGTTACCAGTGTTCTATTACACTGCTGTTAGCATTTCTCGACAATGGCGGCCATGTTGCGTTCTGAGGACTTGAGAAACAAGGGAAGAACAAGAACGAGTAGATTTGGAAGATGATTCAATGTCCGATATAGGTTTAAAAGCCGTTTTTCTTGCAAGCGGTACCGCTGCCTTTCCTCTGTAACAGTGACCAACATTAGTTGGGCTGCTGAATGATTTTCTTGCTCGTTTCGTTGATTGAAAGGTTTCATTTTCATGAGAGTTTAAATGAGACTCATCAGTTAGCGAGCAATTATCGTCATCGTCTTCGGTGCGAGAGCGCTTTTTCGAAATTACAGCACCCCGCTTTGACACAAAACTGTTATCGAACCTATTGCGTAACCGATTCCTGGGACAGGAATAAGCTCTTTGGATTTTTCTTTTGCTCACCAGTTCGACCTTCAACGTTTCATCAAGAGCCTGCGAAAAAAGATTACGTTCGTAAAAACAGTTTGTTCAAAGTTAAGATTGACAACAATATGAAAGTGGTCAAGTAATTTAGTTAATTTTGCCGTAACACTTGTGTACAACTTACCATGCTAAGGAGATAAACTGCTACATCCGGGGTGGTATTCATCAATTTGTTTTGCATTGTTTCTTTTCAACAAATAATTGTTGTTTTATTCAAGAAGTTCGATGGTGTGTACTATCAGCCAACCATTATATACGTAACTTTGCCAGAAGAAAAGTTTAAGAAGTCAACGTGTTTTTCAAGTGCCGCGTTTAAACTTTGCGTTTCGACTTCGTATCAGACATTTATTTTGTTTAATGAGATAAGACTGCTTATCAGAAAAAGTCCGCTCTTCAAAGTTAGCGTGGTAGGCTTATAGTGATTAACTAACGTTTTAAGTTTTGTTTATGTTTGCGAAAAACATTTCTTCAGAATTGACATTCCAATAATTAACAACATGTTTCATGTCCTCGTTAGTATAGTGGTAAGTATCCCCGCCTGTCACGCGGGAGACCGGGGTTCGATTCCCCGACGGGGAGCGTTTGGTATTTTTTCTGCATTATCTGTGAGATTTTAGTTGACAACAGTTGACTTTCAACGCCAAAAAAGTACAAAAATCCATTACTAACATGCTTTTTCTGGTTTGAACAGATTCCTTGAGAAACCTCAAAGTTTTGTGCAACAATGTCTGAAATCAAAAAAATGATGTGCACTAGTTTAATATTTTGCTTTATTGCAAGTGATGAAAATAAGCACATGACTGCTTGAAGACACGAAAAAGCCACAAAAAGAAGGTAATTGCGAAAGTACATCAACGCGATGGAACAAACTTGATGAAAACATCTATATATATTTCAACGCATATCTTTAATAAGTAAAATATGTCTTTCATATGCTCTTGAAGTTACCAGTGTTCTATTACACTGCTGTTAGCATTTGTCGACAATGGCGGCCATGTTGCGTTCTGAGGACTTGAGAAACAAGGGAAGAACAAGAACGAGTAGATTTGGAAGATGATTCAATGTCCGATATAGGTTTAAAAGCCGTTTTTCTTGCAAGCGGTACCGCTGCCTTTCCTCTGTAACAGTGACCAACATTAGTTGGGCTGCTGAATGATTTTCTTGCTCGTTTCGTTGATTGAAAGGTTTCATTTTCATGAGAGTTTAAATGAGACTCATCAGTTAGCGAGCAATTATCGTCATCGTCTTCGGTGCGTGAGCGCTTTTTCGAAATTACAGCACCCCGCTTTGACACAAAACTGTTATCGAACCTATTGCGTAACCGATTCCTGGGACAGGAATAAGCTCTTTGGATTTTTCTTTTGCTCACCAGTTCGACCTTCAACGTTTCATCAAGAGCCTGAGAAAAAAGATTACGTTCGTAAAAACAGTTTGTTCAAAGTTAAGATTGACAACAATATGAAAGTGGTCAAATAATTTAGTTAATTTTGCCGTAACACTTGTGTACAACTTACCATGCTAAGGAGATAAACTGCTACATCCGGGGTGGTATTCATCAAATTGTTTTGCATTGTTTCTTTTCAACAAATAGTTGTTGTTTTATTCAAGAAGTTCGATGGTGTGGACTATCAGCCAACCATTATATACGTAACTTTGCCAGAAAAAAAGTTTAAGAAGTCAACGTGTTTTTCAAGTGCCGCGTTTAAACTTTGCGTTTCGACTTCGTATCAGACATTTATTTTGTTTAATGAGATAAGACTGCTTATCAGAAAAAGTCCGCTCTTCAAAGTTAGCGTGGTACGCTTATAGTGATTAACTAACGTTTTAAGTTTTGTTTATGTTTGCGAAAAACATTTCTTCAGAATTGACATTCCAATAATTAACAACATGTTTCATGTCCTCGTTAGTATAGTGGTAAGTATCCCCGCCTGTCACGCGGGAGACCGGGGTTCGATTCCCCGACGGGGAGCGTTTGTTATTTTTTCTGCATTATCTGTGAGATTTTAGTTGACAACAGTTGACTTTCAACCCCAAAAAAGTACAAAAATGCATTACTAACATGCTTTTTCTGGTTTGAACAGATTCCTTGAGAAACCTCAAAGTTTTGTGCAACAATGTCTGAAATCAAAAAAATGATGTGCACTAGTTTAATATTTTGCTTTATTGCAAGTGATGAAAATAAGCACATGACTGCTTGAAGACGAAGACACGAAAAAGCCACAAAAAGAAGGTAATTGCGAAAGTACATCAACGCGATGGAACAAACTTGATGAAAACATCTATATATATTTCAACGCATATCTTTAATAAGTAAAATATGTCTTTCATATGCTCTTGAAGTTACCAGTGTTCTATTACACTGCTGTTAGCATTTCTCGACAATGGCGGCCATGTTGCGTTCTGAGGACTTGAGAAACAAGGGAAGAACAAGAACGAGTAGATTTGGAAGATGATTCAATGTCCGATATAGGTTTAAAAGCCGTTTTTCTTGCAAGCGGTACCGCTGCCTTTCCTCTGTAACAGTGACCAACATTAGTTGGGCTGCTGAATGATTTTCTTGCTCGTTTCGTTGATTGAAAGGTTTCATTTTCATGAGAGTTTAAATGAGACTCATCAGTTAGCGAGCAATTATCGTCATCGTCTTCGGTGCGTGAGCGCTTTTTCGAAATTACAGCACCCCGCTTTGACACAAAACTGTTATCGAACCTATTGCGTAACCGATTCCTGGGACAGGAATAAGCTCTTTGGATTTTTCTTTTGCTCACCAGTTCGACCTTCAACGTTTCATCAAGAGCCTGAGAAAAAAGATTACGTTCGTAAAAACAGTTTGTTCAAAGTTAAGATTGACAACAATATGAAAGTGGTCAAATAATTTAGTTAATTTTGCCGTAACACTTGTGTACAACTTACCATGCTAAGGAGATAAACTGCTACATCCGGGGTGGTATTCATCAATTTGTTTTGCATTGTTTCTTTTCAACAAATAGTTGTTGTTTTATTCAAGAAGTTCGATGGTGTGGACTATCAGCCAACCATTATATACGGAACTTTGCCAGAAAAAAAGTTTAAGAAGTCAACGTGTTTTTCAAGTGCCGCGTTTAAACTTTGCGTTTCGACTTCGTATCAGACATTTATTTTGTTTAATGAGATAAGACTGCTTATCAGAAAAAGTCCGCTCTTCAAAGTTAGCGTGGTACGCTTATAGTGATTAACTAACGTTTTAAGTTTTGTTTATGTTTGCGAAAAACATTTCTTCAGAATTGACATTCCAATAATTTACAACATGTTTCATGTCCTCGTTAGTATAGTGGTAAGTATCCCCGCCTGTCACGCGGGAGACCGGGGTTCGATTCCCCGACGGGGAGCGTTTGTTATTTTTTCTGCATTATCTGTGAGATTTTAGTTGACAACAGTTGACTTTCAACCCCAAAAAAGTACAAAAATGCATTACTAACATGCTTTTTCTGGTTTGAACAGATTCCTTGAGAAACCTCAAAGTTTTGTGCAACAATGTCTGAAATCAAAAAAATGATGTGCACTAGTTTAATATTTTGCTTTATTGCAAGTGATGAAAATAAGCACATGACTGCTTGAAGACGAAGACACGAAAAAGCCACAAAAAGAAGGTAATTGCGAAAGTACATCAACGCGATGGAACAAACTTGATGAAAACATCTATATATATTTCAACGCATATCTTTAATAAGTAAAATATGTCTTTCATATGCTCTTGAAGTTACCAGTGTTCTATTACACTGCTGTTAGCATTTGTCGACAATGGCGGCCATGTTGCGTTCTGAGGACTTGAGAAACAAGGGAAGAACAAGAACGAGTAGATTTGGAAGATGATTCAATGTCCGATATAGGTTTAAAAGCCGTTTTTCTTGCAAGCGGTACCGCTGCCTTTCCTCTGTAACAGTGAACAACATTAGTTGGGCTGCTGAATGATTTTCTTGCTCGTTTCGTTGATTGAAAGGTTTCATTTTCATGAGAGTTTAAATGAGACTCATCAGTTAGCGAGCAATTATCGTCATCGTCTTCGGTGCGAGAGCGCTTTTTCGAAATTACAGCACCCCGCTTTGACACAAAACTGTTATCGAACCTATTGCGTAACCGATTCCTGGGACAGGAATAAGCTCTTTGGATTTTTCTTTTGCTCACCAGTTCGACCTTCAACGTTTCATCAAGAGCCTGCGAAAAAAGATTACGTTCGTAAAAACAGTTTGTTCAAAGTTAAGATTGACAACAATATGAAAGTGGTCAAGTAATTTAGTTAATTTTGCCGTAACACTTGTGTACAACTTACCATGCTAAGGAGATAAACTGCTACATCCGGGGTGGTATTCATCAATTTGTTTTGCATTGTTTCTTTTCAACAAATAGTTGTTGTTTTATTCAAGAAGTTCGATGGTGTGGACTATCAGCCAACCATTATATACGTAACTTTGCCAGAAAACAAGTTTAAGAAGTCAACGTGTTTTTCAAGTGCCGCGTTTAAACTTTGCGTTTCGACTTCGTATCAGACATTTATTTTGTTTAATGAGATAAGACTGCTTATCAGAAAAAGTCCGCTCTTCAAAGTTAGCGTGGTACGCTTATAGTGATTAACTAACGTTTTAAGTTTTGTTTATGTTTGCGAAAAACATTTCTTCAGAATTGACATTCCAATAATTAACAACATGTTTCATGTCCTCATTAGTATAGTGGTAAGTATCCCCGCCTGTCACGCGGGAGACCGGGGTTCGATTCCCCGACGGGGAGCGTTTGGTATTTTTTCTGCATTATCTGTGAGATTTTAGTTGACAACAGTTGACTTTCAACGCCAAAAAAGTACAAAAATCCATTACTAACATGCTTTTTCTGGTTTGAACAGATTCCTTGAGAAACCTCAAAGTTTTGTGCAACAATGTCTGAAATCAAAAAAATGATGTGCACTAGTTTAATATTTTGCTTTATTGCAAGTGATGAAAATAAGCACATGACTGCTTGAAGACACGAAAAAGCCACAAAAAGAAGGTAATTGCGAAAGTACATCAACGCGATGGAACAAACTTGATGAAAACATCTATATATATTTCAACGCATATCTTTAATAAGTAAAATATGTCTTTCATATGCTCTTGAAGTTACCAGTGTTCTATTACACTGCTGTTAGCATTTGTCGACAATGGCGGCCATGTTGCGTTCTGAGGACTTGAGAAACAAGGGAAGAACAAGAACGAGTAGATTTGGAAGATGATTCAATGTCCGATATAGGTTTAAAAGCCGTTTTTCTTGCAAGCGGTACCGCTGCCTTTCCTCTGTAACAGTGACCAACATTAGTTGGGCTGCTGAATGATTTTCTTGCTCGTTTCGTTGATTGAAAGGTTTCATTTTCATGAGAGTTTAAATGAGACTCATCAGTTAGCGAGCAATTATCGTCATCGTCTTCGGTGCGAGAGCGCTTTTTCGAAATTACAGCACCCCGCTTTGACACAAAACTGTTATCGAACCTATTGCGTAACCGATTCCTGGGACAGGAATAAGCTCTTTGGATTTTTCTTTTGCTCACCAGTTCGACCTTCAACGTTTCATCAAGAGCCTGCGAAAAAAGATTACGTTCGTAAAAACAGTTTGTTCAAAGTTAAGATTGACAACAATATGAAAGTGGTCAAGTAATTTAGTTAATTTTGCCGTAACACTTGTGTACAACTTACCATGCTAAGGAGATAAACTGCTACATCCGGGGTGGTATTCATCAATTTGTTTTGCATTGTTTCTTTTCAACAAATAGTTGTTGTTTTATTCAAGAAGTTCGATGGTGTGGACTATCAGCCAACCATTATATACGTAACTTTGCCAGAAAAAAAGTTTAAGAAGTCAACGTGTTTTTCAAGTGCCGCGTTTAAACTTTGCGGTTCGACTTCGTATCAGACATTTACTTTGTTTAATGAGATAAGACTGCTTATCAGAAAAAGTCCGCTCTTCAAAGTTAGCGTGGTACGCTTATAGTGATTAACTAACGTTTTAAGTTTTGTTTATGTTTGCGAAAAACATTTCTTCAGAATTGACATTCCAATAATTAACAACATGTTTCATGTCCTCGTTAGTATAGTGGTAAGTATCCCCGCCTGTCACGCGGGAGACCGGGGTTCGATTCCCCGACGGGAAGCGTTTGTTATTTTTTCTGCATTATCTGTGAGATTTTAGTTGACAACAGTTGACTTTCAACGCCAAAAAAGTACAAAAATCCATTACTAACATGCTTTTTCTGGTTTGAACAGATTCCTTGAGAAACCTCAAAGTTTTGTGCAACAATGTCTGAAATCAAAAAAATGATGTGCACTAGTTTAATATTTTGCTTTATTGCAAGTGATGAAAATAAGCACATGACTGCTTGAAGACACGAAAAAGCCACAAAAAGAAGGTAATTGCGAAAGTACATCAACGCGATGGAACAAACTTGATGAAAACATCTATATATATTTCAACGCATATCTTTAATAAGTAAAATATGTCTTTCATATGCTCTTGAAGTTACCAGTGTTCTATTACACTGCTGTTAGCATTTCTCGACAATGGCGGCCATGTTGCGTTCTGAGGACTTGAGAAACAAGGGAAGAACAAGAACGAGTAGATTTGGAAGATGATTCAATGTCCGATATAGGTTTAAAAGCCGTTTTTCTTGCAAGCGGTACCGCTGCCTTTCCTCTGTAACAGTGACCAACATTAGTTGGGCTGCTGAATGATTTTCTTGCTCGTTTCGTTGATTGAAAGGTTTCATTTTCATGAGAGTTTAAATGAGACTCATCAGTTAGCGAGCAATTATCGTCATCGTCTTCGGTGCGAGAGCGCTTTTTCGAAATTACAGCACCCCGCTTTGACACAAAACTGTTATCGAACCTATTGCGTAACCGATTCCTGGGACAGGAATAAGCTCTTTGGATTTTTCTTTTGCTCACCAGTTCGACCTTCAACGTTTCATCAAGAGCCTGCGAAAAAAGATTACGTTCGTAAAAACAGTTTGTTCAAAGTTAAGATTGACAACAATATGAAAGTGGTCAAGTAATTTAGTTAATTTTGCCGTAACACTTGTGTACAACTTACCATGCTAAGGAGATAAACTGCTACATCCGGGGTGGTATTCATCAATTTGTTTTGCATTGTTTCTTTTCAACAAATAGTTGTTGTTTTATTCAAGAAGTTCGATGGTGTGGACTATCAGCCAACCATTATTTACGTAACTTTGCCAGAGAAAAAGTTTAAGAAGTCAACGTGTTTTTCAAGTGCCGCGTTTAAACTTTGCGGTTCGACTTCGTATCAGACATTTACTTTGTTTAATGAGATAAGACTGCTTATCAGAAAAAGTCCGCTCTTCAAAGTTAGCGTGGTACGCTTATAGTGATTAACTAACGTTTTAAGTTTTGTTTATGTTTGCGAAAAACATTTCTTCAGAATTGACATTCCAATAATTAACAACATGTTTCATGTCCTCGTTAGTATAGTGGTAAGTATCCCCGCCTGTCACGCGGGAGACCGGGGTTCGATTCCCCGACGGGGAGCGTTTGTTATTTTTTCTGCATTATCTGTGAGATTTTAGTTGACAACAGTTGACTTTCAACCCCAAAAAAGTACAAAAATGCATTACTAACATGCTTTTTCTGGTTTGAACAGATTCCTTGAGAAACCTCAAAGTTTTGTGCAACAATGTCTGAAATCAAAAAAATGATGTGCACTAGTTTAATATTTTGCTTTATTGCAAGTGATGAAAATAAGCACATGACTGCTTGAAGACGAAGACACGAAAAAGCCACAAAAAGAAGGTAATTGCGAAAGTACATCAACGCGATGGAACAAACTTGATGAAAACATCTATATATATTTCAACGCATATCTTTAATAAGTAAAATATGTCTTTCATATGCTCTTGAAGTTACCAGTGTTCTATTACACTGCTGTTAGCATTTCTCGACAATGGCGGCCATGTTGCGTTCTGAGGACTTGAGAAACAAGGGAAGAACAAGAACGAGTAGATTTGGAAGATGATTCAATGTCCGATATAGGTTTAAAAGCCGTTTTTCTTGCAAGCGGTACCGCTGCCTTTCCTCTGTAACAGTGACCAACATTAGTTGGGCTGCTGAATGATTTTCTTGCTCGTTTCGTTGATTGAAAGGTTTCATTTTCATGAGAGTTTAAATGAGACTCATCAGTTAGCGAGCAATTATCGTCATCGTCTTCGGTGCGAGAGCGCTTTTTCGAAATTACAGCACCCCGCTTTGACACAAAACTGTTATCGAACCTATTGCGTAACCGATTCCTGGGACAGGAATAAGCTCTTTGGATTTTTCTTTTGCTCACCAGTTCGACCTTCAACGTTTCATCAAGAGCCTGCGAAAAAAGATTACGTTCGTAAAAACAGTTTGTTCAAAGTTAAGATTGACAACAATATGAAAGTGGTCAAGTAATTTAGTTAATTTTGCCGTAACACTTGTGTACAACTTACCATGCTAAGGAGATAAACTGCTACATCCGGGGTGGTATTCATCAATTTGTTTTGCATTGTTTCTTTTCAACAAATAGTTGTTGTTTTATTCAAGAAGTTCGATGGTGTGGACTATCAGCCAACCATTATTTACGTAACTTTGCCAGAAAAAAAGTTTAAGAAGTCAACGTGTTTTTCAAGTGCCGCGTTTAAACTTTGCGGTTCGACTTCGTATCAGACATTTACTTTGTTTAATGAGATAAGACTGCTTATCAGAAAAAGTCCGCTCTTCAAAGTTAGCGTGGTACGCTTATAGTGATTAACTAACGTTTTAAGTTTTGTTTATGTTTGCGAAAAACATTTCTTCAGAATTGACATTCCAATAATTAACAACATGTTTCATGTCCTCGTTAGTATAGTGGTAAGTATCCCCGCCTGTCACGCGGGAGACCGGGGTTCGATTCCCCGACGGGGAGCGTTTGGTATTTTTTCTGCATTATCTGTGAGATTTTAGTTGACAACAGTTGACTTTCAACGCCAAAAAAGTACAAAAATCCATTACTAACATGCTTTTTCTGGTTTGAACAGATTCCTTGAGAAACCTCAAAGTTTTGTGCAAGAATGTCTGAAATCAGAAAAATGATGTGCACTAGTTTAATATTTTGCTTTATTGCAAGTGATGAAAATAAGCACATGACTGCTTGAAGACGAAGACACGAAAAAGCCACAAAAAGAAGGTAATTGCGAAAGTACATCAACGCGATGGAACAAACTTGATGAAAACATCTATATATATTTCAACGCATATCTTTAATAAGTAAAATATGTCTTTCATATGCTCTTGAAGTTACCAGTGTTCTATTACACTGCTGTTAGCATTTCTCGACAATGGCGGCCATGTTGCGTTCTGAGGACTTGAGAAACAAGGGAAGAACAAGAACGAGTAGATTTGGAAGATGATTCAATGTCCGATATAGGTTTAAAAGCCGTTTTTCTTGCAAGCGGTACCGCTGCCTTTCCTCTGTAACAGTGAACAACATTAGTTGGGCTGCTGAATGATTTTCTTGCTCGTTTCGTTGATTGAAAGGTTTCATTTTCATGAGAGTTTAAATGAGACTCATCAGTTAGCGAGCAATTATCGTCATCGTCTTCGGTGCGAGAGCGCTTTTTCGAAATTACAGCACCCCGCTTTGACACAAAACTGTTATCGAACCTATTGCGTAACCGATTCCTGGGACAGGAATAAGCTCTTTGGATTTTTCTTTTGCTCACCAGTTCGACCTTCAACGTTTCATCAAGAGCCTGCGAAAAAAGATTACGTTCGTAAAAACAGTTTGTTCAAAGTTAAGATTGACAACAATATGAAAGTGGTCAAGTAATTTAGTTAATTTTGCCGTAACACTTGTGTACAACTTACCATGCTAAGGAGATAAACTGCTACATCCGGGGTGGTATTCATCAATTTGTTTTGCATTGTTTCTTTTCAACAAATAGTTGTTGTTTTATTCAAGAAGTTCGATGGTGTGGACTATCAGCCAACCATTATTTACGTAACTTTGCCAGAAAAAAAGTTTAAGAAGTCAACGTGTTTTTCAAGTGCCGCGTTTAAACTTTGCGGTTCGACTTCGTATCAGACATTTACTTTGTTTAATGAGATAAGACTGCTTATCAGAAAAAGTCCGCTCTTCAAAGTTAGCGTGGTACGCTTATAGTGATTAACTAACGTTTTAAGTTTTGTTTATGTTTGCGAAAAACATTTCTTCAGAATTGACATTCCAATAATTAACAACATGTTTCATGTCCTCGTTAGTATAGTGGTAAGTATCCCCGCCTGTCACGCGGGAGACCGGGGTTCGATTCCCCGACGGGGAGCGTTTGGTATTTTTTCTGCATTATCTGTGAGATTTTAGTTGACAACAGTTGACTTTCAACGCCAAAAAAGTACAAAAATCCATTACTAACATGCTTTTTCTGGTTTGAACAGATTCCTTGAGAAACCTCAAAGTTTTGTGCAAGAATGTCTGAAATCAGAAAAATGATGTGCACTAGTTTAATATTTTGCTTTATTGCAAGTGATGAAAATAAGCACATGACTGCTTGAAGACGAAGACACGAAAAAGCCACAAAAAGAAGGTAATTGCGAAAGTACATCAACGCGATGGAACAAACTTGATGAAAACATCTATATATATTTCAACGCATATCTTTAATAAGTAAAATATGTCTTTCATATGCTCTTGAAGTTACCAGTGTTCTATTACACTGCTGTTAGCATTTGTCGACAATGGCGGCCATGTTGCGTTCTGAGGACTTGAGAAACAAGGGAAGAACAAGTACGAGTAGATTTGGAAGATGATTCAATGTCCGATATAGGTTTAAAAGCCGTTTTTCTTGCAAGCGGTACCGCTGCCTTTCCTCTGTAACAGTGACCAACATTAGTTGGGCTGCTGAATGATTTTCTTGCTCGTTTCGTTGATTGAAAGGTTTCATTTTCATGAGAGTTTAAATGAGACTCATCAGTTAGCGAGCAATTATCGTCATCGTCTTCGGTGCGAGAGCGCTTTTTCGAAATTACAGCACCCCGCTTTGACACAAAACTGTTATCGAACCTATTGCGTAACCGATTCCTGGGACAGGAATAAGCTCTTTGGATTTTTCTTTTGCTCACCAGTTCGACCTTCAACGTTTCATCAAGAGCCTGCGAAAAAAGATTACGTTCGTAAAAACAGTTTGTTCAAAGTTAAGATTGACAACAATATGAAAGTGGTCAAGTAATTTAGTTAATTTTGCCGTAACACTTGTGTACAACTTACCATGCTAAGGAGATAAACTGCTACATCCGGGGTGGTATTCATCAAATTGTTTTGCATTGTTTCTTTTCAACAAATAGTTGTTGTTTTATTCAAGAAGTTCGATGGTGTGGACTATCAGCCAACCATTATATACGTAACTTTGCCAGAAAAAAAGTTTAAGAAGTCAACGTGTTTTTCAAGTGCCGCGTTTAAACTTTGCGTTTCGACTTCGTATCAGACATTTATTTTGTTTAATGAGATAAGACTGCTTATCAGAAAAAGTCCGCTCTTCAAAGTTAGCGTGGTACGCTTATAGTGATTAACTAACGTTTTAAGTTTTGTTTATGTTTGCGAAAAACATTTCTTCAGAATTGACATTCCAATAATTAACAACATGTTTCATGTCCTCGTTAGTATAGTGGTAAGTATCCCCGCCTGTCACGCGGGAGACCGGGGTTCGATTCCCCGACGGGAAGCGTTTGTTATTTTTTCTGCATTATCTGTGAGATTTTAGTTGACAACAGTTGACTTTCAACCCCAAAAAAGTACAAAAATGCATTACTAACATGCTTTTTCTGGTTTGAACAGATTCCTTGAGAAACCTCAAAGTTTTGTGCAACAATGTCTGAAATCAAAAAAATGATGTGCACTAGTTTAATATTTTGCTTTATTGCAAGTGATGAAAATAAGCACATGACTGCTTGAAGACACGAAAAAGCCACAAAAAGAAGGTAATTGCGAAAGTACATCAACGCGATGGAACAAACTTGATGAAAACATCTATATATATTTCAACGCATATCTTTAATAAGTAAAATATGTCTTTCATATGCTCTTGAAGTTACCAGTGTTCTATTACACTGCTGTTAGCATTTGTCGACAATGGCGGCCATGTTGCGTTCTGAGGACTTGAGAAACAAGGGAAGAACAAGAACGAGTAGATTTGGAAGATGATTCAATGTCCGATATAGGTTTAAAAGCCGTTTTTCTTGCAAGCGGTACCGCTGCCTTTCCTCTGTAACAGTGACCAACATTAGTTGGGCTGCTGAATGATTTTCTTGCTCGTTTCGTTGATTGAAAGGTTTCATTTTCATGAGAGTTTAAATGAGACTCATCAGTTAGCGAGCAATTATCGTCATCGTCTTCGGTGCGAGAGCGCTTTTTCGAAATTACAGCACCCCGCTTTGACACAAAACTGTTATCGAACCTATTGCGTAACCGATTCCTGGGACAGGAATAAGCTCTTTGGATTTTTCTTTTGCTCACCAGTTCGACCTTCAACGTTTCATCAAGAGCCTGCGAAAAAAGATTACGTTCGTAAAAACAGTTTGTTCAAAGTTAAGATTGACAACAATATGAAAGTGGTCAAGTAATTTAGTTAATTTTGCCGTAACACTTGTGTACAACTTACCATGCTAAGGAGATAAACTGCTACATCCGGGGTGGTATTCATCAATTTGTTTTGCATTGTTTCTTTTCAACAAATAGTTGTTGTTTTATTCAAGAAGTTCGATGGTGTGGACTATCAGCCAACCATTATATACGTAACTTTGCCAGAAAAAAAGTTTAAGAAGTCAACGTGTTTTTCAAGTGCCGCGTTTAAACTTTGCGGTTCGACTTCGTATCAGACATTTACTTTGTTTAATGAGATAAGACTGCTTATCAGAAAAAGTCCGCTCTTCAAAGTTAGCGTGGTACGCTTATAGTGATTAACTAACGTTTTAAGTTTTGTTTATGTTTGCGAAAAACATTTCTTCAGAATTGACATTCCAATAATTAACAACATGTTTCATGTCCTCGTTAGTATAGTGGTAAGTATCCCCGCCTGTCACGCGGGAGACCGGGGTTCGATTCCCCGACGGGAAGCGTTTGTTATTTTTTCTGCATTATCTGTGAGATTTTAGTTGACAACAGTTGACTTTCAACGCCAAAAAAGTACAAAAATCCATTACTAACATGCTTTTTCTGGTTTGAACAGATTCCTTGAGAAACCTCAAAGTTTTGTGCAACAATGTCTGAAATCAAAAAAATGATGTGCACTAGTTTAATATTTTGCTTTATTGCAAGTGATGAAAATAAGCACATGACTGCTTGAAGACACGAAAAAGCCACAAAAAGAAGGTAATTGCGAAAGTACATCAACGCGATGGAACAAACTTGATGAAAACATCTATATATATTTCAACGCATATCTTTAATAAGTAAAATATGTCTTTCATATGCTCTTGAAGTTACCAGTGTTCTATTACACTGCTGTTAGCATTTCTCGACAATGGCGGCCATGTTGCGTTCTGAGGACTTGAGAAACAAGGGAAGAACAAGAACGAGTAGATTTGGAAGATGATTCAATGTCCGATATAGGTTTAAAAGCCGTTTTTCTTGCAAGCGGTACCGCTGCCTTTCCTCTGTAACAGTGACCAACATTAGTTGGGCTGCTGAATGATTTTCTTGCTCGTTTCGTTGATTGAAAGGTTTCATTTTCATGAGAGTTTAAATGAGACTCATCAGTTAGCGAGCAATTATCGTCATCGTCTTCGGTGCGAGAGCGCTTTTTCGAAATTACAGCACCCCGCTTTGACACAAAACTGTTATCGAACCTATTGCGTAACCGATTCCTGGGACAGGAATAAGCTCTTTGGATTTTTCTTTTGCTCACCAGTTCGACCTTCAACGTTTCATCAAGAGCCTGCGAAAAAAGATTACGTTCGTAAAAACAGTTTGTTCAAAGTTAAGATTGACAACAATATGAAAGTGGTCAAGTAATTTAGTTAATTTTGCCGTAACACTTGTGTACAACTTACCATGCTAAGGAGATAAACTGCTACATCCGGGGTGGTATTCATCAATTTGTTTTGCATTGTTTCTTTTCAACAAATAGTTGTTGTTTTATTCAAGAAGTTCGATGGTGTGGACTATCAGCCAACCATTATTTACGTAACTTTGCCAGAGAAAAAGTTTAAGAAGTCAACGTGTTTTTCAAGTGCCGCGTTTAAACTTTGCGGTTCGACTTCGTATCAGACATTTACTTTGTTTAATGAGATAAGACTGCTTATCAGAAAAAGTCCGCTCTTCAAAGTTAGCGTGGTACGCTTATAGTGATTAACTAACGTTTTAAGTTTTGTTTATGTTTGCGAAAAACATTTCTTCAGAATTGACATTCCAATAATTAACAACATGTTTCATGTCCTCGTTAGTATAGTGGTAAGTATCCCCGCCTGTCACGCGGGAGACCGGGGTTCGATTCCCCGACGGGGAGCGTTTGTTATTTTTTCTGCATTATCTGTGAGATTTTAGTTGACAACAGTTGACTTTCAACGCCAAAAAAGTACAAAAATGCATTACTAACATGCTTTTTCTGGTTTGAACAGATTCCTTGAGAAACCTCAAAGTTTTGTGCAACAATGTCTGAAATCAAAAAAATGATGTGCACTAGTTTAATATTTTGCTTTATTGCAAGTGATGAAAATAAGCACATGACTGCTTGAAGACGAAGACACGAAAAAGCCACAAAAAGAAGGTAATTGCGAAAGTACATCAACGCGATGGAACAAACTTGATGAAAACATCTATATATATTTCAACGCATATCTTTAATAAGTAAAATATGTCTTTCATATGCTCTTGAAGTTACCAGTGTTCTATTACACTGCTGTTAGCATTTCTCGACAATGGCGGCCATGTTGCGTTCTGAGGACTTGAGAAACAAGGGAAGAACAAGAACGAGTAGATTTGGAAGATGATTCAATGTCCGATATAGGTTTAAAAGCCGTTTTTCTTGCAAGCGGTACCGCTGCCTTTCCTCTGTAACAGTGACCAACATTAGTTGGGCTGCTGAATGATTTTCTTGCTCGTTTCGTTGATTGAAAGGTTTCATTTTCATGAGAGTTTAAATGAGACTCATCAGTTAGCGAGCAATTATCGTCATCGTCTTCGGTGCGAGAGCGCTTTTTCGAAATTACAGCACCCCGCTTTGACACAAAACTGTTATCGAACCTATTGCGTAACCGATTCCTGGGACAGGAATAAGCTCTTTGGATTTTTCTTTTGCTCACCAGTTCGACCTTCAACGTTTCATCAAGAGCCTGCGAAAAAAGATTACGTTCGTAAAAACAGTTTGTTCAAAGTTAAGATTGACAACAATATGAAAGTGGTCAAGTAATTTAGTTAATTTTGCCGTAACACTTGTGTACAACTTACCATGCTAAGGAGATAAACTGCTACATCCGGGGTGGTATTCATCAATTTGTTTTGCATTGTTTCTTTTCAACAAATAGTTGTTGTTTTATTCAAGAAGTTCGATGGTGTGGACTATCAGCCAACCATTATTTACGTAACTTTGCCAGAAAAAAAGTTTAAGAAGTCAACGTGTTTTTCAAGTGCCGCGTTTAAACTTTGCGGTTCGACTTCGTATCAGACATTTACTTTGTTTAATGAGATAAGACTGCTTATCAGAAAAAGTCCGCTCTTCAAAGTTAGCGTGGTACGCTTATAGTGATTAACTAACGTTTTAAGTTTTGTTTATGTTTGCGAAAAACATTTCTTCAGAATTGACATTCCAATAATTAACAACATGTTTCATGTCCTCGTTAGTATAGTGGTAAGTATCCCCGCCTGTCACGCGGGAGACCGGGGTTCGATTCCCCGACGGGGAGCGTTTGGTATTTTTTCTGCATTATCTGTGAGATTTTAGTTGACAACAGTTGACTTTCAACGCCAAAAAAGTACAAAAATCCATTACTAACATGCTTTTTCTGGTTTGAACAGATTCCTTGAGAAACCTCAAAGTTTTGTGCAAGAATGTCTGAAATCAGAAAAATGATGTGCACTAGTTTAATATTTTGCTTTATTGCAAGTGATGAAAATAAGCACATGACTGCTTGAAGACGAAGACACGAAAAAGCCACAAAAAGAAGGTAATTGCGAAAGTACATCAACGCGATGGAACAAACTTGATGAAAACATCTATATATATTTCAACGCATATCTTTAATAAGTAAAATATGTCTTTCATATGCTCTTGAAGTTACCAGTGTTCTATTACACTGCTGTTAGCATTTCTCGACAATGGCGGCCATGTTGCGTTCTGAGGACTTGAGAAACAAGGGAAGAACAAGAACGAGTAGATTTGGAAGATGATTCAATGTCCGATATAGGTTTAAAAGCCGTTTTTCTTGCAAGCGGTACCGCTGCCTTTCCTCTGTAACAGTGAACAACATTAGTTGGGCTGCTGAATGATTTTCTTGCTCGTTTCGTTGATTGAAAGGTTTCATTTTCATGAGAGTTTAAATGAGACTCATCAGTTAGCGAGCAATTATCGTCATCGTCTTCGGTGCGAGAGCGCTTTTTCGAAATTACAGCACCCCGCTTTGACACAAAACTGTTATCGAACCTATTGCGTAACCGATTCCTGGGACAGGAATAAGCTCTTTGGATTTTTCTTTTGCTCACCAGTTCGACCTTCAACGTTTCATCAAGAGCCTGCGAAAAAAGATTACGTTCGTAAAAACAGTTTGTTCAAAGTTAAGATTGACAACAATATGAAAGTGGTCAAGTAATTTAGTTAATTTTGCCGTAACACTTGTGTACAACTTACCATGCTAAGGAGATAAACTGCTACATCCGGGGTGGTATTCATCAATTTGTTTTGCATTGTTTCTTTTCAACAAATAGTTGTTGTTTTATTCAAGAAGTTCGATGGTGTGGACTATCAGCCAACCATTATTTACGTAACTTTGCCAGAAAAAAAGTTTAAGAAGTCAACGTGTTTTTCAAGTGCCGCGTTTAAACTTTGCGGTTCGACTTCGTATCAGACATTTACTTTGTTTAATGAGATAAGACTGCTTATCAGAAAAAGTCCGCTCTTCAAAGTTAGCGTGGTACGCTTATAGTGATTAACTAACGTTTTAAGTTTTGTTTATGTTTGCGAAAAACATTTCTTCAGAATTGACATTCCAATAATTAACAACATGTTTCATGTCCTCGTTAGTATAGTGGTAAGTATCCCCGCCTGTCACGCGGGAGACCGGGGTTCGATTCCCCGACGGGGAGCGTTTGGTATTTTTTCTGCATTATCTGTGAGATTTTAGTTGACAACAGTTGACTTTCAACGCCAAAAAAGTACAAAAATCCATTACTAACATGCTTTTTCTGGTTTGAACAGATTCCTTGAGAAACCTCAAAGTTTTGTGCAAGAATGTCTGAAATCAGAAAAATGATGTGCACTAGTTTAATATTTTGCTTTATTGCAAGTGATGAAAATAAGCACATGACTGCTTGAAGACGAAGACACGAAAAAGCCACAAAAAGAAGGTAATTGCGAAAGTACATCAACGCGATGGAACAAACTTGATGAAAACATCTATATATATTTCAACGCATATCTTTAATAAGTAAAATATGTCTTTCATATGCTCTTGAAGTTACCAGTGTTCTATTACACTGCTGTTAGCATTTGTCGACAATGGCGGCCATGTTGCGTTCTGAGGACTTGAGAAACAAGGGAAGAACAAGTACGAGTAGATTTGGAAGATGATTCAATGTCCGATATAGGTTTAAAAGCCGTTTTTCTTGCAAGCGGTACCGCTGCCTTTCCTCTGTAACAGTGACCAACATTAGTTGGGCTGCTGAATGATTTTCTTGCTCGTTTCGTTGATTGAAAGGTTTCATTTTCATGAGAGTTTAAATGAGACTCATCAGTTAGCGAGCAATTATCGTCATCGTCTTCGGTGCGAGAGCGCTTTTTCGAAATTACAGCACCCCGCTTTGACACAAAACTGTTATCGAACCTATTGCGTAACCGATTCCTGGGACAGGAATAAGCTCTTTGGATTTTTCTTTTGCTCACCAGTTCGACCTTCAACGTTTCATCAAGAGCCTGCGAAAAAAGATTACGTTCGTAAAAACAGTTTGTTCAAAGTTAAGATTGACAACAATATGAAAGTGGTCAAGTAATTTAGTTAATTTTGCCGTAACACTTGTGTACAACTTACCATGCTAAGGAGATAAACTGCTACATCCGGGGTGGTATTCATCAAATTGTTTTGCATTGTTTCTTTTCAACAAATAGTTGTTGTTTTATTCAAGAAGTTCGATGGTGTGGACTATCAGCCAACCATTATATACGTAACTTTGCCAGAAAAAAAGTTTAAGAAGTCAACGTGTTTTTCAAGTGCCGCGTTTAAACTTTGCGTTTCGACTTCGTATCAGACATTTATTTTGTTTAATGAGATAAGACTGCTTATCAGAAAAAGTCCGCTCTTCAAAGTTAGCGTGGTACGCTTATAGTGATTAACTAACGTTTTAAGTTTTGTTTATGTTTGCGAAAAACATTTCTTCAGAATTGACATTCCAATAATTAACAACATGTTTCATGTCCTCGTTAGTATAGTGGTAAGTATCCCCGCCTGTCACGCGGGAGACCGGGGTTCGATTCCCCGACGGGAAGCGTTTGTTATTTTTTCTGCATTATCTGTGAGATTTTAGTTGACAACAGTTGACTTTCAACCCCAAAAAAGTACAAAAATGCATTACTAACATGCTTTTTCTGGTTTGAACAGATTCCTTGAGAAACCTCAAAGTTTTGTGCAACAATGTCTGAAATCAAAAAAATGATGTGCACTAGTTTAATATTTTGCTTTATTGCAAGTGATGAAAATAAGCACATGACTGCTTGAAGACACGAAAAAGCCACAAAAAGAAGGTAATTGCGAAAGTACATCAACGCGATGGAACAAACTTGATGAAAACATCTATATATATTTCAACGCATATCTTTAATAAGTAAAATATGTCTTTCATATGCTCTTGAAGTTACCAGTGTTCTATTACACTGCTGTTAGCATTTCTCGACAATGGCGGCCATGTTGCGTTCTGAGGACTTGAGAAACAAGGGAAGAACAAGAACGAGTAGATTTGGAAGATGATTCAATGTCCGATATAGGTTTAAAAGCCGTTTTTCTTGCAAGCGGTACCGCTGCCTTTCCTCTGTAACAGTGACCAACATTAGTTGGGCTGCTGAATGATTTTCTTGCTCGTTTCGTTGATTGAAAGGTTTCATTTTCATGAGAGTTTAAATGAGACTCATCAGTTAGCGAGCAATTATCGTCATCGTCTTCGGTGCGAGAGCGCTTTTTCGAAATTACAGCACCCCGCTTTGACACAAAACTGTTATCGAACCTATTGCGTAACCGATTCCTGGGACAGGAATAAGCTCTTTGGATTTTTCTTTTGCTCACCAGTTCGACCTTCAACGTTTCATCAAGAGCCTGCGAAAAAAGATTACGTTCGTAAAAACAGTTTGTTCAAAGTTAAGATTGACAACAATATGAAAGTGGTCAAGTAATTTAGTTAATTTTGCCGTAACACTTGTGTACAACTTACCATGCTAAGGAGATAAACTGCTACATCCGGGGTGGTATTCATCAATTTGTTTTGCATTGTTTCTTTTCAACAAATAGTTGTTGTTTTATTCAAGAAGTTCGATGGTGTGGACTATCAGCCAACCATTATTTACGTAACTTTGCCAGAGAAAAAGTTTAAGAAGTCAACGTGTTTTTCAAGTGCCGCGTTTAAACTTTGCGGTTCGACTTCGTATCAGACATTTACTTTGTTTAATGAGATAAGACTGCTTATCAGAAAAAGTCCGCTCTTCAAAGTTAGCGTGGTACGCTTATAGTGATTAACTAACGTTTTAAGTTTTGTTTATGTTTGCGAAAAACATTTCTTCAGAATTGACATTCCAATAATTAACAACATGTTTCATGTCCTCGTTAGTATAGTGGTAAGTATCCCCGCCTGTCACGCGGGAGACCGGGGTTCGATTCCCCGACGGGGAGCGTTTGTTATTTTTTCTGCATTATCTGTGAGATTTTAGTTGACAACAGTTGACTTTCAACCCCAAAAAAGTACAAAAATGCATTACTAACATGCTTTTTCTGGTTTGAACAGATTCCTTGAGAAACCTCAAAGTTTTGTGCAACAATGTCTGAAATCAAAAAAATGATGTGCACTAGTTTAATATTTTGCTTTATTGCAAGTGATGAAAATAAGCACATGACTGCTTGAAGACGAAGACACGAAAAAGCCACAAAAAGAAGGTAATTGCGAAAGTACATCAACGCGATGGAACAAACTTGATGAAAACATCTATATATATTTCAACGCATATCTTTAATAAGTAAAATATGTCTTTCATATGCTCTTGAAGTTACCAGTGTTCTATTACACTGCTGTTAGCATTTCTCGACAATGGCGGCCATGTTGCGTTCTGAGGACTTGAGAAACAAGGGAAGAACAAGAACGAGTAGATTTGGAAGATGATTCAATGTCCGATATAGGTTTAAAAGCCGTTTTTCTTGCAAGCGGTACCGCTGCCTTTCCTCTGTAACAGTGACCAACATTAGTTGGGCTGCTGAATGATTTTCTTGCTCGTTTCGTTGATTGAAAGGTTTCATTTTCATGAGAGTTTAAATGAGACTCATCAGTTAGCGAGCAATTATCGTCATCGTCTTCGGTGCGAGAGCGCTTTTTCGAAATTACAGCACCCCGCTTTGACACAAAACTGTTATCGAACCTATTGCGTAACCGATTCCTGGGTAATGGGGCATAATGCAATTTTCCATTAACTCGGAAATACCGTTAGCGAAACCGTTCCGAGTAACAAAATTTCGTTCCAAAATGAACAATTTCGTTTCGGAACGAAAATTTTGTTCCGAATTTTGTTCCAAGTTACAAAAATTTCTGGTATGTCGTAACGAAAATTTTTGAACAGAAAAACATCGTTAAATTGGGGGTAACAAAAAATTTTGTTACCGTATTTTTTTGTTTATTAGATGGCGACAAAGAGAATTTTTTAAGCATATTTTAAACATTTTGTGTTTTAAATCTGCACATACATGGTGAAACCATACAAATTGAATCTCGTTCCAAAAAGTGTTACCTGTCACAAAATTTTGATACAAAATTGTTAATTGGAAGAAATTACGTTACAAAACTATTAGGTGGAACAAAATTTTGTTACGGAAAAGTGTCAGCTGGAACTAAAATGTGTTAGAAAAGGTATCTGTTAGCAGAAAATTTGGTCACGGAAAAGTGTTAGTTGGAACAAAATTTTGTTGCGAAAAGTATTAGCTGGAAACATACTTTAAGTTTCAAAATCATCGGTTTCAAATAAATTGAGTTCGCAAAAAGCTATAGCTGTAACAAAATTTTGTTACGGAAAAGTGTTAGTAGGAACAAAATTGTTACGAAAAGTGTTAGTTGGAACAAAATTGTTACGAATACTGTTAGTTGGAACAAAATTTTGTTACGAAAAGTGTTAGTTGGAACAAAATTTTGTTACGAAAAGTGTTAGTTGTAACAAAATTTTGTTACGAAAAGTGTTAGCTGTAACAAAATTTTGTTACGGAAAAGTGTTAGTTGGAACAAAATTGTTACGAAAAGTGTTAGTTGGAACAAAATTTTGTTACGGAAAAGTGTTAGCCGTAACAAAAAAGTGTTAGTTTGAAACATACTTTAAGTTGCGAAAATCATCGGTTTTCAATCAATTTAGCTCGCAAAACGCTAGATATCTAAGGAAATTTGTTACGAAAAAGTGTTAGATGGAACAAAATTTTGAGGCAACAAGTGTTAGTTGAAAGAAAATTTTGTTACGAAAAGTGTTAGCTGGAACAAAATTTTGTTACGAAAAGTGTTAGCTGGAACAAAATTTTGTTACGAAAAGTGTTAGCTGGAACAAAATTTTGTTACGAAAAGTGTTAGTTGGAACAAAATTGTTACGAAAAGTGTTAGTTGGAACAAAATTCTGTTACAAAAAGTGTTAGTTTGAAACATACTTTAAGTTGCAAAAATCATCGGTTTCAAATAAATTGAGTTCGCAAAAAGCTATAGCTGTAACAAAATTTTGTTACGGAAAAGTGTTAGTAGGAACAAAATTGTTACGAAAAGTGTTAATTGGAACAAAATTGTTACGAATACTGTTAGTTGGAACAAAATTTTGTTACGAAAAGTGTTAGTTGGAACAAAATTTTGTTACGAAAAGTGTTAGTTGTAACAAAATTTTGTTACGAAAAGTGTTAGCTGTAACAAAATTTTGTTACGGAAAAGTGTTAGTTGGAACAAAATTGTTACGAAAAGTGTTAGTTGGAACAAAATTTTGTTACGGAAAAGTGTTAGCCGTAACAAAAAAGTGTTAGTTTGAAACATACTTTAAGTTGCGAAAATCATCGGTTTTCAATCAATTTAGCTCGCAAAACGCTAGATATCTAAGGAAATTTGTTACGAAAAAGTGTTAGATGGAACAAAATTTTGAGGCAACAAGTGTTAGTTGAAAGAAAATTTTGTTACGAAAAGTGTTAGCTGGAACAAAATTTTGTTACGAAAAGTGTTAGCTGGAACAAAATTTTGTTACGAAAAGTGTTAGTTGGAACAAAATTGTTACGAAAAGTGTTAGTTGGAACAAAATTCTGTTACAAAAAGGGTTAGTTTGAAACATACTTTAAGTTGCAAAAATCATCGGTTTCAAATAAATTGAGTTCGCAAAAAGCTATAGCTGTAACAAAATTTTGTTACGGAAAAGTGTTAGTTGGAACAAAATTGTTACGAAAAGTGTTAGTTGGAACAAAATTGTTACGAAAAGTGTTAGCCGTAACAAAAAAGTGTTAGTTTGAAACATACTTTAAGTTGCGAAAATCATCGGTTTTCAATCAATTTAGCTCGCAAAACGCTAGATATCTAAGGAAATTTGTTACGAAAAAGTGTTAGTTGGAACAAAATTTTGTTACGAAAAGTGTTAGTTGGAACAAAATTTTGTTACGAAAAGTGTTAGCTGTAACAAAATTTTGTTACGGAAAAGTGTTAGTTGGAACAAAATTGTTACGAAAAGTGTTAATTGGAACAAAATTTTGTTACGGAAAAGTGTTAGCCGTAACAAAAAAGTGTTAGTTTGAAACATACTTTAAGTTGCGAAAATCATCGGTTTTCAATCAATTTAGCTCGCAAAACGCTAGATATCTAAGTAAATTTGTTACGAAAAAGTGTTAGATGGAACAAAATTTTGAGGCAACAAGTGTTAGTTGAAAAAAAATTTTGTTACGAAAAGTGTTAGCTGGAACAAAATTTTGTTACGAAAAGTGTTAGTTGGAACAAAATTGTTACGAAAAGTGTTAGTGGGAACAAAATTTTGTTACGGAAAAGTGTTAGCCGTAACAAAAATTTGTTACGAAAAGTGTTAGCTGTAACAAAATTTTGTTACGAAAAGTGTTAGTTTGAAACATACTTTAAGTTGCGAAAATCATCGGTTTTCAATCAATTTAGCTCGCAAAACGCTAGATCTCTAAGGAAATTTGTTACGAAAAATTGTTAGATGGAACAAAATTTTGAGGCAACAAGTGTTAGTTGAAAGAAAATTTTGTTGCGAAAAGTGTTAGCTGGAACAAAATTTTGTTACGGAAAGTGTTAGCTGTAACAAAATTTTGTTACGAAAAGTGTTAGTTTGAAACATACTTTAAGTTGCGAAAATAATCGGTTTTCAATAGATTTAGCTCGCAAAACGCTAAAGCTCTAAGAAAATTTGTTACGTAAAAGTGTTAGTTGGAACAAAATTTTGAGGCAACAAGTGTTAATTGGAACAAAATTTTGTTACAAAAAGGGTTAGTTTGAAACATACTTTAAGTTCATCGGTTTTAAACGAAAAATCATCGGTTTTAAACGAATTTAGCTCGCAAAAAGCTTTAGCCGTAACAAAATTTTGTTACGGAAAGTGTTAGTTGGAACAAAATTTTGTTACGAAAAGTGTTAGCTGGAACAAAATTTTTACGAAAAGTGTTAGTTGGAACAAAATTTTGTTACGGAAAAGTGTTAGCCGTAACAAAAATTTGTTACGAAAAGTGTTAGTTGGAACAAAATTTTGAGGCAACAAGTGTTAATTGGAACAAAATTTTGTTACGAAATGTGTTAGATGGAACCAAATTTTGTTACGAAAAGTGTTAGTTGAAACATGCTTTACGTTGCAAAACACATCGGTTTTGAATAAATTTAGCTCGCAAAAAGCTAAAGCTCTAAGAAAATTTGTTACGGAAAAGCGTTGGTTGGAACAAAGTTTGGTTACAAAAAGATATAGTTGGAACAAAATTTCTTTACGAAAAGTGTTAGCTGGAAAAAAATTTTGTTACGAAAAGTGTTAGTTAAACAAAATTCTGTTACAAAAATTTTTATTTGGAACAAAATTTTGTTACACAAACTGTTAGGTGGAACAAAATTTTGTTACGAAAAGTGTTAGTTTGAAACATACTTTAAGTTGCGAAAATCATCGGTTTCAAATAAAATGAGTTCGCAAAAAGCTATAGCTGTAAGAAAATTTTGTTACGGTGGTAGATGGAACAAAATTTTGTTACGAAAAGTGTTAGCTGTAAGAAAATTTTGTTACAGGAACTGTTAGCTTCAACCATCCTATAAGTTGTTGAAACATGCTTTACGTTGCAAAACACATCGGTTTTGAATAAATTTAGCTCGCAAAAAGCTTTAGCCGTAAGAATAGTTTGTTACGGAAAAGTGTTAGCTGGAAAAAAAATTGTTACGAAAAGTACTATTTGAAAAGGAGTTTTGTTACGAAAAGTCTTTGCAAACACGCTAGACCGCACGAGACTGAATACGTAATTCACATGTTAAACTGCCACCAACTCCAATTGACAGAAAGAACAAATAATTTTTGCAACAGCTTTGTAGTTTCCTGATTTTGCCGCTGCTATCTAGCTTACTCAGCAAAAGCGTCAGGTTATCAAAATCGTTGCTTAAGAAGGGGGAACAGATTCTCAAGGAATGAACGCCTTTCTAAAGCGATAATTCTACTGTTAAGTTGCGCAATGTCACGAATGCACTAAAGTTGGTCACTGTAGAAGGCATAAATTGTGGCAGTCGCAAATTCCGTGTACCCTAATAACATAACTCGATTAACATCGATCTAATGTTTGGGACAAAACTATTACGTATTTGGCAGGTCGAAACAATACAAATGCAAAAACAGTTTGATATCCAAGAAATTGCAACCAGCATTCTGGCCGGAACGTAACTTTCCGATTGTTAGCGCATAAAACTCCTTATTAAACCCTTGTTACGTCACAATTTGCGATTAGATAACAAGCGAATACAAGAGTTTGAAGGCTCAGGGCTTTGAGATAACGACTCCCTGTTATCAGCGGTAAACGTAAACGATTTGGGCCTATTTAATTTACGCAAAACTTTTTGAAAAGGGGGGGGGGTCCGGATTTATTATCACAATAATTTACAACTTGATGAACAGATTGAGTTGCACAATAAAGATCAGTTTTAATGTTTATTACGTCATAATCTATATTGTGATGCTTTTACTAGCTGTTTTATCGTATTGTTTGCACACAATAGGCCTACAAAAAGACTGACGCATATGACTGCTAGGCTGGTAACACTCTTTTCAGTAACACAACATCTGTTTCGGGCAATTTGAAAATGAAAAGTTTTGGCAAAGGAGATATAATTACATCACGGCCGCCAGTACATATATTCTAATGTGGCCGTACGGCCGCAGATTGCACAGCCTTGACTGAAAGTTTGAGGAACGGTTTAATTACTATCGTTTCTATTCATAACATAAGAATTTGTATTTACAAATTAAATTTAGCTAAATGTCTGTTTAAATAATAGCTTTGAAAAGTAAGAAACATTTAGTATAATCAACCAGTGAAAACCGTTTGAATTTATGTCAAACCGTTCGTGTTTTATAACCGAAAGTTGCTTGTCTGTATGTCAGCGCGCCTTAATTTTAACGGTCGTTCCTTGCGAATAATGAGCATGTACGCTTCTGAATTCCGATTCACTCATTGGAATGACCTGAAACCTTGTATGCTCCATCTGACTTCAATTTGTAGATGACTAGTGAAAACCGTTTGAATTTATGTCAAACCGTTCGTGTTTTATAACCGAAAAGTCTTTGTCTGTATGTCAGCGCGCCTTAATTTTAACGGTCGTTCATTGCGAATAATGAGCATGTACGCTTCTCATTTCCGATTTACTTCCTGGAATGACCTGGAACTTTGCATGCTGTATCTGAGTGCAATTTGGATTTGGCCAGTGAAAACCGTTTGAATTTATGTCAAACCGTTCGTGTTTTATAACCGAAAAGTCTTTGTCTGTATGTCAGCTCGCCTTAATTTTTAACGGTCGTGACCTGCCCAAAATGACCATGTGCGCTTCTCATTTCCGATTCACTCATTGGAATGACCTATAACTTTGCATGCTGTATCTGAGTGCAATTTGGAGTTGGCCAGTGAAAACCGTTTGAATTTATGTCAAACCGTTCGTATTTTATAACCGAAAGGTGCTTGTCTGTATGTCAGCGCGCCTTAATTTTAACGGTCGTTTATTGCGAATAATGAGCATGTACGCTTCTGAATTCCGATTCACTCATTGGAATGACCTATAACTTTGCATGCTGTATCTGAGTGCAATTTGGAGTTGGCCAGTGAAAACCGTTTGAATTTATGTCAAACCGTTCGTGTTTTATAACCGAAAGTTGCTTGTCTATATGTCAGCGCGCCTTAATTTTTAACGGTCGTGACCTGCCCAAAATGACCATGTGCGCTTCTCATTTCCGATTCACTCATTGGAATGACCTATAACTTTGCATGCTGTATCTGAGTGCAATTTGGAGTTGGCCAGTGAAAACGGTTTGAATTTATGTCATACCGTTCGTGTTTTATAACCGAAAGGTGCTTGTCTGTATGTCAGCTCGCCTTAATTTTTAACGGTCGTGACCTGCCCAAAATGACCATGTGCGCTTCTCATTTCCGATTCACTTACTGGAATGACCTATAACTTTGCATGCTGTATCTGAGTGCAGTTTGGAGTTGGCCAGTGAAAACCGTTTGAATTTATGTCAAACCGTTCGTGTTTTATAACCGAAAGTTGCTTGTCCATATGTCAGCGCGCCTTAATTTTAACGGTCGTTCATCGCGAATAATGAGCATGTACGCGCTTCTCATTTCCGATTCACTCAGTGGAATGACCTGAAACTTTGTATGCTCCATCTGACTTCAATTTGTAGATGACTAGTGAAAACCGTTTGAATTTATGTCAAACCGTTCGTGTTTTATAACCGAAAAGTCTTTGTCTGTATGTCAGCTCGCCTTAATTTTTAACGGTCGTGACCTGCCCAAAATGACCATGTGCGCTTCTCATTTCCGATTCCCTCATTGGAATGACCTATAACTTTGCATGCTGTATGTGAGTGCAATTTGGAGTTGGCCAGTGAAAACCGTTTGAATTTATGTCAAACCGTTCGTGTTTTATAACCGAAAGTTGCTTGTCTATATGTCAGCGCGCCTTAATTTTAACGGTCGTTCCTTGCGAATAATGAGCATGTACGCTTCTGAATTCCGATTCACTCATTGGAATGACCTAAAACTTTGTACGCTGCATCTGACTGCAATTTGTAGATGACCAATGTAAACCGTTTGAATTTATGTCAAACCGTTCGTGTTTTGTAACCGAAAGTTGCTTGTCTGTATGTCAGCGCGCCTTAATTTTCACGGTCGTGACCTGCGAATAATGGTGATGTACGCTTCTCATTTCCGATTCACTTATTGGAATGACCTGAAACTTTGCATGCTGTATCTGACTTCAATTTGTAGATGACTAGTGAAAACCTTTTGAATTTATGTCAAACCGTTCGTGTTTTATAACCGAAAAGTCTTTGTCTGTATGTCAGCTCGACTTAATTTTTAACGGTCGTGGCCTGCCCAAAATGACCATGTGCGCTTCTCATTTCCGATTCCCTCATTGGAATGACCTATAACTTTGCATGCTGTATCTGAGTGCAGTTTGGAGTTGGCCAGTGAAAACCGTTTGAATTTATGTCAAACCGTTCGTGTTTTATAACCGAAAAGTGCTTGTCTGTATGTCAGCGCGCCTTAATTTTAACGGTCGTTCATTGCGAATAATGAGCATGTACGCTTCTCATTTCCGATTTACTTACTGAAATAACCTGGAACTTTGCATGCTGCATCTGAGTGCAATTTGGAGTTGGCCAGTGAAAACCGTTTGAATTTATGTCAAACCGTTCGTGTTTTATAACCGAAAGTTGCTTGTCTAAATGTCAGCGCGCCTTAATTTTAACGGTCGTTCCTTGCGAATAATGAGCATGTACGCTTCTGAATTCCGATTCACTCATTGGAATGACCTGAAACTTTGTATGCTCCATCTGACTTCAATTTGTAGATGACTAGTGAAAACCTTTTGAATTTATGTCAAACCGTTCGTGTTTTATAACCGAAAAGTCTTTGTCTGTATGTCAGCTCGCCTTAATTTTTAACGGTCGTGACCTGCCCAAAATGACCATGTGCGCTTCTCATTTCCGATTCACTCATTGGAATGACCTATGACTTTGCATGCTGTATCTGAGTGCAATTTGGAGTTGGCCAGTGAAAACCGTTTGAATTTATGTCAAACCGTTCGTGCTTTATAACCGAAAAGTGCTTGTCTGTATGTCAGCGCGCCTTAATTTTAACGGTCGTTCCTTGCGAATAATGAGCATGTACGCTTCTGAATTCCGATTCACTCATTGGAATGACCTATAACTTTGTACGCTGCATCTGACTTCAATTTGTAGATGACCAGTGAAAACCGTTTGAATTTATGTCAAACCGTTCGTGTTTTGTAATCGAAGGGTGCTTGTCTGTATGTCAGCGCGCCTTAATTTTCATGGTCGTGACCTGCGAATAATGACGATGTACGCTTCTGAATTCCGATTCACTCATTGGAATGACCTATAACTTTGCATGCTGTATCTAAGTGAAATTTGGAGTTGGCCAGTGAAAACCGTTTGAATTTATGTCAAACCGTTCGTGTTTTATAACCGAATGGTGCTTGTCTGTAGCCTACGTCAGCGCGCCTTAATTTTAACGGTAGTTCCTTGCGAATGATGACGATGTGCGCTTTTCAGCTGCATTATGGCTTAAATTTTGGAGCTGATATTGTACGTCATAACATTACTGTTCACATAAAAATTCGCTAATGTAGCACTAGATAGTCTGTAAACACTGCATTCCTCTCAGTACACAATCAAATATTCACTTCTTTAGAAGTATGAAAAAAAGTTTCAAGTGCGCTGGTTAAAAACAAGTAGCCTACTCTACGACAGATGTAATCAAAGCATGAACTGCAGAAATTGCCAAAGATTAGAACAACAACAGAAAGGATCACTTTTAAAAATACATTTAAAGCCATGTGCAAAATATGGGTGTACGTTATCTAGTGATGTGTTATGTATTCTATTAAAATGATGAAATCTATTACTGTTTCGTGTTTGTTTTGTTTCATGTTCATTGTACCTTGATGTGTGTAATTTTGATTGGAATGGAAGCAATAATTTACCAACCAAAGTATTTTATCGTTTTGTAACACACCTTTTGTTACAACTTTTGTTAATGCTTAGCTAATGTTGCAAAAAAGGGAATATATTCTTTAGAATCATTTTAAACTAGCTATGGGACGTCTTGACAATAATTGATGAGTCAACAATATGCAACTTGTTGATTCAGCACTTATTGTCACTGTAAAAGCCTACGCTCCGTTGCGTCATCTACCACAAATTCAGAAAGAAACAGAAAGAGAAACGTGAACAATATGTAAAAGAAAAAAGTAGAAAGAGCTTAAGTATCTCGACACACCAAAAGTTAAAAAAAAACAATTGGAGCTTTTGTTGGGCGACATTTTCTGTCGTGTTATATGCAGACTAGGATGCAGGGGTCACGGGGTGGAATATTTAGAGGAATGAGGCGAGATGAACTGTTAGGAAAAGAGGAAACTGCCCAAGGAATTTTTCAATTTTAGTTGAAAAGCAGAAAGAACAAAATCGTCATGGTTGCATTGTTTTGTCCAAACTTGAATATGATCACCTCAAGGTTGCATCTGACGATGCATGGGCTTTTTTGAAACATAAGCCGGCAGAGAAATCTCAAGCTTTTCCATCATTGGTTACTGCTGGTGCTGAAATGGAAGCCACTGCATTCAATAGGCTTCTCAAACTGGTTTCTATCAACGTAAATGGCAGTTTCAGCAACTGATGTCAGAAAAGTAATAACAACCAAAATGCGAGATGCTCCAGCACAAGTTCAAAAAGCAGTTGCCAGGGCCGAGGGGCACTCAATCGAAATGGCAAATCGGGTGTATGACTTGTCTCATCCTTTGGAAATTGTTGAAACAGCTAGGATGGCTATGGAGGAGGTGGTTTCAAGTAAGTACCCGTTTACTAATTCATTTTCAACTACCCTACAGGATTTTTCTTCAATAGTTTCTGTTTTGCAATTTGGTCAGTTAAAACCTTTTCATCATTATATTCTAGATGATATAAGTATGTTTTAATATGATATTAAATAGTTGTTTGTTTTGTACAGAAGGTATATCTCAATCTTAACCGGATTAGGAGTCGTCAGAAACTGGTATGTATATGACTTACATACTACAATCAATGTTAGACAGGCATTCACATGTTATAAGTAAGCACTCTAGTTGTACATGCTGTGCTTGCCACTTATACAGTCATTCCATAACGACCATTGGGGGTGTAATCTAACTTTATATTACATTATACAAAAGCAGCAATGCCAATAAATTTGACATAAGAGTCACAACTCAAGCATCTTCCTGCCATAAGAAGGAAATTTTAAACTAAACTTTGCAAGAATTTTGACTGTTATGTCAAGTTATTTTTAGAGTTACGCTTATTTTGCACTAACTTAATATTATACTTGTCCAATTTCATTTACTGTGTCACAGAAAGTGGAGGAACAATCGCAACCACAACGTCAGAAAATCAAAAATGCAGCACTGGTAGGCTTGTGTTTTTTGCTTGTAGTATTTTATTTATTTCAATGCAATTTAAATAACTGACAAGTTTACTTGATTGCAACCAATCGCTGTCATGAACTACCTCTGAACATAGTGCATTGAAGTTGTTATAGTCCAAGTCATGGAAGTTATAAGTGTATTTACAATTATTTATATTATGTTGCAGATGAATCATTGTATATAATGGTTCAGTTTGTGGACGATAATGAAGGTTTACAAATTTTTCGAATCTCTGACTTAAAAACATTGGACAACAAGAAATTTAAAGACGTCTCTCAAATTCCTGAAGGTGGTTTATGCAAAGCGAGGTGGCCAGCAGACAAGCTGTTTTATTAAGCTAAAAGATTCCATAGTCGCTATGTAAGTTTACTAGACTTGAACTTTTTAAAGCTTATTAATACCAGATACAAGTAGGATAATTGTAACAGTCTAATGACATCCCATTAAAAGTACATGAAATAATATAAAAATTGCAATCTTTCCAAGAAATATTAATATTTTTTTGTCTACTTCCAGGTACACCAACTAAAGAAAAATGCAGCTCAGAATATGAAGCATCACCAAAAAAGAGAAGACTTTTCTAAATTATTTAAAATAACATGTCATGCAGTTACATTGTTTCTGTAAAATAACTTTTTTCTATTCATATATTTTCTATTCATATTTCTCACTGTAGTTGATAGTCTGTGATGCAGCTTTAAAATTACCTAACTTATTGACTGCAAAACAAACATACATTTACTTACATTTTACATGTCCCAAGCTATTTTGGAAACTTACAATCATTGCATTTCTGTTTTGCATTGCCATTAACCTTATTATGTTTCCAATGTTCAGTGTTCATTTTCATTATTTTTGTAAATAATCATTTATTTTCATCGCTGTATGTTCTTTTTGCAACAATGTTGTTGAAGCCCTAAGCCCCATTTTACTATTGAATGTTTCCAATGTTCGGTGTTCACTTCCCTTTTTTTGTACATAATCATTTATTTTCATCGCTGTATGTTCTTTTTGCAACAATGTCGTTGAAGCCCGAAGCCCAATTTTAATATTGAATGATTCCAATGTTCTTTTTGCAACTTTGTCGTTGGAGCCCCAAACCCCATTTTAATATTGAATGTTTCCAATGTTCTTTTTGCAACAATGTTGTTGAAGCCCTAAGCCCCATTTTACTATTGAACGTTTCCAATGTTTGGTGTTCACTTCCCTTTTTTGTACATAATCATTGATTTTCATCGCTATATGTTCTTTTTGCAACAATGTTGTTGAAGCCCTAAGCCCTATGTTACTATTGAACGTTTCCAATGTTTGGTGTTCACTTCCCTTTTTTTGTACATAATCATTGATTTTCATCGCTGCATGCTCTTTTTGCAACTTTGTTGTTGAAGCCCTAAGCCCCATTTTACTATTGAACGTTTCCAATGTTTGGTGTTCACTTCCCTTTTTGTTATTAATCATTTATTTTCATCGCTGCATGCTCTTTTTGCAACTTTGTTGTTGAAGCCCTAAGCCCCATTTTGCTATTGAATGTTTCCAATGTTCTTTTTGCAACAATGTTGTTGAAGCCCTAAGCCCCATTTTACTATTGAATGTTTCCAATGTTCTTTTGCAACATTGTTGTTGAATCCCTAAGCCCCATTTTCCCACTGAAAACTTTCACTTCATCAAAATTCCGAACTAATAAACACATAAAATTAATTTGGCTGTGCATGCTAAAATTTGCAGACCTCTACCTCCACCTAACGGTTTTTCGTTGACTTGAAAAAATATGTTCCGAACAAAAATTGTAACATTATGTGGTCGTTAGAAACCTTTACCTATGCTAACAAAAATTTTGTTACAAAAAAAAATCTCGTTCCGAACCATTACATAGGACAGGAATAAGCTCTTTGGATTTTTCTTTTGCTCACCAGTTCGACCTTCAACGTTTCATCAAGAGCCTGCGAAAAAAGATTACGTTCGTAAAAACAGTTTGTTCAAAGTTAAGATTGACAACAATATGAAAGTGGTCAAGTAATTTAGTTAATTTTGCCGTAACACTTGTGTACAACTTACCATGCTAAGGAGATAAACTGCTACATCCGGGGTGGTATTCATCAATTTGTTTTGCATTGTTTCTTTTCAACAAATAGTTGTTGTTTTATTCAAGAAGTTCGATGGTGTGGACTATCAGCCAACCATTATTTACGTAACTTTGCCAGAAAAAAAGTTTAAGAAGTCAACGTGTTTTTCAAGTGCCGCGTTTAAACTTTGCGGTTCGACTTCGTATCAGACATTTACTTTGTTTAATGAGATAAGACTGCTTATCAGAAAAAGTCCGCTCTTCAAAGTTAGCGTGGTACGCTTATAGTGATTAACTAACGTTTTAAGTTTTGTTTATGTTTGCGAAAAACATTTCTTCAGAATTGACATTCCAATAATTAACAACATGTTTCATGTCCTCGTTAGTATAGTGGTAAGTATCCCCGCCTGTCACGCGGGAGACCGGGGTTCGATTCCCCGACGGGGAGCGTTTGGTATTTTTTCTGCATTATCTGTGAGATTTTAGTTGACAACAGTTGACTTTCAACGCCAAAAAAGTACAAAAATCCATTACTAACATGCTTTTTCTGGTTTGAACAGATTCCTTGAGAAACCTCAAAGTTTTGTGCAAGAATGTCTGAAATCAGAAAAATGATGTGCACTAGTTTAATATTTTGCTTTATTGCAAGTGATGAAAATAAGCACATGACTGCTTGAAGACGAAGACACGAAAAAGCCACAAAAAGAAGGTAATTGCGAAAGTACATCAACGCGATGGAACAAACTTGATGAAAACATCTATATATATTTCAACGCATATCTTTAATAAGTAAAATATGTCTTTCATATGCTCTTGAAGTTACCAGTGTTCTATTACACTGCTGTTAGCATTTCTCGACAATGGCGGCCATGTTGCGTTCTGAGGACTTGAGAAACAAGGGAAGAACAAGAACGAGTAGATTTGGAAGATGATTCAATGTCCGATATAGGTTTAAAAGCCGTTTTTCTTGCAAGCGGTACCGCTGCCTTTCCTCTGTAACAGTGAACAACATTAGTTGGGCTGCTGAATGATTTTCTTGCTCGTTTCGTTGATTGAAAGGTTTCATTTTCATGAGAGTTTAAATGAGACTCATCAGTTAGCGAGCAATTATCGTCATCGTCTTCGGTGCGAGAGCGCTTTTTCGAAATTACAGCACCCCGCTTTGACACAAAACTGTTATCGAACCTATTGCGTAACCGATTCCTGGGACAGGAATAAGCTCTTTGGATTTTTCTTTTGCTCACCAGTTCGACCTTCAACGTTTCATCAAGAGCCTGCGAAAAAAGATTACGTTCGTAAAAACAGTTTGTTCAAAGTTAAGATTGACAACAATATGAAAGTGGTCAAGTAATTTAGTTAATTTTGCCGTAACACTTGTGTACAACTTACCATGCTAAGGAGATAAACTGCTACATCCGGGGTGGTATTCATCAATTTGTTTTGCATTGTTTCTTTTCAACAAATAGTTGTTGTTTTATTCAAGAAGTTCGATGGTGTGGACTATCAGCCAACCATTATTTACGTAACTTTGCCAGAAAAAAAGTTTAAGAAGTCAACGTGTTTTTCAAGTGCCGCGTTTAAACTTTGCGGTTCGACTTCGTATCAGACATTTACTTTGTTTAATGAGATAAGACTGCTTATCAGAAAAAGTCCGCTCTTCAAAGTTAGCGTGGTACGCTTATAGTGATTAACTAACGTTTTAAGTTTTGTTTATGTTTGCGAAAAACATTTCTTCAGAATTGACATTCCAATAATTAACAACATGTTTCATGTCCTCGTTAGTATAGTGGTAAGTATCCCCGCCTGTCACGCGGGAGACCGGGGTTCGATTCCCCGACGGGGAGCGTTTGGTATTTTTTCTGCATTATCTGTGAGATTTTAGTTGACAACAGTTGACTTTCAACGCCAAAAAAGTACAAAAATCCATTACTAACATGCTTTTTCTGGTTTGAACAGATTCCTTGAGAAACCTCAAAGTTTTGTGCAAGAATGTCTGAAATCAGAAAAATGATGTGCACTAGTTTAATATTTTGCTTTATTGCAAGTGATGAAAATAAGCACATGACTGCTTGAAGACGAAGACACGAAAAAGCCACAAAAAGAAGGTAATTGCGAAAGTACATCAACGCGATGGAACAAACTTGATGAAAACATCTATATATATTTCAACGCATATCTTTAATAAGTAAAATATGTCTTTCATATGCTCTTGAAGTTACCAGTGTTCTATTACACTGCTGTTAGCATTTGTCGACAATGGCGGCCATGTTGCGTTCTGAGGACTTGAGAAACAAGGGAAGAACAAGTACGAGTAGATTTGGAAGATGATTCAATGTCCGATATAGGTTTAAAAGCCGTTTTTCTTGCAAGCGGTACCGCTGCCTTTCCTCTGTAACAGTGACCAACATTAGTTGGGCTGCTGAATGATTTTCTTGCTCGTTTCGTTGATTGAAAGGTTTCATTTTCATGAGAGTTTAAATGAGACTCATCAGTTAGCGAGCAATTATCGTCATCGTCTTCGGTGCGAGAGCGCTTTTTCGAAATTACAGCACCCCGCTTTGACACAAAACTGTTATCGAACCTATTGCGTAACCGATTCCTGGGACAGGAATAAGCTCTTTGGATTTTTCTTTTGCTCACCAGTTCGACCTTCAACGTTTCATCAAGAGCCTGCGAAAAAAGATTACGTTCGTAAAAACAGTTTGTTCAAAGTTAAGATTGACAACAATATGAAAGTGGTCAAGTAATTTAGTTAATTTTGCCGTAACACTTGTGTACAACTTACCATGCTAAGGAGATAAACTGCTACATCCGGGGTGGTATTCATCAAATTGTTTTGCATTGTTTCTTTTCAACAAATAGTTGTTGTTTTATTCAAGAAGTTCGATGGTGTGGACTATCAGCCAACCATTATATACGTAACTTTGCCAGAAAAAAAGTTTAAGAAGTCAACGTGTTTTTCAAGTGCCGCGTTTAAACTTTGCGTTTCGACTTCGTATCAGACATTTATTTTGTTTAATGAGATAAGACTGCTTATCAGAAAAAGTCCGCTCTTCAAAGTTAGCGTGGTACGCTTATAGTGATTAACTAACGTTTTAAGTTTTGTTTATGTTTGCGAAAAACATTTCTTCAGAATTGACATTCCAATAATTAACAACATGTTTCATGTCCTCGTTAGTATAGTGGTAAGTATCCCCGCCTGTCACGCGGGAGACCGGGCTTCGATTCCCCGACGGGGAGCGTTTGGTATTTTTTCTGCATTATCTGTGAGATTTTAGTTGACAACAGTTGACTTTCAACGCCAAAAAAGTACAAAAATCCATTACTAACATGCTTTTTCTGGTTTGAACAGATTCCTTGAGAAACCTCAAAGTTTTGTGCAAGAATGTCTGAAATCAGAAAAATGATGTGCACTAGTTTAATATTTTGCTTTATTGCAAGTGATGAAAATAAGCACATGACTGCTTGAAGACGAAGACACGAAAAAGCCACAAAAAGAAGGTAATTGCGAAAGTACATCAACGCGATGGAACAAACTTGATGAAAACATCTATATATATTTCAACGCATATCTTTAATAAGTAAAATATGTCTTTCATATGCTCTTGAAGTTACCAGTGTTCTATTACACTGCTGTTAGCATTTGTCGACAATGGCGGCCATGTTGCGTTCTGAGGACTTGAGAAACAAGGGAAGAACAAGAACGAGTAGATTTGGAAGATGATTCAATGTCCGATATAGGTTTAAAAGCCGTTTTTCTTGCAAGCGGTACCGCTGCCTTTCCTCTGTAACAGTGACCAACATTAGTTGGGCTGCTGAATGATTTTCTTGCTCGTTTCGTTGATTGAAAGGTTACATTTTCATGAGAGTTTAAATGAGACTCATCAGTTAGCGAGCAATTATCGTCATCGTCTTCGGTGCGAGAGCGCTTTTTCGAAATTACAGCACCCCGCTTTGACACAAAACTGTTATCGAACCTATTGCGTAACCGATTCCTATGTAACAGTGAACAACATTAGATGGGCTGCTGAATGATTTTCTTGCTCGTTTCGTTGATTGAAAGGTTTCATTTTCATGAGAGTTTAAATGAGACTCATCAGTTAGCGAGCAATTATTGTCATCGTCTTCGGTGCGAGAGCGCTTTTTCGAAATTACAGCACCCCGCTTTGACACAAAACTGTTATCGAACCTATTGCGTAACCGATTCCTGGGACAGGAATAAGCTCTTTGGATTTTTCTTTTGCTCACCAGTTCGACCTTCAACGTTTCATCAAGAGCCTGCGAAAAAAGATTACGTTCGTAAAAACAGTTTGTTCAAAGTTAAGATTGACAACAATATGAAAGTGGTCAAGTAATTTAGTTAATTTTGCCGTAACACTTGTGTACAACTTACCATGCTAAGGAGATAAACTGCTACATCCGGGGTGGTATTCATCAATTTGTTTTGCATTGTTTCTTTTCAACAAATAGTTGTTGTTTTATTCAAGAAGTTCGATGGTGTGGACTATCAGCCAACCATTATATACGTAACTTTGCCAGAAAACAAGTTTAAGAAGTCAACGTGTTTTTCAAGTGCCGCGTTTAAACTTTGCGTTTCGACTTCGTATCAGACATTTATTTTGTTTAATGAGATAAGACTGCTTATCAGAAAAAGTCCGCTCTTCAAAGTTAGCGTGGTACGCTTATAGTGATTAACTAACGTTTTAAGTTTTGTTTATGTTTGCGAAAAACATTTCTTCAGAATTGACATTCCAATAATTAACAACATGTTTCATGTCCTCGTTAGTATAGTGGTAAGTATCCCCGCCTGTCACGCGGGAGACCGGGCTTCGATTCCCCGACGGGGAGCGTTTGGTATTTTTTCTGCATTATCTGTGAGATTTTAGTTGACAACAGTTGACTTTCAACGCCAAAAAAGTACAAAAATGCATTACTACATGCTTTTTCTGGTTTGAACAGATTTCTTGAGAAACCTCAAAGTTTTGTGCAACAATGTCTGAAATCAGAAAAATGATGTGCACTAGTTTAATATTTTGCTTTATTGCAAGTGATGAAAATAAGCACATGACTGCTTGAAGACGAAGACACGAAAAAGCCACAAAAAGAAGGTAATTGCGAAAGTACATCAACGCGATGGAACAAACTTGATGAAAACATCTAAGTTGTATATATTTCAACGCATATCTTTAATAAGTAAAATATGTCTTTCATATGCTCTTGAAGTTACCAGTGTTCTATTACACTGCTGTTAGCATTTGTCGACAATGGCGGCCATGTTGCGTTCTGAGGACTTGAGAAACAAGGGAAGAACAAGAACGAGTAGATTTGGAAGATGATTCAATGTCCGATATAGGTTTAAAAGCCGTTTTTCTTGCAAGCGGTACCGCTGCCTTTCCTGTGTAACAGTGAACAACATTAGTTGGGCTGCTGAATGATTTTCTTGCTCGTTTCGTTGATTGAAAGGTTTCATTTTCATGAGAGTTTAAATGAGACTCATCAGTTAGCGAGCAATTATTGTCATCGTCTTCGGTGCGAGAGCGCTTTTTCGAAATTACAGCACCCCGCTTTGACACAAAACTGTTATCGAACCTATTGCGTAACCGATTCCTGGGACAGGAATAAGCTCTTTGGATTTTTCTTTTGCTCACCAGTTCGACCTTCAACGTTTCATCAAGAGCCTGCGAAAAAAGATTACGTTCGTAAAAACAGTTTGTTCAAAGTTAAGATTGACAACAATATGAAAGTGGTCAAGTAATTTAGTTAATTTTGCCGTAACACTTGTGTACAACTTACCATGCTAAGGAGATAAACTGCTACATCCGGGGTGGTATTCATCAATTTGTTTTGCATTGTTTCTTTTCAACAAATAGTTGTTGTTTTATTCAAGAAGTTCGATGGTGTGGACTATCAGCCAACCATTATATACGTAACTTTGCCAGAAAAAAAGTTTAAGAAGTCAACGTGTTTTTCAAGTGCCGCGTTTAAACTTTGCGTTTCGACTTCGTATCAGACATTTATTTTGTTTAATGAGATAAGACTGCTTATCAGAAAAAATCCGCTCTTCAAAGTTAGCGTGGTACGCTTATAGTGATTAACTAACGTTTTAAGTTTTGTTTATGTTTGCGAAAAACATTTCTTCAGAATTGATATTCCAATAATTAACAACATGTTTCATGTCCTCGTTAGTATAGTGGTAAGTATCCCCGCCTGTCACGCGGGAGACCGGGGTTCGATTCCCCGACGGGGAGCGTTTGTTATTTTTTCTGCATTATCTGTGAGATTTTAGTTGACAACAGTTGACTTTCAACGCCAAAAAAGTACAAAAATCCATTACTAACATGCTTTTTCTGGTTTGAACAGATTCCTTGAGAAACCTCAAAGTTTTGTGCAACAATGTCTGAAATCAAAAAAATGATGTGCACTAGTTTAATATTTTGCTTTATTGCAAGTGATGAAAATAAGCACATGACTGCTTGAAGACGAAGACACGAAAAAGACACAAAAAGAAGGTAATTGCGAAAGTACATCAACGCGATGGAACAAACTTGATGAAAACATCTATATATATTTCAACGCATATCTTTAATAAGTAAAATATGTCTTTCATATGCTCTTGAAGTTACCAGTGTTCTATTACACTGCTGTTAGCATTTGTCGACAATGGCGGCCATGTTGCGTTCTGAGGACTTGAGAAACAAGGGAAGAACAAGAACGAGTAGATTTGGAAGATGATTCAATGTCCGATATAGGTTTAAAAGCCGTTTTTCTTGCAAGCGGTACCGCTGCCTTTCCTATGTAACAGTGAACAACATTAGTTGGGCTGCTGAATGATTTTCTTGCTCGTTTCGTTGATTGAAAGGTTTCATTTTCATGAGAGTTTAAATGAGACTCATCAGTTAGCGAGCAATTATTGTCATCGTCTTCGGTGCGAGAGCGCTTTTTCGAAATTACAGCACCCCGCTTTGACACAAAACTGTTATCGAACCTATTGCGTAACCGATTCCTGGGACAGGAATAAGCTCTTTGGATTTTTCTTTTGCTCACCAGTTCGACCTTCAACGTTTCATCAAGAGCCTGCGAAAAAAGATTACGTTCGTAAAAACAGTTTGTTCAAAGTTAAGATTGACAACAATATGAAAGTGGTCAAGTAATTTAGTTAATTTTGCCGTAACACTTGTGTACAACTTACCATGCTAAGGAGATAAACTGCTACATCCGGGGTGGTATTCATCAAATTGTTTTGCATTGTTTCTTTTCAACAAATAGTTGTTGTTTTATTCAAGAAGTTCGATGGTGTGGACTATCAGCCAACCATTATATACGTAACTTTGCCAGAAAAAAAGTTTAAGAAGTCAACGTGTTTTTCAAGTGCCGCGTTTAAACTTTGCGTTTCGACTTCGTATCAGACATTTATTTTGTTTAATGAGATAAGACTGCTTATCAGAAAAAGTCCGCTCTTCAAAGTTAGCGTGGTACGCTTATAGTGATTAACTAACGTTTTAAGTTCTGTTTATGTTTGCGAAAAACATTTCTTCACAATTGACATTCCAATAATTAACAACATGTTTCATGTCCTCGTTAGTATAGTGGTAAGTATCCCCGCCTGTCACGCGTGAGACCGGTGTTCGATTCCCCGGCGGGGAGCGTTTGTTATTTTTTCTGCATTATCTGTGAGATTTTAGTTGACAACAGTTGACTTTCAACGCCAAAAAAGTACAAAAATGCATTACTAACATGCTTTTTCTGGTTTGAACAGATTCCTTGAGAAACCTCAAAGTTTTGTGCAACAATGTCTGAAATCAGAAAAATGATGTGCACTAGTTTAATATTTTGCTTTATTGCAAGTGATGAAAATAAGCACATGACTGCTTGAAGACGAAGACACGAAAAAGCCACAAAAAGAAGGTAATTGCGAAAGTACATCAACGCGATGGAACAAACTTGATGAAAACATCTAAGTTGTATCTATTTCAACGCATATCTTTAATAAGTAAAATATGTCTTTCATATGGTCTTGAAGTTACCAGTGTTCTATTACACTGCTGTTAGCATTTGTCGACAATGGCGGCCATGTTGCGTTCTGAGGACTTGAGAAACAAGGGAAGAACAAGAACGAGTAGATTTGGAAGATGATTGAATGTCCGATATAGGTTTAAAAGCCGTTTTTCTTGCAAGCGGTACCGCTGCCTTTCCTCTGTAACAGTGAACAACATTAGTTGGGCTGCTGAATGATTTTCTTGCTCGTTTCGTTGATTGAAAGGTTTCATTTTCATGAGAGTTTAAATGAGACTCATCAGTTAGCGAGCAATTATTGTCATCGTCTTCGGTGCGAGAGCGCTTTTTCGAAATTACAGCACCCCGCTTTGACACAAAACTGTTATCGAACCTATTGCGTAACCGATTCCTGGGACAGGAATAAGCTCTTTGGATTTTTCTTTTGCTCACCAGTTCGACCTTCAACGTTTCATCAAGAGCCTGCGAAAAAAGATTACGTTCGTAAAAACAGTTTGTTCAAAGTTAAGATTGACAACAATATGAAAGTGGTCAAGTAATTTAGTTAATTTTGCCGTAACACTTGTGTACAACTTACCATGCTAAGGAGATAAACTGCTACATCCGGGGTGGTATTCATCAATTTGTTTTGCATTGTTTCTTTTCAACAAATAGTTGTTGTTTTATTCAAGAAGTTCGATGGTGTGGACTATCAGCCAACCATTATATACGGAACTTTGCCAGAAAAAAAGTTTAAGAAGTCAACGTGTTTTTCAAGTGCCGCGTTTAAACTTTGCGTTTCGACTTCGTATCAGACATTTATTTTGTTTAATGAGATAAGACTGCTTATCAGAAAAAGTCCGCTCTTCAAAGTTAGCGTGGTACGCTTATAGTGATTAACTAACGTTTTAAGTTTTGTTTATGTTTGCGAAAAACATTTCTTCAGAATTGACATTCCAATAATTAACAACATGTTTCATGTCCTCGTTAGTATAGTGGTAAGTATCCCCGCCTGTCACGCGTGAGACCGGTGTTCGATTCCCCGGCGGGGAGCGTTTGTTATTTTTTCTGCATTATCTGTGAGATTTTAGTTGACAACAGTTGACTTTCAACGCCAAAAAAGTACAAAAATGCATTACTAACATGCTTTTTCTGGTTTGAACAGATTCCTTGAGAAACCTCAAAGTTTTGTGCAAGAATGTCTGAAATCAGAAAAATGATGTGCACTAGTTTAATATTTTGCTTTATTGCAAGTGATGAAAATAAGCACATGACTGCTTGAAGACGAAGACACGAAAAAGCCACAAAAAGAAGGTAATTGCGAAAGTACATCAACGCGATGGAACAAACTTGATGAAAACATCTATATATATTTCAACGCATATCTTTAATGAGTAAAATATGTCTTTCATATGGTCTTGAAGTTACCAGTGTTCTATTACACTGCTGTTAGCATTTGTCGACAATGGCGGCCATGTTGCGTTCTGAGGACTTGAGAAACAAGGGAAGAACAAGAACGAGTAGATTTGGAAGATGATTCAATGTCCGATATAGGTTTAAAAGCCGTTTTTCTTGCAAGCGGTACCGCTGCCTTTCCTCTGTAACAGTGAACAACATTAGTTGGGCTGCTGAATGATTTTCTTGCTCGTTTCGTTGATTGAAAGGTTTCATTTTCATGAGAGTTTAAATGAGACTCATCAGTTAGCGAGCAATTATTGTCATCGTCTTCGGTGCGAGAGCGCTTTTTCGAAATTACAGCACCCCGCTTTGACACAAAACTGTTATTGAACCTATTGCGTAACCGATTCCTGGGACAGGAATAAGCTCTTTGGATTTTTCTTTTGCTCACCAGTTCGACCTTCAACGTTTCATCAAGAGCCTGCGAAAAAAGATTACGTTCGTAAAAACAGTTTGTTCAAAGTTAAGATTGACAACAATATGAAAGTGGTCAAGTAATTTAGTTAATTTTGCCGTAACACTTGTGTACAACTTACCATGCTAAGGAGATAAACTGCTACATCCGGGGTGGTATTCATCAATTTGTTTTGCATTGTTTCTTTTCAACAAATAGTTGTTGTTTTATTCAAGAAGTTCGATGGTGTGGACTATCAGCCAACCATTATATACGTAACTTTGACAGAAAACAAGTTTAAGAAGTCAACGTGTTTTTCAAGTGCCGCGTTTAAACTTTGCGTTTCGAATTCGTATCAGACATTTATTTTGTTTAATGAGATAAGACTGCTTATCAGAAAAAATCCGCTCTTCAAAGTTAGCGTGGTACGCTTATAGTGATTAACTAACGTTTTAAGTTTTGTTTATGTTTGCGAAAAACATTTCTTCAGAATTGACATTCCAATAATTAACAACATGTTTCATGTCCTCGTTAGTATAGTGGTAAGTATCCCCGCCTGTCACGCGGGAGACCGGGGTTCGATTCCCCGACTGGGAGCGTTTGGTATTTTTTCTGCATTATCTGTGAGATTTTAGTTGACAACAGTTGACTTTCAACGCCAAAAAAGTACAAAAATCCATTACTAACATGCTTTTTCTGGTTTGAACAGATTCCTTGAGAAACCTCAAAGTTTTGTGCAACAATGTCTGAAATCAAAAAAATGATGTGCACTAGTTTAATATTTTGCTTTATTGCAAGTGATGAAAATAAGCACATGACTGCTTGAAGACGAAGACACGAAAAAGCCACAAAAAGAAGGTAATTGCGAAAGTACATCAACGCGATGGAACAAACTTGATGAAAACATCTATATATATTTCAACGCATATCTTTAATGAGTAAAATATGTCTTTCATATGGTCTTGAAGTTACCAGTGTTCTATTACACTGCTGTTAGCATTTGTCGACAATGGCGGCCATGTTGCGTTCTGAGGACTTGAGAAACAAGGGAAGAACAAGAACGAGTAGATTTGGAAGATGATTCAATGTCCGATATAGGTTTAAAAGCCGTTTTTCTTGCAAGCGGTACCGCTGCCTTTCCTCTGTAACAGTGAACAACATTAGTTGGGCTGCTGAATGATTTTCTTGCTCGTTTCGTTGATTGAAAGGTTTCATTTTCATGAGAGTTTAAATGAGACTCATCAGTTAGCGAGCAATTATTGTCATCGTCTTCGGTGCGAGAGCGCTTTTTCGAAATTACAGCACCCCGCTTTGACACAAAACTGTTATTGAACCTATTGCGTAACCGATTCCTGGGACAGGAATAAGCTCTTTGGATTTTTCTTTTGCTCACCAGTTCGACCTTCAACGTTTCATCAAGAGCCTGCGAAAAAAGATTACGTTCGTAAAAACAGTTTGTTCAAAGTTAAGATTGACAACAATATGAAAGTGGTCAAGTAATTTAGTTAATTTTGCCGTAACACTTGTGTACAACTTACCATGCTAAGGAGATAAACTGCTACATCCGGGGTGGTATTCATCAATTTGTTTTGCATTGTTTCTTTTCAACAAATATTTGTTGTTTTATTCAAGAAGTTCGATGGTGTGGACTATCAGCCAACCATTATATACGTAACTTTGACAGAAAACAAGTTTAAGAAGTCAACGTGTTTTTCAAGTGCCGCGTTTAAACTTTGCGTTTCGAATTCGTATCAGACATTTATTTTGTTTAATGAGATAAGACTGCTTATCAGAAAAAATCCGCTCTTCAAAGTTAGCGTGGTACGCTTATAGTGATTAACTAACGTTTTAAGTTTTGTTTATGTTTGCGAAAAACATTTCTTCAGAATTGACATTCCAATAATTAACAACATGTTTCATGTCCTCGTTAGTATAGTGGTAAGTATCCCCGCCTGTCACGCGGGAGACCGGGGTTCGATTCCCCGACGGGGAGCGTTTGTTATTTTTTCTGCATTATCTGTGAGATTTTAGTTGACAACAGTTGACTTTCAACGCCAAAAAAGTACAAAAATCCATTACTAACATGCTGTTTCTGGTTTGAACAGATTCCTTGAGAAACCTCAAAGTTTTGTGCAACAATGTCTGAAATCAAAAAAATGATGTGCACTAGTTTAATATTTTGCTTTATTGCAAGTGATGAAAATAAGCACATGACTGCTTGAAGACGAAGACACGAAAAAGACACAAAAAGAAGGTAATTGCGAAAGTACATCAACGCGATGGAACAAACTTGATGAAAACATCTATATATATTTCAACGCATATCTTTAACAAGTAAAATATGTCTTTCATATGGTCTTGAAGTTACCAGTGTTCTATTACACTGCTGTTAGCATTTGTCGACAATGGCGGCCATGTTGCGTTCTGAGGACTTGAGAAACAAGGGAAGAACAAGAACGAGTAGATTTGGAAGATGATTCAATGTCCGATATAGGTTTAAAAGCCGTTTTTCTTGCAAGCGGTACCGCTGCCTTTCCTCTGTAACAGTGAACAACATTAGTTGGGCTGCTGAATGATTTTCTTGCTCGTTTCGTTGATTGAAAGGTTTCATTTTCATGAGAGTTTAAATGAGACTCATCAGTTAGCGAGCAATTATTGTCATCGTCTTCGGTGCGAGAGCGCTTTTTCGAAATTACAGCACCCCGCTTTGACACAAAACTGTTATCGAACCTATTGCGTAACCGATTCCTGGGACAGGAATAAGCTCTTTGGATTTTTCTTTTGCTCACCAGTTCGACCTTCAACGTTTCATCAAGAGCCTGCGAAAAAAGATTACGTTCGTAAAAACAGTTTGTTCAAAGTTAAGATTGACAACAATATGAAAGTGGTCAAGTAATTTAGTTAATTTTGCCGTAACACTTGTGTACAACTTACCATGCTAAGGAGATAAACTGCTACATCCGGGGTGGTATTCATCAATTTGTTTTGCATTGTTTCTTTTCAACAAATATTTGTTGTTTTATTCAAGAAGTTCGATGGTGTGGACTATCAGCCAACCATTATATACGTAACTTTGACAGAAAACAAGTTTAAGAAGTCAACGTGTTTTTCAAGTGCCGCGTTTAAACTTTGCGTTTCGAATTCGTATCAGACATTTATTTTGTTTAATGAGATAAGACTGCTTATCAGAAAAAATCCGCTCTTCAAAGTTAGCGTGGTACGCTTATAGTGATTAACTAACGTTTTAAGTTTTGTTTATGTTTGCGAAAAACATTTCTTCAGAATTGACATTCCAATAATTAACAACATGTTTCATGTCCTCGTTAGTATAGTGGTAAGTATCCCCGCCTGTCACGCGGGAGACCGGGGTTCGATTCCCCGACGGGGAGCGTTTGTTATTTTTTCTGCATTATCTGTGAGATTTTAGTTGACAACAGTTGACTTTCAACGCCAAAAAAGTACAAAAATCCATTGCTAACATGCTTTTTCTGGTTTGAACAGATTCCTTGAGAAACCTCAAAGTTTTGTGCAACAATGTCTGAAATCAAAAAAATGATGTGCACTAGTTTAATATTTTGCTTTATTGCAAGTGATGAAAATAAGCACATGACTGCTTGAAGACGAAGACACGAAAAAGACACAAAAAGAAGGTAATTGCGAAAGTACATCAACGCGATGGAACAAACTTGATGAAAACATCTATATATATTTCAACGCATATCTTTAATAAGTAAAATATGTCTTTCATATGCTCTTGAAGTTACCAGTGTTCTATTACACTGCTGTTAGCATTTGTCGACAATGGCGGCCATGTTGCGTTCTGAGAACTTGAGAAACAAGGGAAGAACAAGAACGAGTAGATTTGGAAGATGATTCAATGTCCGATATAGGCTTAAAAGCCGTTTTTCTTGCAAGCGGTACCGCTGCCTTTCCTCTGTAACAGTGAACAACATTAGTTGGGCTGCTGAATGATTTTCTTGCTCGTTTCGTTGATTGAAAGGTTTCATTTTCATGAGAGTTTAAATGAGACTCATCAGTTAGCGAGCAATTATTGTCATCGTCTTCGGTGCGAGAGCGCTTTTTCGAAATTACAGCACCCCGCTTTGACACAAAACTGTTATCGAACCTATTGCGTAACCGATTCCTGGGACAGGAATAAGCTCTTTGGATTTTTCTTTTGCTCACCAGTTCGACCTTCAACGTTTCATCAAGAGCCTGCGAAAAAAGATTACGTTCGTAAAAACAGTTTGTTCAAAGTTAAGATTGACAACAATATGAAAGTGGTCAAGTAATTTAGTTAATTTTGCCGTAACACTTGTGTACAACTTACCATGCTAAGGAGATAAACTGCTACATCCGGGTTGGTATTCATCAAATTGTTTTGCATTGTTTCTTTTCAACAAATAGTTGTTGTTTTATTCAAGAAGTTCGATGGTGTGGACTATCAGCCAACCATTATATAGGCCTACGGAACTTTGACAGAAAACAAGTTTAAGAAGTCAACGTGTTTTTCAAGTGCCGCGTTTAAACTTTGCGTTTCGACTTCGTATCAGACATTTATTTTGTTTAATGAGATAAGACTGCTTATCAGAAAAAGTCCGCTCTTCAAAGTTAGCGTGGTACGCTTATAGTGATTAACTAACGTTTTAAGTTTTGTTTATGTTTGCGAAAAACATTTCTTCAGAATTGACATTCCAATAATTAACAACATGTTTTATGTCCTCGTTAGTATAGTGGTAAGTATCCCCGCCTGTCACGCGGGAGACCGGGGTTCGATTCCCCGACGGGGAGCGTTTGTTATTTTTTCGGCATTATCTGTGAGATTTTAGTTGACAACAGTTGACTTTCAACGCCAAAAAAGTACAAAAATGCATTACTAACATGCTTTTTCTGGTTTGAACAGATTTCTTGAGAAACCTCAAAGTTTTGTGCAACAATGTCTGAAATCAAAAAAATGATGTGCACTAGTTTAATATTTTGCTTTATTGCAAGTGATGAAAATAAGCACATGACTGCTTGAAGACGAAGACACGAAAAAGCCACAAAAAGAAGGTAATTGCGAAAGTACATCAACGCGATGGAACAAACTTGATGAAAACATCTATATATATTTCAACGCATATCTTTAATAAGTAAAATATGTCTTTCATATGCTCTTGAAGTTACCAGTGTTCTATTACACTGCTGTTAGCATTTCTCGACAATGGCGGCCATGTTGCGTTCTGAGGACTTGAGAAACAAGGGAAGAACAAGAACGAGTAGATTTGGAAGATGATTCAATGTCCGATATAGGTTTAAAAGCCGTTTTTCTTGCAAGCGGTACCGCTGCCTTTCCTCTGTAACAGTGAACAACATTAGTTGGGCTGCTGAATGATTTTCTTGCTCGTTTCGTTGATTGAAAGGTTTCATTTTCATGAGAGTTTAAATGAGACTCATCAGTTAGCGAGCAATTATTGTCATCGTCTTCGGTGCGAGAGCGCTTTTTCGAAATTACAGCACCCCGCTTTGACACAAAACTGTTATCGAACCTATTGCGTAACCGATTCCTGGGACAGGAATAAGCTCTTTGGATTTTTCTTTTGCTCACCAGTTCGACCTTCAACGTTTCATCAAGAGCCTGCGAAAAAAGATTACGTTCGTAAAAACAGTTTGTTCAAAGTTAAGATTGACAACAATATGAAAGTGGTCAAGTAATTTAGTTAATTTTGCCGTAACACTTGTGTACAACTTACCATGCTAAGGAGATAAACTGCTACATCCGGGGTGGTATTCATCAATTTGTTTTGCATTGTTTCTTTTCAACAAATAGTTGTTGTTTTATTCAAGAAGTTCGATGGTGTGGACTATCAGCCAACCATTATATACGTAACTTTGCCAGAAAAAAAGTTTAAGAAGTCAACGTGTTTTTCAAGTGCCGCGTTTAAACTTTGCGTTTCGACTTCGTATCAGACATTTATTTTGTTTAATGAGATAAGACTGCTTATCAGAAAAAGTCCGCTCTTTAAAGTTAGCGTGGTACGCTTATAGTGATTAACTAACGTTTTAAGTTTTGTTTATGTTTGCGAAAAACATTTCTTCAGAATTGACATTCCAATAATTAACAACATGTTTCATGTCCTCGTTAGTATAGTGGTAAGTATCCCCGCCTGTCACGCGGGAGACCGGGGTTCGATTCCCCGACGGGGAGCGTTTGTTATTTTTTCTGCATTATCTGTGAGATTTTAGTTGACAACAGTTGACTTTCAACGCCAAAAAAGTACAAAAATCCATTACTAACATGCTTTTTCTGGTTTGAACAGATTCCTTGAGAAACCTCAAAGTTTTGTGCAACAATGTCTGAAATCAAAAAAATGATGTGCACTAGTTTAATATTTTGCTTTATTGCAAGTGATGAAAATAAGCACATGACTGCTTGAAGACGAAGACACGAAAAAGCCACAAAAAGAAGGTAATTGCGAAAGTACATCAACGCGATGGAACAAACTTGATGAAAACATCTATATATATTTCAACGCATATCTTTAATAAGTAAAATATGTCTTTCATATGCTCTTGAAGTTACCAGTGTTCTATTACACTGCTGTTAGCATTTGTCGACAATGGCGGCCATGTTGCGTTCTGAGGACTTGAGAAACAAGGGAAGAACAAGAACGAGTAGATTTGGAAGATGATTCAATGTCCGATATAGGTTTAAAAGCCGTTTTTCTTGCAAGCGGTACCGCTGCCTTTCCTCTGTAACAGTGACCAACATTAGTTGGGCTGCTGAATGATTTTCTTGCTCGTTTCGTTGATTGAAAGTTTTCATTTTCATGAGAGTTTAAATGAGACTCATCAGTTAGCGAGCAATTATTGTCATCGTCTTCGGTGCGAGAGCGCTTTTTCGAAATTACAGCACCCCGCTTTGACACAAAACTGTTATCGAACCTATTGCGTAACCGATTCCTGGGACAGGAATAAGCTCTTTGGATTTTTCTTTTGCTCACCAGTTCGACCTTCAACGTTTCATCAAGAGCCTGCGAAAAAAGATTACGTTCGTAAAAACAGTTTGTTCAAAGTTAAGATTGACAACAATATGAAAGTGGTCAAGTAATTTAGTTAATTTTGCCGTAACACTTGTGTACAACTTACCATGCTAAGGAGATAAACTGCTACATCCGGGGTGGTATTCATCAAATTGTTTTGCATTGTTTCTTTTCAACAAATAGTTGTTGTTTTATTCAAGAAGTTCGATGGTGTGGACTATCAGCCAACCATTATATACGTAACTTTGCCAGAAAAAAAGTTTAAGAAGTCAACGTGTTTTTCAAGTGCCGCGTTTAAACTTTGCGTTTCGACTTCGTATCAGACATTTATTTTGTTTAATGAGATAAGACTGCTTATCAGAAAAAATCCGCTCTTCAAAGTTAGCGTGGTACGCTTATAGTGATTAACTAACGTTTTAAGTTTTGTTTATGTTTGCGAAAAACATTTCTTCAGAATTGACATTCCAATAATTAACAACATGTTTCATGTCCTCGTTAGTATAGTGGTAAGTATCCCCGCCTGTCACGCGGGAGACCGGGGTTCGATTCCCCGACTGGGAGCGTTTGGTATTTTTTCTGCATTATCTGTGAGATTTTAGTTGACAACAGTTGACTTTCAACGCCAAAAAAGTACAAAAATCCATTACTAACATGCTTTTTCTGGTTTGAACAGATTCCTTGAGAAACCTCAAAGTTTTGTGCAACAATGTCTGAAATCAAAAAAATGATGTGCACTAGTTTAATATTTTGCTTTATTGCAAGTGATGAAAATAAGCACATGACGGCTTGAAGACGAAGACACGAAAAAGACACAAAAAGAAGGTAATTGCGAAAGTACATCAACGCGATGGAACAAACTTGATGAAAACATCTATATATATTTCAACGCATATCTTTAATAAGTAAAATATGTCTTTCATATGCTCTTGAAGTTACCAGTGTTCTATTACACTGCTGTTAGCATTTCTCGACAATGGCGGCCATGTTGCGTTCTGAGGACTTGAGAAACAAGGGAAGAACAAGAACGAGTAGATTTGGAAGATGATTCAATGTCCGATATAGGTTTAAAAGCCGTTTTTCTTGCAAGCGGTACCGCTGCCTTTCCTATGTAACAGTGAACAACATTAGTTGGGCTGCTGAATGATTTTCTTGCTCGTTTCGTTGATTGAAAGGTTTCATTTTCATGAGAGTTTAAATGAGACTCATCAGTTAGCGAGCAATTATTGTCATCGTCTTCGGTGCGAGAGCGCTTTTTCGAAATTACAGCACCCCGCTTTGACACAAAACTGTTATCGAACCTATTGCGTAACCGATTCCTGGGACAGGAATAAGCTCTTTGGATTTTTCTTTTGCTCACCAGTTCGACCTTCAACGTTTCATCAAGAGCCTGCGAAAAAAGATTACGTTCGTAAAAACAGTTTGTTCAAAGTTAAGATTGACAACAATATGAAAGTGGTCAAGTAATTTAGTTAATTTTGCCGTAACACTTGTGTACAACTTACCATGCTAAGGAGATAAACTGCTACATCCGGGGTGGTATTCATCAATTTGTTTTGCATTGTTTCTTTTCAACAAATAGTTGTTGTTTTATTCAAGAAGTTCGATGGTGTGGACTATCAGCCAACCATTATATACGTAACTTTGCCAGAAAAAAAGTTTAAGAAGTCAACGTGTTTTTCAAGTGCCGCGTTTAAACTTTGCGTTTCGACTTCGTATCAGACATTTATTTTGTTTAATGAGATAAGACTGCTTATCAGAAAAAGTCCGCTCTTTAAAGTTAGCGTGGTACGCTTATAGTGATTAACTAACGTTTTAAGTTTTGTTTATGTTTGCGAAAAACATTTCTTCAGAATTGACATTCCAATAATTAACAACATGTTTTATGTCCTCGTTAGTATAGTGGTAAGTATCCCCGCCTGTCACGCGGGAGACCGGGGTTCGATTCCCCGACGGGGAGCGTTTGTTATTTTTTCTGCATTATCTGTGAGATTTTAGTTGACAACAGTTGACTTTCAACGCCAAAAAAGTACAAAAATGCATTACTAACATGCTTTTTCTGGTTTGAACAGATTTCTTGAGAAACCTCAAAGTTTTGTGCAACAATGTCTGAAATCAAAAAAATGATGTGCACTAGTTTAATATTTTGCTTTATTGCAAGTGATGAAAATAAGCACATGACTGCTTGAAGACGAAGACACGAAAAAGCCACAAAAAGAAGGTAATTGCGAAAGTACATCAACGCGATGGAACAAACTTGATGAAAACATCTATATATATTTCAACGCATATCTTTAATAAGTAAAATATGTCTTTCATATGCTCTTGAAGTTACCAGTGTTCTATTACACTGCTGTTAGCATTTGTCGACAATGGCGGCCATGTTGCGTTCTGAGAACTTGAGAAACAAGGGAAGAACAAGAACGAGTAGATTTGGAAGATGATTCAATGTCCGATATAGGTTTAAAAGCCGTTTTTCTTGCAAGCGGTACCGCTGCCTTTCCTCTGTAACAGTGAACAACATTAGTTGGGCTGCTGAATGATTTTCTTGCTCGTTTCGTTGATTGAAAGGTTTCATTTTCATGAGAGTTTAAATGAGACTCATCAGTTAGCGAGCAATTATTGTCATCGTCTTCGGTGCGAGAGCGCTTTTTCGAAATTACAGCACCCCGCTTTGACACAAAACTGTTATCGAACCTATTGCGTAACCGATTCCTGGGACAGGAATAAGCTCTTTGGATTTTTCTTTTGCTCACCAGTTCGACCTTCAACGTTTCATCAAGAGCCTGCGAAAAAAGATTACGTTCGTAAAAACAGTTTGTTCAAAGTTAAGATTGACAACAATATGAAAGTGGTCAAGTAATTTAGTTAATTTTGCCGTAACACTTGTGTACAACTTACCATGCTAAGGAGATAAACTGCTACATCCGGGGTGGTATTCATCAATTTGTTTTGCATTGTTTCTTTTCAACAAATAGTTGTTGTTTTATTCAAGAAGTTCGATGGTGTGGACTATCAGCCAACCATTATATACGGAACTTTGCCAGAAAAAAAGTTTAAGAAGTCAACGTGTTTTTCAAGTGCCGCGTTTAAACTTTGCGTTTCGACTTCGTATCAGACATTTATTTTGTTTAATGAGATAAGACTGCTTATCAGAAAAAGTCCGCTCTTTAAAGTTAGCGTGGTACGCTTATAGTGATTAACTAACGTTTTAAGTTTTGTTTATGTTTGCGAAAAACATTTCTTCAGAATTGACATTCCAATAATTAACAACATGTTTTATGTCCTCGTTAGTATAGTGGTAAGTATCCCCGCCTGTCACGCGGGAAACCGGGGTTCGATTCCCCGACGGGGAGCGTTTGTTATTTTTTCTGCATTATCTGTGAGATTTTAGTTAACAACAGTTGACTTTCAACGCCAAAAAAGTACAAAAATGCATTACTAACATGCTTTTTCTGGTTTGAACAGATTCCTTGAGAAACCTCAAAGTTTTGTGCAACAATGTCTGAAATCCAAAAAATGATGTGCACTAGTTTAATATTTTGCTTTATTGCAAGTGATGAAAATAAGCACATGACTGCTTGAAGACGAAGACACGAAAAAGCCACAAAAAGAAGGTAATTGCGAAAGTACATCAACGCGATGGAACAAACTTGATGAAAACATCTATATATATTTCAACGCATATCTTTAATAAGTAAAATATGTCTTTCATATGCTCTTGAAGTTACCAGTGTTCTATTACACTGCTGTTAGCATTTCTCGACAATGGCGGCCATGTTGCGTTCTGAGGACTTGAGAAACAAGGGAAGAACAAGAACGAGTAGATTTGGAAGATGATTCAATGTCCGATATAGGTTTAAAAGCCGTTTTTCTTGCAAGCGGTACCGCTGCCTTTCCTCTGTAACAGTGAACAACATTAGTTGGGCTGCTGAATGATTTTCTTGCTCGTTTCGTTGATTGAAAGTTTTCATTTTCATGAGAGTTTAAATGAGAATCATCAGTTAGCGAGCAATTATTGTCATCGTCTTCGGTGCGAGAGCGCTTTTTCGAAATTACAGCACCCCGCTTTGACACAAAACTGTTATCGAACCTATTGCGTAACCGATTCCTGGGACAGGAATAAGCTCTTTGGATTTTTCTTTTGCTCACCAGTTCGACCTTCAACGTTTCATCAAGAGCCTGCGAAAAAAGATTACGTTCGTAAAAACAGTTTGTTCAAAGTTAAGATTGACAACAATATGAAAGTGGTCAAGTAATTTAGTTAATTTTGCCGTAACACTTGTGTACAACTTACCATGCTAAGGAGATAAACTGCTACATCCGGGGTGGTATTCATCAATTTGTTTTGCATTGTTTCTTTTCAACAAATAGTTGTTGTTTTATTCAAGAAGTTCGATGGTGTGGACTATCAGCCAACCATTATATACGTAACTTTGCCAGAAAACAAGTTTAAGAAGTCAACGTGTTTTTCAAGTGCCGCGTTTAAACTTTGCGTTTCGACTTCGTATCAGACATTTATTTTGTTTAATGAGATAAGACTGCTTATCAGAAAAAGTCCGCTCTTCAAAGTTAGCGTGGTACGCTTATAGTGATTAACTAACGTTTTAAGTTTTGTTTATGTTTGCGAAAAACATTTCTTCAGAATTGACATTCCAATAATTAACAACATGTTTCATGTCCTCGTTAGTATAGTGGTAAGTATCCCCGCCTGTCACGCGGGAGACCGGGGTTCGATTCCCCGACGGGGAGCGTTTGTTATTTTTTCTGCATTATCTGTGAGATTTTAGTTGACAACAGTTGACTTTCAACGCCAAAAAAGTACAAAAATCCATTACTAACATGCTTTTTCTGGTTTGAACAGATTCCTTGAGAAACCTCAAAGTTTTGTGCAACAATGTCTGAAATCAAAAAAATGATGTGCACTAGTTTAATATTTTGCTTTATTGCAAGTGATGAAAATAAGCACATGACTGCTTGAAGACGAAGACACGAAAAAGCCACAAAAAGAAGGTAATTGCGAAAGTACATCAACGCGATGGAACAAACTTGATGAAAACATCTATATATATTTCAACGCATATCTTTAATAAGTAAAATATGTCTTTCATATGCTCTTGAAGTTACCGGTGTTCTATTACACTGCTGTTAGCATTTGTCGACAATGGCGGCCATGTTGCGTTCTGAGGACTTGAGAAACAAGGGAAGAACAAGAACGAGTAGATTTGGAAGATGATTCAATGTCCGATATAGGTTTAAAAGCTGTTTTTCTTGCAAGCGGTACCGCTGCCTTTCCTCTGTAACAGTGAACAACATTAGTTGGGCTGCTGAATGATTTTCTTGCTCGTTTCGTTGATTGAAAGGTTTCATTTTCATGAGAGTTTAAATGAGACTCATCAGTTAGCGAGCAATTATCGTCATCGTCTTCGGTGCGAGAGCGCTTTTTCGAAATTACAGCACCTCGCTTTGACACAAAACTGTTATCGAACCTATTGCGTAACCGATTCCTGGGACAGGAATAAGCTCTTTGGATTTTTCTTTTGCTCACCAGTTCGACCTTCAACGTTTCATCAAGAGCCTGCGAAAAAAGATTACGTTCGTAAAAACAGTTTGTTCAAAGTTAAGATTGACAACAATATGAAAGTGGTCAAGTAATTTAGTTAATTTTGCCGTAACACTTGTGTACAACTTACCATGCTAAGGAGATAAACTGCTACATCCGGGGTGGTATTCATCAATTTGTTTTGCATTGTTTCTTTTCAACAAATAGTTGTTGTTTTATTCAAGAAGTTCGATGGTGTGGACTATCAGCCAACCATTATATACGTAACTTTGCCAGAAAAAAAGTTTAAGAAGTCAACGTGTTTTTCAAGTGCCGCGTTTAAACTTTGCGTTTCGACTTCGTATCAGACATTTATTTTGTTTAATGAGATAAGACTGCTTATCAGAAAAAGTCCGCTCTTTAAAGTTAGCGTGGTACGCTTATAGTGATTAACTAACGTTTTAAGTTTTGTTTATGTTTGCGAAAAACATTTCTTCAGAATTGACATTCCAATAATTAACAACATGTTTTATGTCCTCGTTAGTATAGTGGTAAGTATCCCCGCCTGTCACGCGGGAAACCGGGGTTCGATTCCCCGACGGGGAGCGTTTGTTATTTTTTCTGCATTATCTGTGAGATTTTAGTTAACAACAGTTGACTTTCAACGCCAAAAAAGTACAAAAATGCATTACTAACATGCTTTTTCTGGTTTGAACAGATTCCTTGAGAAACCTCAAAGTTTTGTGCAACAATGTCTGAAATCCAAAAAATGATGTGCACTAGTTTAATATTTTGCTTTATTGCAAGAGATGAAAATAAGCACATGACTGCTTGAAGACGAAGACACGAAAAAGCCACAAAAAGAAGGTAATTGCGAAAGTACATCAACGCGATGGAACAAACTTGATGAAAACATCTATATATATTTCAACGCATATCTTTAATAAGTAAAATATGTCTTTCATATGCTCTTGAAGTTACCAGTGTTCTATTACACTGCTGTTAGCATTTGTCGACAATGGCGGCCATGTTGCGTTCTGAGGACTTGAGAAACAAGGGAAGAACAAGAACGAGTAGATTTGGAAGATGATTCAATGTCCGATATAGGTTTAAAAGCCGTTTTTCTTGCAAGCGGTACCGCTGCCTTTCCTCTGTAACAGTGAACAACATTAGTTGGGCTGCTGAATGATTTTCTTGCTCGTTTCGTTGATTGAAAGTTTTCATTTTCATGAGAGTTTAAATGAGAATCATCAGTTAGCGAGCAATTATTGTCATCGTCTTCGGTGCGAGAGCGCTTTTTCGAAATTACAGCACCCCGCTTTGACACAAAACTGTTATCGAACCTATTGCGTAACCGATTCCTGGGACAGGAATAAGCTCTTTGGATTTTTCTTTTGCTCACCAGTTCGACCTTCAACGTTTCATCAAGAGCCTGCGAAAAAAGATTACGTTCGTAAAAACAGTTTGTTCAAAGTTAAGATTGACAACAATATGAAAGTGGTCAAGTAATTTAGTTAATTTTGCCGTAACACTTGTGTACAACTTACCATGCTAAGGAGATAAACTGCTACATCCGGGGTGGTATTCATCAATTTGTTTTGCATTGTTTCTTTTCAACAAATAGTTGTTGTTTTATTCAAGAAGTTCGATGGTGTGGACTATCAGCCAACCATTATATACGTAACTTTGCCAGAAAACAAGTTTAAGAAGTCAACGTGTTTTTCAAGTGCCGCGTTTAAACTTTGCGTTTCGACTTCGTATCAGACATTTATTTTGTTTAATGAGATAAGACTGCTTATCAGAAAAAGTCCGCTCTTCAAAGTTAGCGTGGTACGCTTATAGTGATTAACTAACGTTTTAAGTTTTGTTTATGTTTGCGAAAAACATTTCTTCAGAATTGACATTCCAATAATTAACAACATGTTTCATGTCCTCGTTAGTATAGTGGTAAGTATCCCCGCCTGTCACGCGGGAGACCGGGGTTCGATTCCCCGACGGGGAGCGTTTGTTATTTTTTCTGCATTATCTGTGAGATTTTAGTTGACAACAGTTGACTTTCAACGCCAAAAAAGTACAAAAATCCATTACTAACATGCTTTTTCTGGTTTGAACAGATTCCTTGAGAAACCTCAAAGTTTTGTGCAACAATGTCTGAAATCAAAAAAATGATGTGCACTAGTTTAATATTTTGCTTTATTGCAAGTGATGAAAATAAGCACATGACTGCTTGAAGACGAAGACACGAAAAAGCCACAAAAAGAAGGTAATTGCGAAAGTACATCAACGCGATGGAACAAACTTGATGAAAACATCTATATATATTTCAACGCATATCTTTAATAAGTAAAATATGTCTTTCATATGCTCTTGAAGTTACCGGTGTTCTATTACACTGCTGTTAGCATTTGTCGACAATGGCGGCCATGTTGCGTTCTGAGGACTTGAGAAACAAGGGAAGAACAAGAACGAGTAGATTTGGAAGATGATTCAATGTCCGATATAGGTTTAAAAGCTGTTTTTCTTGCAAGCGGTACCGCTGCCTTTCCTCTGTAACAGTGAACAACATTAGTTGGGCTGCTGAATGATTTTCTTGCTCGTTTCGTTGATTGAAAGGTTTCATTTTCATGAGAGTTTAAATGAGACTCATCAGTTAGCGAGCAATTATCGTCATCGTCTTCGGTGCGAGAGCGCTTTTTCGAAATTACAGCACCTCGCTTTGACACAAAACTGTTATCGAACCTATTGCGTAACCGATTCCTGGGACAGGAATAAGCTCTTTGGATTTTTCTTTTGCTCACCAGTTCGACCTTCAACGTTTCATCAAGAGCCTGCGAAAAAAGATTACGTTCGTAAAAACAGTTTGTTCAAAGTTAAGATTGACAACAATATGAAAGTGGTCAAGTAATTTAGTTAATTTTGCCGTAACACTTGTGTACAACTTACCATGCTAAGGAGATAAACTGCTACATCCGGGGTGGTATTCATCAATTTGTTTTGCATTGTTTCTTTTCAACAAATAGTTGTTGTTTTATTCAAGAAGTTCGATGGTGTGGGCTATCAGCCAACCATTATATACGTAACTTTGCCAGAAAAAAAGTTTAAGAAGTCAACGTGTTTTTCAAGTGCCGCGTTTAAACTTTGCGTTTCGACTTCGTATCAGACATTTATTTTGTTTAATGAGATAAGACTGCTTATCAGAAAAAATCCGCTCTTCAAAGTTAGCGTGGTACGCTTATAGTGATTAACTAACGTTTTAAGTTTTGTTTATGTTTGCGAAAAACATTTCTTCAGAATTGACATTCCAATAATTAACAACATGTTTCATGTCCTCGTTAGTATAGTGGTAAGTATCCCCGCCTGTCACGCGGGAGACCGGGGTTCGATTCCCCGACGGGGAGCGTTTGGTATTTTTTCTGCATTATCTGTGAGATTTTAGTTGACAACAGTTGACTTTCAACGCCAAAAAAGTACAAAAATCCATTACTAACATGCTTTTTCTGGTTTGAACAGATTCCTTGAGAAACCTCAAAGTTTTGTGCAACAATGTCTGAAATCAAAAAAATGATGTGCACTAGTTTAATATTTTGCTTTATTGCAAGTGATGAAACTAAGCACATGACTGCTTGAAGACGAAGACACGAAAAAGCCACAAAAAGAAGGTAATTGCGAAAGTACATCAACGCGATGGAACAAACTTGATGAAAACATCTATATATATTTCAACGCATATCTTTAATAAGTAAAATATGTCTTTCATATGCTCTTGAAGTTACCAGTGTTCTATTACACTGCTGTTAGCATTTGTCGACAATGGCGGCCATGTTGCGTTCTGAGGACTTGAGAAACAAGGGAAGAACAAGAACGAGTAGATTTGGAAGATGATTCAATGTCCGATATAGGTTTAAAAGCCGTTTTTCTTGCAAGCGGTACCGCTGCCTTTCCTCTGTAACAGTGACCAACATTAGTTGGGCTGCTGAATGATTTTCTTGCTCGTTATGTTGATTGAAAGTTTTCATTTTCATGAGAGTTTAAATGAGACTCATCAGTTAGCGAGCAATTATCGTCATCGTCTTCGGTGCGAGAGCGCTTTTTCGAAATTACAGCACCCCGCTTTGACACAAAACTGTTATCGAACCTATTGCGTAACCGATTCCTGGGACAGGAATAAGCTCTTTGGATTTTTCTTTTGCTCACCAGTTCGACCTTCAACGTTTCATCAAGAGCCTGCGAAAAAAGATTACGTTCGTAAAAACAGTTTGTTCAAAGTTAAGATTGACAACAATATGAAAGTGGTCAAGTAATTTAGTTAATTTTGCCGTAACACTTGTGTACAACTTACCATGCTAAGGAGATAAACTGCTACATCCGGGGTGGTATTCATCAAATTGTTTTGCATTGTTTCTTTTCAACAAATAGTTGTTGTTTTATTCAAGAAGTTCGATGGTGTGGACTTTCAGCCAACCATTATATACGTAACTTTGCCAGAAAAAAAGTTTAAGAAGTCAACGTGTTTTTCAAGTGCCGCGTTTAAACTTTGCGTTTCGACTTCGTATCAGACATTTATTTTGTTTAATGAGATAAGACTGCTTATCAGAAAAAGTCCGCTCTTCAAAGTTAGCGTGGTACGCTTATAGTGATTAACTAACGTTTTAAGTTTTGTTTATGTTTGCGAAAAACATTTCTTCAGAATTGACATTCCAATAATTAACAACATGTTTCATGTCCTCGTTAGTATAGTGGTAACTATCCCCGCCTGTCACGCGGGAGACCCGGGTTCGATTCCCCGACGGGGAGCGTTTGGTATTTTTTCTGCATTATCTGTGAGATTTTAGTTGACAACAGTTGACTTTCAACGCCAAAAAAGTACAAAAATCCATTACTAACATGCTTTTTCTGGTTTGAACAGATTCCTTGAGAAACCTCAAAGTTTTGTGCAACAATGTCTGAAATCAGAAAAATGATGTGCACTAGTTTAATATTTTGCTTTATTGCAAGTGATGAAACTAAGCACATGACTGCTTGAAGACGAAGACACGAAAAAGCCACAAAAAGAAGGTAATTGCGAAAGTACATCAACGCGATGGAACAAACTTGATGAAAACATCTATATATATTTCAACGCATATCTTTAATAAGTAAAATATGTCTTTCATATGCTCTTGAAGTTACCAGTGTTCTATTACACTGCTGTTAGCATTTGTCGACAATGGCGGCCATGTTGCGTTCTGAGGACTTGAGAAACAAGGGAAGAACAAGAACGAGTAGATTTGGAAGATGATTCAATGTCCGATATAGGTTTAAAAGCCGTTTTTCTTGCAAGCGGTACCGCTGCCTTTCCTCTGTAACAGTGACCAACATTAGTTGGGCTGCTGAATGATTTTCTTGCTCGTTATGTTGATTGAAAGTTTTCATTTTCATGAGAGTTTAAATGAGACTCATCAGTTAGCGAGCAATTATTGTCATCGTCTTCGGTGCGATAGCGCTTTTTCGAAATTACAGCACCCCGCTTTGACACAAAACTGTTATCGAACCTATTGCGTAACCGATTCCTGGGACAGGAACAAGCTCTTTGGATTTTTCTTTTGCTCACCAGTTCGACCTTCAACGTTTCATCAAGAGCCTGCGAAAAAAGATTACGTTCGTAAAAACAGTTTGTTCAAAGTTAAGATTGACAACAATATGAAAGTGGTCAAGTAATTTAGTTAATTTTGCCGTAACACTTGTGTACAACTTACCATGCTAAGGAGATAAACTGCTACATCCGGGGTGGTATTCATCAATTTGTTTTGCATTGTTTCTTTTCAACAAATAGTTGTTGTTTTATTCAAGAAGTTCGATGGTGTGGACTATCAGCCAACCATTATATACGTAACTTTGCCAGAAAAAAAGTTTAAGAAGTCAACGTGTTTTTCAAGTGCCGCGTTTAAACTTTGCGTTTCGACTTCGTATCAGACATTTATTTTGTTTAATGAGATAAGACTGCTTATCAGAAAAAGTCCGCTCTTCAAAGTTAGCGTGGTACGCTTATAGTGATTAACTAACGTTTTAAGTTTTGTTTATGTTTGCGAAAAACATTTCTTCAGAATTGACATTCCAATAATTAACAACATGTTTCATGTCCTCGTTAGTATAGTGGTAACTATCCCCGCCTGTCACGCGGGAGACCCGGGTTCGATTCCCCGACGGGGAGCGTTTGGTATTTTTTCTGCATTATCTGTGAGATTTTAGTTGACAACAGTTGACTTTCAACGCCAAAAAAGTACAAAAATCCATTACTAACATGCTTTTTCTGGTTTGAACAGATTCCTTGAGAAACCTCAAAGTTTTGTGCAAGAATGTCTGAAATCAGAAAAATGATGTGCACTAGTTTAATATTTTGCTTTATTGCAAGTGATGAAAATAAGCACATGACTGCTTGAAGACGAAGACACGAAAAAGCCACAAAAAGAAGGTAATTGCGAAAGTACATCAACGCGATGGAACAAACTTGATGAAAACATCTATATATATTTCAACGCATATCTTTAATAAGTAAAATATGTCTTTCATATGCTCTTGAAGTTACCAGTGTTCTATTACACTGCTGTTAGCATTTGTCGACAATGGCGGCCATGTTGCGTTCTGAGGACTTGAGAAACAAGGGAAGAACAAGAACGAGTAGATTTGGAAGATGATTCAATGTCCGATATAGGTTTAAAAGCCGTTTTTCTTGCAAGCGGTACCGCTGCCTTTCCTCTGTAACAGTGAACAACATTAGTTGGGCTGCTGAATGATTTTCTTGCTCGTTTCGTTGATTGAAAGGTTTCATTTTCATGAGAGTTTAAATGAGACTCATCAGTTAGCGAGCAATTATCGTCATCGTCATCGGTGCGTGAGCGCTTTTTCGAAATTACAGCACCCCGCTTTGACACAAAACTGTTATCGAACCTATTGCGTAACCGATTCCTGGGACAGGAATAAGCTCTTTGGATTTTTCTTTTGCTCACCAGTTCGACCTTCAACGTTTCATCAAGAGCCTGAGAAAAAAGATTACGTTCGTAAAAACAGTTTGTTCAAAGTTAAGATTGACAACAATATGAAAGTGGTCAAATAATTTAGTTAATTTTGCCGTAACACTTGTGTACAACTTACCATGCTAAGGAGATAAACTGCTACATCCGGGGTGGTATTCATCAAATTGTTTTGCATTGTTTCTTTTCAACAAATAGTTGTTGTTTTATTCAAGAAGTTCGATGGTGTGGACTATCAGCCAACCATTATATACGTAACTTTGCCAGAAAAAAAGTTTAAGAAGTCAACGTGTTTTTCAAGTGCCGCGTTTAAACTTTGCGTTTCGACTTCGTATCAGACATTTATTTTGTTTAATGAGATAAGACTGCTTATCAGAAAAAGTCCGCTCTTCAAAGTTAGCGTGGTACGCTTATAGTGATTAACTAACGTTTTAAGTTTTGTTTATGTTTGCGAAAAACATTTCTTCAGAATTGACATTCCAATAATTAACAACATGTTTCATGTCCTCGTTAGTATAGTGGTAAGTATCCCCGCCTGTCACGCGGGAGACCGGGGTTCGATTCCCCGACGGGGAGCGTTTGGTATTTTTTCTGCATTATCTGTGAGATTTTAGTTGACAACAGTTGACTTTCAACCCCAAAAAAGTACAAAAATGCATTACTAACATGCTTTTTCTGGTTTGAACAGATTCCTTGAGAAACCTCAAAGTTTTGTGCAACAATGTCTGAAATCAAAAAAATGATGTGCACTAGTTTAATATTTTGCTTTATTGCAAGTGATGAAAATAAGCACATGACTGCTTGAAGACGAAGACACGAAAAAGCCACAAAAAGAAGGTAATTGCGAAAGTACATCAACGCGATGGAACAAACTTGATGAAAACATCTATATATATTTCAACGCATATCTTTAATAAGTAAAATATGTCTTTCATATGCTCTTGAAGTTACCAGTGTTCTATTACACTGCTGTTAGCATTTCTCGACAATGGCGGCCATGTTGCGTTCTGAGGACTTGAGAAACAAGGGAAGAACAAGAACGAGTAGATTTGGAAGATGATTCAATGTCCGATATAGGTTTAAAAGCCGTTTTTCTTGCAAGCGGTACCGCTGCCTTTCCTCTGTAACAGTGAACAACATTAGTTGGGCTGCTGAATGATTTTCTTGCTCGTTTCGTTGATTGAAAGGTTTCATTTTCATGAGAGTTTAAATGAGACTCATCAGTTAGCGAGCAATTATCGTCATCGTCTTCGGTGCGAGAGCGCTTTTTCGAAATTACAGCACCCCGCTTTGACACAAAACTGTTATCGAACCTATTGCGTAACCGATTCCTGGGACAGGAATAAGCTCTTTGGATTTTTCTTTTGCTCACCAGTTCGACCTTCAACGTTTCATCAAGAGCCTGCGAAAAAAGATTACGTTCGTAAAAACAGTTTGTTCAAAGTTAAGATTGACAACAATATGAAAGTGGTCAAGTAATTTAGTTAATTTTGCCGTAACACTTGTGTACAACTTACCATGCTAAGGAGATAAACTGCTACATCCGGGGTGGTATTCATCAATTTGTTTTGCATTGTTTCTTTTCAACAAATAGTTGTTGTTTTATTCAAGAAGTTCGATGGTGTGGACTATCAGCCAACCATTATATACGTAACTTTGCCAGAAAAAAAGTTTAAGAAGTCAACGTGTTTTTCAAGTGCCGCGTTTAAACTTTGCGTTTCGACTTCGTATCAGACATTTATTTTGTTTAATGAGATAAGACTGCTTATCAGAAAAAGTCCGCTCTTCAAAGTTAGCGTGGTACGCTTATAGTGATTAACTAACGTTTTAAGTTTTGTTTATGTTTGCGAAAAACATTTCTTCATAATTGACATTCCAATAATTAACAACATGTTTCATGTCCTCATTAGTATAGTGGTAAGTATCCCCGCCTGTCACGCGGGAGACCGGGGTTCGATTCCCCGACGGGGAGCGTTTGGTATTTTTTCTGCATTATCTGTGAGATTTTAGTTGACAACAGTTGACTTTCAACGCCAAAAAAGTACAAAAATCCATTACTAACATGCTTTTTCTGGTTTGAACAGATTCCTTGAGAAACCTCAAAGTTTTGTGCAACAATGTCTGAAATCAAAAAAATGATGTGCACTAGTTTAATATTTTGCTTTATTGCAAGTGATGAAAATAAGCACATGACTGCTTGAAGACGAAGACACGAAAAAGCCACAAAAAGAAGGTAATTGCGAAAGTACATCAACGCGATGGAACAAACTTGATGAAAACATCTATATATATTTCAACGCATATCTTTAATAAGTAAAATATGTCTTTCATATGCTCTTGAAGTTACCAGTGTTCTATTACACTGCTGTTAGCATTTCTCGACAATGGCGGCCATGTTGCGTTCTGAGGACTTGAGAAACAAGGGAAGAACAAGAACGAGTAGATTTGGAAGATGATTCAATGTCCGATATAGGTTTAAAAGCCGTTTTTCTTGCAAGCGGTACCGCTGCCTTTCCTCTGTAACAGTGACCAACATTAGTTGGGCTGCTGAATGATTTTCTTGCTCGTTTCGTTGATTGAAAGGTTTCATTTTCATGAGAGTTTAAATGAGACTCATCAGTTAGCGAGCAATTATCGTCATCGTCTTCGGTGCGAGAGCGCTTTTTCGAAATTACAGCACCCCGCTTTGACACAAAACTGTTATCGAACCTATTGCGTAACCGATTCCTGGGACAGGAATAAGCTCTTTGGATTTTTCTTTTGCTCACCAGTTCGACCTTCAACGTTTCATCAAGAGCCTGAGAAAAAAGATTACGTTCGTAAAAACAGTTTGTTCAAAGTTAAGATTGACAACAATATGAAAGTGGTCAAGTAATTTAGTTAATTTTGCCGTAACACTTGTGTACAACTTACCATGCTAAGGAGATAAACTGCTACATCCGGGGTGGTATTCATCAATTTGTTTTGCATTGTTTCTTTTCAACAAATAGTTGTTGTTTTATTCAAGAAGTTCGATGGTGTGGACTATCAGCCAACCATTATATACGGAACTTTGCCAGAAAAAAAGTTTAAGAAGTCAACGTGTTTTTCAAGTGCCGCGTTTAAACTTTGCGTTTCGACTTCGTATCAGACATTTATTTTGTTTAATGAGATAAGACTGCTTATCAGAAAAAGTCCGCTCTTCAAAGTTAGCGTGGTACGCTTATAGTGATTAACTAACGTTTTAAGTTTTGTTTATGTTTGCGAAAAACATTTCTTCAGAATTGACATTCCAATAATTAACAACATGTTTCATGTCCTCGTTAGTATAGTGGTAAGTATCCCCGCCTGTCACGCGGGAGACCGGGGTTCGATTCCCCGACGGGGAGCGTTTGTTATTTTTTCTGCATTATCTGTGAGATTTTAGTTGACAACAGTTGACTTTCAACGCCAAAAAAGTACAAAAATGCATTACTAACATGCTTTTTCTGGTTTGAACAGATTCCTTGAGAAACCTCAAAGTTTTGTGCAACTATGTCTGAAATCAGAAAAATGATGTGCACTAGTTTAATATTTTGCTTTATTGCAAGTGATGAAAATAAGCACATGACTGCTTGAAGACGAAGACACGAAAAAGCCACAAAAAGAAGGTAATTGCGAAAGTACATCAACGCGATGGAACAAACTTGATGAAAACATCTATATATATTTCAACGCATATCTTTAATAAGTAAAATATGTCTTTCATATGCTCTTGAAGTTACCAGTGTTCTATTACACTGCTGTTAGCATTTGTCGACAATGGCGGCCATGTTGCGTTCTGAGGACTTGAGAAACAAGGGAAGAACAAGAACGAGTAGATTTGGAAGATGATTCAATGTCCGATATAGGTTTAAAAGCCGTTTTTCTTGCAAGCGGTACCGCTGCCTTTCCTCTGTAACAGTGACCAACATTAGTTGGGCTGCTGAATGATTTTCTTGCTCGTTTCGTTGATTGAAAGGTTTCATTTTCATGAGAGTTTAAATGAGACTCATCAGTTAGCGAGCAATTATTGTCATCGTCTTCGGTGCGAGAGCGCTTTTTCGAAATTACAGCACCCCGCTTTGACACAAAACTGTTATCGAACCTATTGCGTAACCGATTCCTGGGACTGGAATAAGCTCTTTGGATTTTTCTTTTGCTCACCAGTTCGACCTTTAACGTTTCATCAAGAGCCTGCGAAAAAAGATTACGTTCGTAAAAACAGTTTGTTCAAAGTTAAGATTGACAACAATATGAAAGTGGTCAAGTAATTTAGTTAATTTTGCCGTAACACTTGTGTACAACTTACCATGCTAAGGAGATAAACTGCTACATCCGGGGTGGTATTCATCAAATTGTTTTGCATTGTTTCTTTTCAACAAATAGTTGTTGTTTTATTCAAGAAGTTCGATGGTGTGGACTATCAGCCAACCATTATATACGTAACTTTGCCAGAAAAAAAGTTTAAGAAGTCAACGTGTTTTTCAAGTGCCGCGTTTAAACTTTGCGTTTCGACTTCGTATCAGACATTTATTTTGTTTAATGAGATAAGACTGCTTATCAGAAAAAGTCCGCTCTTCAAAGTTAGCGTGGTACGCTTATAGTGATTAACTAACGTTTTAAGTTTTGTTTATGTTTGCGAAAAACATTTCTTCAGAATTGACATTCCAATAATTAACAACATGTTTCATGTCCTCGTTAGTATAGTGGTAAGTATCCCCTCCTGTCACGCGGGAGACCGGGCTTCGATTCCCCGACGGGGAGCGTTTGGTATTTTTTCTGCATTATCTGTGAGATTTTAGTTGACAACAGTTGACTTTCAACGCCAAAAAAGTACAAAAATCCATTACTAACATGCTTTTTCTGGTTTGAACAGATTCCTTGAGAAACCTCAAAGTTTTGTGCAAGAATGTCTGAAATCAGAAAAATGATGTGCACTAGTTTAATATTTTGCTTTATTGCAAGTGATGAAAATAAGCACATGACTGCTTGAAGACGAAGACACGAAAAAGCCACAAAAAGAAGGTAATTGCGAAAGTACATCAACGCGATGGAACAAACTTGATGAAAACATCTATATATATTTCAACGCATATCTTTAATAAGTAAAATATGTCTTTCATATGCTCTTGAAGTTACCAGTGTTCTATTACACTGCTGTTAGCATTTGTCGACAATGGCGGCCATGTTGCGTTCTGAGGACTTGAGAAACAAGGGAAGAACAAGAACGAGTAGATTTGGAAGATGATTCAATGTCCGATATAGGTTTAAAAGCCGTTTTTCTTGCAAGCGGTACCGCTGCCTTTCCTCTGTAACAGTGACCAACATTAGTTGGGCTGCTGAATGATTTTCTTGCTCGTTTCGTTGATTGAAAGGTTTCATTTTCATGAGAGTTTAAATGAGACTCATCAGTTAGCGAGCAATTATTGTCATCGTCTTCGGTGCGAGAGCGCTTTTTCGAAATTACAGCACCCCGCTTTGACACAAAACTGTTATCGAACCTATTGCGTAACCGATTCCTGGGACTGGAATAAGCTCTTTGGATTTTTCTTTTGCTCACCAGTTCGACCTTTAACGTTTCATCAAGAGCCTGCGAAAAAAGATTACGTTCGTAAAAACAGTTTGTTCAAAGTTAAGATTGACAACAATATGAAAGTGGTCAAGTAATTTAGTTAATTTTGCCGTAACACTTGTGTACAACTTACCATGCTAAGGAGATAAACTGCTACATCCGGGGTGGTATTCATCAAATTGTTTTGCATTGTTTCTTTTCAACAAATAGTTGTTGTTTTATTCAAGAAGTTCGATGGTGTGGACTATCAGCCAACCATTATATACGTAACTTTGCCAGAAAAAAAGTTTAAGAAGTCAACGTGTTTTTCAAGTGCCGCGTTTAAACTTTGCGTTTCGACTTCGTATCAGACATTTATTTTGTTTAATGAGATAAGACTGCTTATCAGAAAAAGTCCGCTCTTCAAAGTTAGCGTGGTACGCTTATAGTGATTAACTAACGTTTTAAGTTTTGTTTATGTTTGCGAAAAACATTTCTTCAGAATTGACATTCCAATAATTAACAACATGTTTCATGTCCTCGTTATTATAGTGGTAAGTATCCCCGCCTGTCACGCGGGAGACCGGGCTTCGATTCCCCGACGGGGAGCGTTTGGTATTTTTTCTGCATTATCTGTGAGATTTTAGTTGACAACAGTTGACTTTCAACGCCAAAAAAGTACAAAAATCCATTACTAACATGCTTTTTTTGGTTTGAACAGATTCCTTGAGAAACCTCAAAGTTTTGTGCAACAATGTCTGAAATCAAAAAAATGATGTGCACTAGTTTAATATTTTGCTTTATTGCAAGTGATGAAAATAAGCACATGACTGCTTGAAGACGAAGACACGAAAAAGCCACAAAAAGAAGGTAATTGCGAAAGTACATCAACGCGATGGAACAAACTTGATGAAAACATCTATATATATTTCAACGCATATCTTTAATAAGTAAAATATGTCTTTCATATGCTCTTGAAGTTACCAGTGTTCTATTACACTGCTGTTAGCATTTCTCGACAATGGCGGCCATGTTGCGTTCTGAGGACTTGAGAAACAAGGGAAGAACAAGAACGAGTAGATTTGGAAGATGATTCAATGTCCGATATAGGTTTAAAAGCCGTTTTTCTTGCAAGCGGTACCGCTGCCTTTCCTCTGTAACAGTGAACAACATTAGTTGGGCTGCTGAATGATTTTCTTGCTCGTTTCGTTGATTGAAAGGTTTCATTTTCATGAGAGTTTAAATGAGACTCATCAGTTAGCGAGCAATTATCGTCATCGTCTTCGGTGCGAGAGCGCTTTTTCGAAATTACAGCACCCCGCTTTGACACAAAACTGTTATCGAACCTATTGCGTAACCGATTCCTGGGACAGGAATAAGCTCTTTGGATTTTTCTTTTGCTCACCAGTTCGACCTTCAACGTTTCATCAAGAGCCTGCGAAAAAAGATTACGTTCGTAAAAACAGTTTGTTCAAAGTTAAGATTGACAACAATATGAAAGTGGTCAAGTAATTTAGTTAATTTTGCCGTAACACTTGTGTACAACTTACCATGCTAAGGAGATAAACTGCTACATCCGGGGTGGTATTCATCAATTTGTTTTGCATTCTTTCTTTTCAACAAATAGTTGTTGTTTTATTCAAGAAGTTCGATGGTGTGGACTTTCAGCCAACCATTATATACGTAACTTTGCCAGAAAAAAAGTTTAAGAAGTCAACGTGTTTTTCAAGTGCCGCGTTTAAACTTTGCGTTTCGACTTCGTATCAGACATTTATTTTGTTTAATGAGATAAGACTGCTTATCAGAAAAAGTCCGCTCTTCAAAGTTAGCGTGGTACGCTTATAGTGATTAACTAACGTTTTAAGTTTTGTTTATGTTTGCGAAAAACATTTCTTCAGAATTGACATTCCAATAATTAACAACATGTTTCATGTCCTCGTTAGTATAGTGGTAAGTATCCCCGCCTGTCACGCGGGAGACCGGGGTTCGATTCCCCGACGGGGAGCGTTTGGTATTTTTTCTGCATTATCTGTGAGATTTTAGTTGACAACAGTTGACTTTCAACGCCAAAAAAGTAAAAAAATCCATTACTAACATGCTTTTTCTGGTTTGAACAGATTCCTTGAGAAACCTCAAAGTTTTGTGCAACAATGTCTGAAATCAGAAAAATGATGTGCACTAGTTTAATATTTTGCTTTATTGCAAGTGATGAAACTAAGCACATGACTGCTTGAAGACGAAGACACGAAAAAGCCACAAAAAGAAGGTAATTGCGAAAGTACATCAACGCGATGGAACAAACTTGATGAAAACATCTATATATATTTCAACGCATATCTTTAATAAGTAAAATATGTCTTTCATATGCTCTTGAAGTTACCAGTGTTCTATTACACTGCTGTTAGCATTTGTCGACAATGGCGGCCATGTTGCGTTCTGAGGACTTGAGAAACAAGGGAAGAACAAGAACGAGTAGATTTGGAAGATGATTCAATGTCCGATATAGGTTTAAAAGCCGTTTTTCTTGCAAGCGGTACCGCTGCCTTTCCTCTGTAACAGTGACCAACATTAGTTGGGCTGCTGAATGATTTTCTTGCTCGTTTCGTTGATTGAAAGGTTTCATTTTCATGAGAGTTTAAATGAGACTCATCAGTTAGCGAGCAATTATCGTCATCGTCTTCGGTGCGAGAGCGCTTTTTCGAAATTACAGCACCCCGCTTTGACACAAAACTGTTATCGAACCTATTGCGTAACCGATTCCTGGGACAGGAATAAGCTCTTTGGATTTTTCTTTTGCTCACCAGTTCGACCTTCAACGTTTCATCAAGAGCCTGAGAAAAAAGATTACGTTCGTAAAAACAGTTTGTTCAAAGTTAAGATTGACAACAATATGAAAGTGGTCAAGTAATTTAGTTAATTTTGCCGTAACACTTGTGTACAACTTACCATGCTAAGGAGATAAACTGCTACATCCGGGGTGGTATTCATCAAATTGTTTTGCATTGTTTCTTTTCAACAAATAGTTGTTGTTTTATTCAAGAAGTTCGATGGTGTGGACTATCAGCCAACCATTATATACGGAACTTTGCCAGAAAAAAAGTTTAAGAAGTCAACGTGTTTTTCAAGTGCCGCGTTTAAACTTTGCGTTTCGACTTCGTATCAGACATTTATTTTGTTTAATGAGATAAGACTGCTTATCAGAAAAAGTCCGCTCTTCAAAGTTAGCGTGGTACGCTTATAGTGATTAACTAACGTTTTAAGTTTTGTTTATGTTTGCGAAAAACATTTCTTCAGAATTGACATTCCAATAATTAACAACATGTTTCATGTCCTCGTTAGTATAGTGGTAAGTATCCCCGCCTGTCACGCGGGAGACCGGGGTTCGATTCCCCGACGGGGAGCGTTTGTTATTTTTTCTGCATTATCTGTGAGATTTTAGTTGACAACAGTTGACTTTCAACGCCAAAAAAGTACAAAAATGCATTACTAACATGCTTTTTCTGGTTTGAACAGATTCCTTGAGAAACCTCAAAGTTTTGTGCAACTATGTCTGAAATCAGAAAAATGATGTGCACTAGTTTAATATTTTGCTTTATTGCAAGTGATGAAAATAAGCACATGACTGCTTGAAGACGAAGACACGAAAAAGCCACAAAAAGAAGGTAATTGCGAAAGTACATCAACGCGATGGAACAAACTTGATGAAAACATCTATATATATTTCAACGCATATCTTTAATAAGTAAAATATGTCTTTCATATGCTCTTGAAGTTACCAGTGTTCTATTACACTGCTGTTAGCATTTGTCGACAATGGCGGCCATGTTGCGTTCTGAGGACTTGAGAAACAAGGGAAGAACAAGAACGAGTAGATTTGGAAGATGATTCAATGTCCGATATAGGTTTAAAAGCCGTTTTTCTTGCAAGCGGTACCGCTGCCTTTCCTCTGTAACAGTGACCAACATTAGTTGGGCTGCTGAATGATTTTCTTGCTCGTTTCGTTGATTGAAAGGTTTCATTTTCATGAGAGTTTAAATGAGACTCATCAGTTAGCGAGCAATTATTGTCATCGTCTTCGGTGCGAGAGCGCTTTTTCGAAATTACAGCACCCCGCTTTGACACAAAACTGTTATCGAACCTATTGCGTAACCGATTCCTGGGACTGGAATAAGCTCTTTGGATTTTTCTTTTGCTCACCAGTTCGACCTTTAACGTTTCATCAAGAGCCTGCGAAAAAAGATTACGTTCGTAAAAACAGTTTGTTCAAAGTTAAGATTGACAACAATATGAAAGTGGTCAAGTAATTTAGTTAATTTTGCCGTAACACTTGTGTACAACTTACCATGCTAAGGAGATAAACTGCTACATCCGGGGTGGTATTCATCAATTTGTTTTGCATTGTTTCTTTTCAACAAATAGTTGTTGTTTTATTCAAGAAGTTCGATGGTGTGGACTTTCAGCCAACCATTATATACGTAACTTTGCCAGAAAAAAAGTTTAAGAAGTCAACGTGTTTTTCAAGTGCCGCGTTTAAACTTTGCGTTTCGACTTCGTATCAGACATTTATTTTGTTTAATGAGATAAGACTGCTTATCAGAAAAAGTCCGCTCTTCAAAGATAGCGTGGTACGCTTATAGTGATTAACTAACGTTTTAAGTTTTGTTTATGTTTGCGAAAAACATTTCTTCAGAATTGACATTCCAATAATTAACAACATGTTTCATGTCCTCGTTAGTATAGTGGTAAGTATCCCCGCCTGTCACGCGGGAGACCGGGGTTCGATTCCCCGACGGGGAGCGTTTGGTATTTTTTCTGCATTATCTGTGAGATTTTAGTTGACAACAGTTGACTTTCAACGCCAAAAAAGTACAAAAATCCATTACTAACATGCTTTTTCTGGTTTGAACAGATTCCTTGAGAAACCTCAAAGTTTTGTGCAACAATGTCTGAAATCAGAAAAATGATGTGCACTAGTTTAATATTTTGCTTTATTGCAAGTGATGAAACTAAGCACATGACTGCTTGAAGACGAAGACACGAAAAAGCCACAAAAAGAAGGTAATTGCGAAAGTACATCAACGCGATGGAACAAACTTGATGAAAACATCTATATATATTTCAACGCATATCTTTAATAAGTAAAATATGTCTTTCATATGCTCTTGAAGTTACCAGTGTTCTATTACACTGCTGTTAGCATTTGTCGACAATGGCGGCCATGTTGCGTTCTGAGGACTTGAGAAACAAGGGAAGAACAAGAACGAGTAGATTTGGAAGATGATTCAATGTCCGATATAGGTTTAAAAGCCGTTTTTCTTGCAAGCGGTACCGCTGCCTTTCCTCTGTAACAGTGACCAACATTAGTTGGGCTGCTGAATGATTTTCTTGCTCGTTATGTTGATTGAAAGTTTTCATTTTCATGAGAGTTTAAATGAGACTCATCAGTTAGCGAGCAATTATTGTCATCGTCTTCGGTGCGATAGCGCTTTTTCGAAATTACAGCACCCCGCTTTGACACAAAACTGTTATCGAACCTATTGCGTAACCGATTCCTGGGACAGGAATAAGCTCTTTGGATTTTTCTTTTGCTCACCAGTTCGACCTTCAACGTTTCATCAAGAGCCTGAGAAAAAAGATTACGTTCGTAAAAACAGTTTGTTCAAAGTTAAGATTGACAACAATATGAAAGTGGTCAAATAATTTAGTTAATTTTGCCGTAACACTTGTGTACAACTTACCATGCTAAGGAGATAAACTGCTACATCCGGGGTGGTATTCATCAAATTGTTTTGCATTGTTTCTTTTCAACAAATAGTTGTTGTTTTATTCAAGAAGTTCGATGGTGTGGACTATCAGCCAACCATTATATACGTAACTTTGCCAGAAAAAAAGTTTAAGAAGTCAACGTGTTTTTCAAGTGCCGCGTTTAAACTTTGCGTTTCGACTTCGTATCAGACATTTATTTTGTTTAATGAGATAAGACTGCTTATCAGAAAAAGTCCGCTCTTCAAAGTTAGCGTGGTACGCTTATAGTGATTAACTAACGTTTTAAGTTTTGTTTATGTTTGCGAAAAACATTTCTTCAGAATTGACATTCCAATAATTAACAACATGTTTCATGTCCTCGTTAGTATAGTGGTAAGTATCCCCGCCTGTCACGCGGGAGACCGGGGTTCGATTCCCCGACGGGGAGCGTTTGTTATTTTTTCTGCATTATCTGTGAGATTTTAGTTGACAACAGTTGACTTTCAACCCCAAAAAAGTACAAAAATGCATTACTAACATGCTTTTTCTGGTTTGAACAGATTCCTTGAGAAACCTCAAAGTTTTGTGCAACAATGTCTGAAATCAAAAAAATGATGTGCACTAGTTTAATATTTTGCTTTATTGCAAGTGATGAAAATAAGCACATGACTGCTTGAAGACGAAGACACGAAAAAGCCACAAAAAGAAGGTAATTGCGAAAGTACATCAACGCGATGGAACAAACTTGATGAAAACATCTATATATATTTCAACGCATATCTTTAATAAGTAAAATATGTCTTTCATATGCTCTTGAAGTTACCAGTGTTCTATTACACTGCTGTTAGCATTTGTCGACAATGGCGGCCATGTTGCGTTCTGAGGACTTGAGAAACAAGGGAAGAACAAGAACGAGTAGATTTGGAAGATGATTCAATGTCCGATATAGGTTTAAAAGCCGTTTTTCTTGCAAGCGGTACCGCTGCCTTTCCTCTGTAACAGTGACCAACATTAGTTGGGCTGCTGAATGATTTTCTTGCTCGTTATGTTGATTGAAAGTTTTCATTTTCATGAGAGTTTAAATGAGACTCATCAGTTAGCGAGCAATTATTGTCATCGTCTTCGGTGCGATAGCGCTTTTTCGAAATTACAGCACCCCGCTTTGACACAAAACTGTTATCGAACCTATTGCGTAACCGATTCCTGGGACAGGAATAAGCTCTTTGGATTTTTCTTTTGCTCACCAGTTCGACCTTCAACGTTTCATCAAGAGCCTGAGAAAAAAGATTACGTTCGTAAAAACAGTTTGTTCAAAGTTAAGATTGACAACAATATGAAAGTGGTCAAATAATTTAGTTAATTTTGCCGTAACACTTGTGTACAACTTACCATGCTAAGGAGATAAACTGCTACATCCGGGGTGGTATTCATCAAATTGTTTTGCATTGTTTCTTTTCAACAAATAGTTGTTGTTTTATTCAAGAAGTTCGATGGTGTGGACTATCAGCCAACCATTATATACGTAACTTTGCCAGAAAAAAAGTTTAAGAAGTCAACGTGTTTTTCAAGTGCCGCGTTTAAACTTTGCGTTTCGACTTCGTATCAGACATTTATTTTGTTTAATGAGATAAGACTGCTTATCAGAAAAAGTCCGCTCTTCAAAGTTAGCGTGGTACGCTTATAGTGATTAACTAACGTTTTAAGTTTTGTTTATGTTTGCGAAAAACATTTCTTCAGAATTGACATTCCAATAATTAACAACATGTTTCATGTCCTCGTTAGTATAGTGGTAAGTATCCCCGCCTGTCACGCGGGAGACCGGGGTTCGATTCCCCGACGGGGAGCGTTTGGTATTTTTTCTGCATTATCTGTGAGATTTTAGTTGACAAGAGTTGACTTTCAACCCCAAAAAAGTACAAAAATGCATTACTAACATGCTTTTTCTGGTTTGAACAGATTCCTTGAGAAACCTCAAAGTTTTGTGCAACAATGTCTGAAATCAAAAAAATGATGTGCACTAGTTTAATATTTTGCTTTATTGCAAGTGATGAAAATAAGCACATGACTGCTTGAAGACGAAGACACGAAAAAGCCACAAAAAGAAGGTAATTGCGAAAGTACATCAACGCGATGGAACAAACTTGATGAAAACATCTATATATATTTCAACGCATATCTTTAATAAGTAAAATATGTCTTTCATATGCTCTTGAAGTTACCAGTGTTCTATTACACTGCTGTTAGCATTTGTCGACAATGGCGGCCATGTTGCGTTCTGAGGACTTGAGAAACAAGGGAAGAACAAGAACGAGTAGATTTGGAAGATGATTCAATGTCCGATATAGGTTTAAAAGCCGTTTTTCTTGCAAGCGGTACCGCTGCCTTTCCTCTGTAACAGTGACCAACATTAGTTGGGCTGCTGAATGATTTTCTTGCTCGTTATGTTGATTGAAAGTTTTCATTTTCATGAGAGTTTAAATGAGACTCATCAGTTAGCGAGCAATTATTGTCATCGTCTTCGGTGCGATAGCGCTTTTTCGAAATTACAGCACCCCGCTTTGACACAAAACTGTTATCGAACCTATTGCGTAACCGATTCCTGGGACAGGAATAAGCTCTTTGGATTTTTCTTTTGCTCACCAGTTCGACCTTCAACGTTTCATCAAGAGCCTGAGAAAAAAGATTACGTTCGTAAAAACAGTTTGTTCAAAGTTAAGATTGACAACAATATGAAAGTGGTCAAATAATTTAGTTAATTTTGCCGTAACACTTGTGTACAACTTACCATGCTAAGGAGATAAACTGCTACATCCGGGGTGGTATTCATCAAATTGTTTTGCATTGTTTCTTTTCAACAAATAGTTGTTGTTTTATTCAAGAAGTTCGATGGTGTGGACTATCAGCCAACCATTATATACGTAACTTTGCCAGAAAAAAAGTTTAAGAAGTCAACGTGTTTTTCAAGTGCCGCGTTTAAACTTTGCGTTTCGACTTCGTATCAGACATTTATTTTGTTTAATGAGATAAGACTGCTTATCAGAAAAAGTCCGCTCTTCAAAGTTAGCGTGGTACGCTTATAGTGATTAACTAACGTTTTAAGTTTTGTTTATGTTTGCGAAAAACATTTCTTCAGAATTGACATTCCAATAATTAACAACATGTTTCATGTCCTCGTTAGTATAGTGGTAAGTATCCCCGCCTGTCACGCGGGAGACCGGGGTTCGATTCCCCGACGGGGAGCGTTTGGTATTTTTTCTGCATTATCTGTGAGATTTTAGTTGACAACAGTTGACTTTCAACCCCAAAAAAGTACAAAAATGCATTACTAACATGCTTTTTCTGGTTTGAACAGATTCCTTGAGAAACCTCAAAGTTTTGTGCAACAATGTCTGAAATCAAAAAAATGATGTGCACTAGTTTAATATTTTGCTTTATTGCAAGTGATGAAAATAAGCACATGACTGCTTGAAGACGAAGACACGAAAAAGCCACAAAAAGAAGGTAATTGCGAAAGTACATCAACGCGATGGAACAAACTTGATGAAAACATCTATATATATTTCAACGCATATCTTTAATAAGTAAAATATGTCTTTCATATGCTCTTGAAGTTACCAGTGTTCTATTACACTGCTGTTAGCATTTGTCGACAATGGCGGCCATGTTGCGTTCTGAGGACTTGAGAAACAAGGGAAGAACAAGAACGAGTAGATTTGGAAGATGATTCAATGTCCGATATAGGTTTAAAAGCCGTTTTTCTTGCAAGCGGTACCGCTGCCTTTCCTCTGTAACAGTGACCAACATTAGTTGGGCTGCTGAATGATTTTCTTGCTCGTTATGTTGATTGAAAGTTTTCATTTTCATGAGAGTTTAAATGAGACTCATCAGTTAGCGAGCAATTATTGTCATCGTCTTCGGTGCGATAGCGCTTTTTCGAAATTACAGCACCCCGCTTTGACACAAAACTGTTATCGAACCTATTGCGTAACCGATTCCTGGGACAGGAATAAGCTCTTTGGATTTTTCTTTTGCTCACCAGTTCGACCTTCAACGTTTCATCAAGAGCCTGAGAAAAAAGATTACGTTCGTAAAAACAGTTTGTTCAAAGTTAAGATTGACAACAATATGAAAGTGGTCAAATAATTTAGTTAATTTTGCCGTAACACTTGTGTACAACTTACCATGCTAAGGAGATAAACTGCTACATCCGGGGTGGTATTCATCAAATTGTTTTGCATTGTTTCTTTTCAACAAATAGTTGTTGTTTTATTCAAGAAGTTCGATGGTGTGGACTATCAGCCAACCATTATATAGGTAACTTTGCCAGAAAAAAAGTTTAAGAAGTCAACGTGTTTTTCAAGTGCCGCGTTTAAACTTTGCGTTTCGACTTCGTATCAGACATTTATTTTGTTTAATGAGATAAGACTGCTTATCAGAAAAAGTCCGCTCTTCAAAGTTAGCGTGGTACGCTTATAGTGATTAACTAACGTTTTAAGTTTTGTTTATGTTTGCGAAAAACATTTCTTCAGAATTGACATTCCAATAATTAACAACATGTTTCATGTCCTCGTTAGTATAGTGGTAAGTATCCCCGCCTGTCACGCGGGAGACCGGGGTTCGATTCCCCGACGGGGAGCGTTTGGTATTTTTTCTGCATTATCTGTGAGATTTTAGTTGACAACAGTTGACTTTCAACCCCAAAAAAGTACAAAAATGCATTACTAACATGCTTTTTCTGGTTTGAACAGATTCCTTGAGAAACCTCAAAGTTTTGTGCAACTATGTCTGAAATCAGAAAAATGATGTGCACTAGTTTAATATTTTGCTTTATTGCAAGTGATGAAAATAAGCACATGACTGCTTGAAGACGAAGACACGAAAAAGCCACAAAAAGAAGGTAATTGCGAAAGTACATCAACGCGATGGAACAAACTTGATGAAAACATCTATATATATTTCAACGCATATCTTTAATAAGTAAAATATGTCTTTCATATGCTCTTGAAGTTACCAGTGTTCTATTACACTGCTGTTAGCATTTGTCGACAATGGCGGCCATGTTGCGTTCTGAGGACTTGAGAAACAAGGGAAGAACAAGAACGAGTAGATTTGGAAGATGATTCAATGTCCGATATAGGTTTAAAAGCCGTTTTTCTTGCAAGCGGTACCGCTGCCTTTCCTCTGTAACAGTGACCAACATTAGTTGGGCTGCTGAATGATTTTCTTGCTCGTTTCGTTGATTGAAAGGTTTCATTTTCATGAGAGTTTAAATGAGACTCATCAGTTAGCGAGCAATTATTGTCATCGTCTTCGGTGCGAGAGCGCTTTTTCGAAATTACAGCACCCCGCTTTGACACAAAACTGTTATCGAACCTATTGCGTAACCGATTCCTGGGACTGGAATAAGCTCTTTGGATTTTTCTTTTGCTCACCAGTTCGACCTTTAACGTTTCATCAAGAGCCTGCGAAAAAAGATTACGTTCGTAAAAACAGTTTGTTCAAAGTTAAGATTGACAACAATATGAAAGTGGTCAAGTAATTTAGTTAATTTTGCCGTAACACTTGTGTACAACTTACCATGCTAAGGAGATAAACTGCTACATCCGGGGTGGTATTCATCAATTTGTTTTGCATTGTTTCTTTTCAACAAATAGTTGTTGTTTTATTCAAGAAGTTCGATGGTGTGGACTATCAGCCAACCATTATATACGTAACTTTGCCAGAAAAAAAGTTTAAGAAGTCAACGTGTTTTTCAAGTGCCGCGTTTAAACTTTGCGTTTCGACTTCGTATCAGACATTTATTTTGTTTAATGAGATAAGACTGCTTATCAGAAAAAGTCCGCTCTTCAAAGTTAGCGTGGTACGCTTATAGTGATGAACTAACGTTTTAAGTTTTGTTTATGTTTGCGAAAAACATTTCTTCACAATTGACATTCCAATAATTAACAACATGTTTCATGTCCTCGTTAGTATAGTGGTAAGTATCCCCGCCTGTCACGCGGGAGACCGGGCTTCGATTCCCCGACGGGGAGCGTTTGGTATTTTTTCTGCATTATCTGTGAGATTTTAGTTGACAACAGTTGACTTTCAACGCCAAAAAAGTACAAAAATCCATTACTAACATGCTTTTTTTGGTTTGAACAGATTCCTTGAGAAACCTCAAAGTTTTGTGCAACTATGTCTGAAATCAGAAAAATGATGTGCACTAGTTTAATATTTTGCTTTATTGCAAGTGATGAAAATAAGCACATGACTGCTTGAAGACGAAGACACGAAAAAGCCACAAAAAGAAGGTAATTGCGAAAGTACATCAACGCGATGGAACAAACTTGATGAAAACATCTATATATATTTCAACGCATATCTTTAATAAGTAAAATATGTCTTTCATATGCTCTTGAAGTTACCAGTGTTCTATTACACTGCTGTTAGCATTTGTCGACAATGGCGGCCATGTTGCGTTCTGAGGACTTGAGAAACAAGGGAAGAACAAGAACGAGTAGATTTGGAAGATGATTCAATGTCCGATATAGGTTTAAAAGCCGTTTTTCTTGCAAGCGGTACCGCTGCCTTTCCTCTGTAACAGTGACCAACATTAGTTGGGCTGCTGAATGATTTTCTTGCTCGTTTCGTTGATTGAAAGGTTTCATTTTCATGAGAGTTTAAATGAGACTCATCAGTTAGCGAGCAATTATCGTCATCGTCTTCGGTGCGAGAGCGCTTTTTCGAAATTACAGCACCCCGCTTTGACACAAAACTGTTATCGAACCTATTGCGTAACCGATTCCTGGGACAGGAATAAGCTCTTTGGATTTTTCTTTTGCTCACCAGTTCGACCTTCAACGTTTCATCAAGAGCCTGAGAAAAAAGATTACGTTCGTAAAAACAGTTTGTTCAAAGTTAAGATTGACAACAATATGAAAGTGGTCAAGTAATTTAGTTAATTTTGCCGTAACACTTGTGTACAACTTACCATGCTAAGGAGATAAACTGCTACATCCGGGGTGGTATTCATCAAATTGTTTTGCATTGTTTCTTTTCAACAAATAGTTGTTGTTTTATTCAAGAAGTTCGATGGTGTGGACTATCAGCCAACCATTATATACGTAACTTTGCCAGAAAAAAAGTTTAAGAAGTCAACGTGTTTTTCAAGTGCCGCGTTTAAACTTTGCGTTTCGACTTCGTATCAGACATTTATTTTGTTTAATGAGATAAGACTGCTTATCAGAAAAAGTCCGCTCTTCAAAGTTAGCGTGGTACGCTTATAGTGATTAACTAACGTTTTAAGTTTTGTTTATGTTTGCGAAAAACATTTCTTCAGAATTGACATTCCAATAATTAACAACATGTTTCATGTCCTCGTTAGTGTAGTGGTAAGTATCCCCGCCTGTCACGCGGGAGACCGGGGTTCGATTCCCCGACGGGAAGCGTTTGTTATTTTTTCTGCATTATCTGTGAGATTTTAGTTGACAACAGTTGACTTTCAACGCCAAAAAAGTACAAAAATGCATTACTAACATGCTTTTTCTGGTTTGAACAGATTCCTTGAGAAACCTCAAAGTTTTGTGCAACTATGTCTGAAATCAGAAAAATGATGTGCACTAGTTTAATATTTTGCTTTATTGCAAGTGATGAAAATAAGCACATGACTGCTTGAAGACGAAGACACAAAAAAGCCACAAAAAGAAGGTAATTGCGAAAGTACATCAACGCGATGGAACAAACTTGATGAAAACATCTATATATATTTCAACGCATATCTTTAATAAGTAAAATATGTCTTTCATATGCTCTTGAAGTTACCAGTGTTCTATTACACTGCTGTTAGCATTTGTCGACAATGGCGGCCATGTTGCGTTCTGAGGACTTGAGAAACAAGGGAAGAACAAGAACGAGTAGATTTGGAAGATGATTCAATGTCCGATATAGGTTTAAAAGCCGTTTTTCTTGCAAGCGGTACCGCTGCCTTTCCTCTGTAACAGTGACCAACATTAGTTGGGCTGCTGAATGATTTTCTTGCTCGTTTCGTTGATTGAAAGGTTTCATTTTCATGAGAGTTTAAATGAGACTCATCAGTTAGCGAGCAATTATTGTCATCGTCTTCGGTGCGAGAGCGCTTTTTCGAAATTACAGCACCCCGCTTTGACACAAAACTGTTATCGAACCTATTGCGTAACCGATTCCTGGGACTGGAATAAGCTCTTTGGATTTTTCTTTTGCTCACCAGTTCGACCTTTAACGTTTCATCAAGAGCCTGCGAAAAAAGATTACGTTCGTAAAAACAGTTTGTTCAAAGTTAAGATTGACAACAATATGAAAGTGGTCAAGTAATTTAGTTAATTTTGCCGTAACACTTGTGTACAACTTACCATGCTAAGGAGATAAACTGCTACATCCGGGGTGGTATTCATCAAATTGTTTTGCATTGTTTCTTTTCAACAAATAGTTGTTGTTTTATTCAAGAAGTTCGATGGTGTGGACTATCAGCCAACCATTATATACGTAACTTTGCCAGAAAAAAAGTTTAAGAAGTCAACGTGTTTTTCAAGTGCCGCGTTTAAACTTTGCGTTTCGACTTCGTATCAGACATTTATTTTGTTTAATGAGATAAGACTGCTTATCAGAAAAAGTCCGCTCTTCAAAGTTAGCGTGGTACGCTTATAGTGATTAACTAACGTTTTAAGTTTTGTTTATGTTTGCGAAAAACATTTCTTCAGAATTGACATTCCAATAATTAACAACATGTTTCATGTCCTCGTTAGTATAGTGGTAAGTATCCCCGCCTGTCACGCGGGAGACCGGGCTTCGATTCCCCGACGGGGAGCGTTTGGTATTTTTTCTGCATTATCTGTGAGATTTTAGTTGACAACAGTTGACTTTCAACGCCAAAAAAGTACAAAAATCCATTACTAACATGCTTTTTCTGGTTTGAACAGATTCCTTGAGAAACCTCAAAGTTTTGTGCAAGAATGTCTGAAATCAGAAAAATGATGTGCACTAGTTTAATATTTTGCTTTATTGCAAGTGATGAAAATAAGCACATGACTGCTTGAAGACGAAGACACGAAAAAGCCACAAAAAGAAGGTAATTGCGAAAGTACATCAACGCGATGGAACAAACTTGATGAAAACATCTATATATATTTCAACGCATATCTTTAATAAGTAAAATATGTCTTTCATATGCTCTTGAAGTTACCAGTGTTCTATTACACTGCTGTTAGCATTTCTCGACAATGGCGGCCATGTTGCGTTCTGAGGACTTGAGAAACAAGGGAAGAACAAGAACGAGTAGATTTGGAAGATGATTCAATGTCCGATATAGGTTTAAAAGCCGTTTTTCTTGCAAGCGGTACCGCTGCCTTTCCTCTGTAACAGTGACCAACATTAGTTGGGCTGCTGAATGATTTTCTTGCTCGTTTCGTTGATTGAAAGGTTTCATTTTCATGAGAGTTTAAATGAGACTCATCAGTTAGCGAGCAATTATTGTCATCGTCTTCGGTGCGAGAGCGCTTTTTCGAAATTACAGCACCCCGCTTTGACACAAAACTGTTATCGAACCTATTGCGTAACCGATTCCTGGGACTGGAATAAGCTCTTTGGATTTTTCTTTTGCTCACCAGTTCGACCTTTAACGTTTCATCAAGAGCCTGCGAAAAAAGATTACGTTCGTAAAAACAGTTTGTTCAAAGTTAAGATTGACAACAATATGAAAGTGGTCAAGTAATTTAGTTAATTTTGCCGTAACACTTGTGTACAACTTACCATGCTAAGGAGATAAACTGCTACATCCGGGGTGGTATTCATCAATTTGTTTTGCATTGTTTCTTTTCAACAAATAGTTGTTGTTTTATTCAAGAAGTTCGATGGTGTGGACTATCAGCCAACCATTATATACGTAACTTTGCCAGAAAAAAAGTTTAAGAAGTCAACGTGTTTTTCAAGTGCCGCGTTTAAACTTTGCGTTTCGACTTCGTATCAGACATTTATTTTGTTTAATGAGATAAGACTGCTTATCAGAAAAAGTCCGCTCTTCAAAGTTAGCGTGGTACGCTTATAGTGATTAACTAACGTTTTAAGTTTTGTTTATGTTTGCGAAAAACATTTCTTCACAATTGACATTCCAATAATTAACAACATGTTTCATGTCATCGTTAGTATAGTGGTAAGTATCCCCGCCTGTCACGCGGGAGACCGGGCTTCGATTCCCCGACGGGGAGCGTTTGGTATTTTTTCTGCATTATCTGTGAGATTTTAGTTGACAACAGTTGACTTTCAACGCCAAAAAAGTACAAAAATCCATTGCTAACATGCTTTTTTTGGTTTGAACAGATTCCTTGAGAAACCTCAAAGTTTTGTGCAAGAATGTCTGAAATCAGAAAAATGATGTGCACTAGTTTAATATTTTGCTTTATTGCAAGTGATGAAAATAAGCACATGACTGCTTGAAGACGAAGACACGAAAAAGCCACAAAAAGAAGGTAATTGCGAAAGTACATCAACGCGATGGAACAAACTTGATGAAAACATCTATATATATTTCAACGCATATCTTTAATAAGTAAAATATGTCTTTCATATGCTCTTGAAGTTACCAGTGTTCTATTACACTGCTGTTAGCATTTGTCGACAATGGCGGCCATGTTGCGTTCTGAGGACTTGAGAAACAAGGGAAGAACAAGAACGAGTAGATTTGGAAGATGATTCAATGTCCGATATAGGTTTAAAAGCCGTTTTTCTTGCAAGCGGTACCGCTGCCTTTCCTCTGTAACAGTGAACAACATTAGTTGGGCTGCTGAATGATTTTCTTGCTCGTTTCGTTGATTGAAAGGTTTCATTTTCATGAGAGTTTAAATGAGACTCATCAGTTAGCGAGCAATTATCGTCATCGTCTTCGGTGCGAGAGCGCTTTTTCGAAATTACAGCACCCCGCTTTGACACAAAACTGTTATCGAACCTATTGCGTAACCGATTCCTGGGACAGGAATAAGCTCTTTGGATTTTTCTTTTGCTCACCAGTTCGACCTTCAACGTTTCATCAAGAGCCTGCGAAAAAAGATTACGTTCGTAAAAACAGTTTGTTCAAAGTTAAGATTGACAACAATATGAAAGTGGTCAAGTAATTTAGTTAATTTTGCCGTAACACTTGTGTACAACTTACCATGCTAAGGAGATAAACTGCTACATCCGGGGTGGTATTCATCAATTTGTTTTGCATTGTTTCTTTTCAACAAATAATTGTTGTTTTATTCAAGAAGTTCGATGGTGTGGACTATCAGCCAACCATTATATACGTAACTTTGCCAGAAAAAAAGTTTAAGAAGTCAACGTGTTTTTCAAGTGCCGCGTTTAAACTTTGCGTTTCGACTTCGTATCAGACATTTATTTTGTTTAATGAGATAAGACTGCTTATCAGAAAAAGTCCGCTCTTCAAAGTTAGCGTGGTACGCTTATAGTGATTAACTAACGTTTTAAGTTTTGTTTATGTTTGCGAAAAACATTTCTTCAGAATTGACATTCCAATAATTAACAACATGTTTCATGTCCTCGTTAGTATAGTGGTAAGTATCCCCGCCTGTCACGCGGGAGACCGGGCTTCGATTCCCCGACGGGGAGCGTTTGGTATTTTTTCTGCATTATCTGTGAGATTTTAGTTGACAACAGTTGACTTTCAACGCCAAAAAAGTACAAAAATCCATTACTAACATGCTTTTTCTGGTTTGAACAGATTCCTTGAGAAACCTCAAAGTTTTGTGCAAGAATGTCTGAAATCAGAAAAATGATGTGCACTAGTTTAATATTTTGCTTTATTGCAAGTGATGAAAATAAGCACATGACTGCTTGAAGACGAAGACACGAAAAAGCCACAAAAAGAAGGTAATTGCGAAAGTACATCAACGCGATGGAACAAACTTGATGAAAACATCTATATATATTTCAACGCATATCTTTAATAAGTAAAATATGTCTTTCATATGCTCTTGAAGTTACCAGTGTTCTATTACACTGCTGTTAGCATTTGTCGACAATGGCGGCCATGTTGCGTTCTGAGGACTTGAGAAACAAGGGAAGAACAAGTACGAGTAGATTTGGAAGATGATTCAATGTCCGATATAGGTTTAAAAGCCGTTTTTCTTGCAAGCGGTACCGCTGCCTTTCCTCTGTAACAGTGACCAACATTAGTTGGGCTGCTGAATGATTTTCTTGCTCGTTTCGTTGATTGAAAGGTTTCATTTTCATGAGAGTTTAAATGAGACTCATCAGTTAGCGAGCAATTATCGTCATCGTCTTCGGTGCGAGAGCGCTTTTTCGAAATTACAGCACCCCGCTTTGACACAAAACTGTTATCGAACCTATTGCGTAACCGATTCCTGGGACAGGAATAAGCTCTTTGGATTTTTCTTTTGCTCACCAGTTCGACCTTCAACGTTTCATCAAGAGCCTGCGAAAAAAGATTACGTTCGTAAAAACAGTTTGTTCAAAGTTAAGATTGACAACAATATGAAAGTGGTCAAGTAATTTAGTTAATTTTGCCGTAACACTTGTGTACAACTTACCATGCTAAGGAGATAAACTGCTACATCCGGGGTGGTATTCATCAAATTGTTTTGCATTGTTTCTTTTCAACAAATAGTTGTTGTTTTATTCAAGAAGTTCGATGGTGTGGACTATCAGCCAACCATTATATACGTAACTTTGCCAGAAAAAAAGTTTAAGAAGTCAACGTGTTTTTCAAGTGCCGCGTTTAAACTTTGCGTTTCGACTTCGTATCAGACATTTATTTTGTTTAATGAGATAAGACTGCTTATCAGAAAAAGTCCGCTCTTCAAAGTTAGCGTGGTACGCTTATAGTGATTAACTAACGTTTTAAGTTTTGTTTATGTTTGCGAAAAACATTTCTTCAGAATTGACATTCCAATAATTAACAACATGTTTCATGTCCTCGTTAGTATAGTGGTAAGTATCCCCGCCTGTCACGCGGGAGACCGGGGTTCGATTCCCCGACGGGGAGCGTTTGGTATTTTTTCTGCATTATCTGTGAGATTTTAGTTGACAACAGTTGACTTTCAACGCCAAAAAAGTACAAAAATCCATTACTAACATGCTTTTTCTGGTTTGAACAGATTCCTTGAGAAACCTCAAAGTTTTGTGCAAGAATGTCTGAAATCAGAAAAATGATGTGCACTAGTTTAATATTTTGCTTTATTGCAAGTGATGAAAATAAGCACATGACTGCTTGAAGACGAAGACACGAAAAAGCCACAAAAAGAAGGTAATTGCGAAAGTACATCAACGCGATGGAACAAACTTGATGAAAACATCTATATATATTTCAACGCATATCTTTAATAAGTAAAATATGTCTTTCATATGCTCTTGAAGTTACCAGTGTTCTATTACACTGCTGTTAGCATTTGTCGACAATGGCGGCCATGTTGCGTTCTGAGGACTTGAGAAACAAGGGAAGAACAAGTACGAGTAGATTTGGAAGATGATTCAATGTCCGATATAGGTTTAAAAGCCGTTTTTCTTGCAAGCGGTACCGCTGCCTTTCCTCTGTAACAGTGACCAACATTAGTTGGGCTGCTGAATGATTTTCTTGCTCGTTTCGTTGATTGAAAGGTTTCATTTTCATGAGAGTTTAAATGAGACTCATCAGTTAGCGAGCAATTATTGTCATCGTCTTCGGTGCGAGAGCGCTTTTTCGAAATTACAGCACCCCGCTTTGACACAAAACTGTTATCGAACCTATTGCGTAACCGATTCCTGGGACTGGAATAAGCTCTTTGGATTTTTCTTTTGCTCACCAGTTCGACCTTTAACGTTTCATCAAGAGCCTGCGAAAAAAGATTACGTTCGTAAAAACAGTTTGTTCAAAGTTAAGATTGACAACAATATGAAAGTGGTCAAGTAATTTAGTTAATTTTGCCGTAACACTTGTGTACAACTTACCATGCTAAGGAGATAAACTGCTACATCCGGGGTGGTATTCATCAATTTGTTTTGCATTGTTTCTTTTCAACAAATAGTTGTTGTTTTATTCAAGAAGTTCGATGGTGTGGACTATCAGCCAACCATTATATACGTAACTTTGCCAGAAAAAAAGTTTAAGAAGTCAACGTGTTTTTCAAGTGCCGCGTTTAAACTTTGCGTTTCGACTTCGTATCAGACATTTATTTTGTTTAATGAGATAAGACTGCTTATCAGAAAAAGTCCGCTCTTCAAAGTTAGCGTGGTACGCTTATAGTGATTAACTAACGTTTTAAGTTTTGTTTATGTTTGCGAAAAACATTTCTTCACAATTGACATTCCAATAATTAACAACATGTTTCATGTCATCGTTAGTATAGTGGTAAGTATCCCCGCCTGTCACGCGGGAGACCGGGCTTCGATTCCCCGACGGGGAGCGTTTGGTATTTTTTCTGCATTATCTGTGAGATTTTAGTTGACAACAGTTGACTTTCAACGCCAAAAAAGTACAAAAATCCATTGCTAACATGCTTTTTTTGGTTTGAACAGATTCCTTGAAAAACCTCAAAGTTTTGTGCAAGAATGTCTGAAATCAGAAAAATGATGTGCACTAGTTTAATATTTTGCTTTATTGCAAGTGATGAAAATAAGCACATGACTGCTTGAAGACGAAGACACGAAAAAGCCACAAAAAGAAGGTAATTGCGAAAGTACATCAACGCGATGGAACAAACTTGATGAAAACATCTATATATATTTCAACGCATATCTTTAATAAGTAAAATATGTCTTTCATATGCTCTTGAAGTTACCAGTGTTCTATTACACTGCTGTTAGCATTTGTCGACAATGGCGGCCATGTTGCGTTCTGAGGACTTGAGAAACAAGGGAAGAACAAGAACGAGTAGATTTGGAAGATGATTCAATGTCCGATATAGGTTTAAAAGCCGTTTTTCTTGCAAGCGGTACCGCTGCCTTTCCTCTGTAACAGTGAACAACATTAGTTGGGCTGCTGAATGATTTTCTTGCTCGTTTCGTTGATTGAAAGGTTTCATTTTCATGAGAGTTTAAATGAGACTCATCAGTTAGCGAGCAATTATCGTCATCGTCTTCGGTGCGAGAGCGCTTTTTCGAAATTACAGCACCCCGCTTTGACACAAAACTGTTATCGAACCTATTGCGTAACCGATTCCTGGGACAGGAATAAGCTCTTTGGATTTTTCTTTTGCTCACCAGTTCGACCTTCAACGTTTCATCAAGAGCCTGCGAAAAAAGATTACGTTCGTAAAAACAGTTTGTTCAAAGTTAAGATTGACAACAATATGAAAGTGGTCAAGTAATTTAGTTAATTTTGCCGTAACACTTGTGTACAACTTACCATGCTAAGGAGATAAACTGCTACATCCGGGGTGGTATTCATCAATTTGTTTTGCATTGTTTCTTTTCAACAAATAATTGTTGTTTTATTCAAGAAGTTCGATGGTGTGGACTATCAGCCAACCATTATATACGTAACTTTGCCAGAAAAAAAGTTTAAGAAGTCAACGTGTTTTTCAAGTGCCGCGTTTAAACTTTGCGTTTCGACTTCGTATCAGACATTTATTTTGTTTAATGAGATAAGACTGCTTATCAGAAAAAGTCCGCTCTTCAAAGTTAGCGTGGTACGCTTATAGTGATTAACTAACGTTTTAAGTTTTGTTTATGTTTGCGAAAAACATTTCTTCAGAATTGACATTCCAATAATTAACAACATGTTTCATGTCCTCGTTAGTATAGTGGTAAGTATCCCCGCCTGTCACGCGGGAGACCGGGCTTCGATTCCCCGACGGGGAGCGTTTGGTATTTTTTCTGCATTATCTGTGAGATTTTAGTTGACAACAGTTGACTTTCAACGCCAAAAAAGTACAAAAATCCATTACTAACATGCTTTTTCTGGTTTGAACAGATTCCTTGAGAAACCTCAAAGTTTTGTGCAAGAATGTCTGAAATCAGAAAAATGATGTGCACTAGTTTAATATTTTGCTTTATTGCAAGTGATGAAAATAAGCACATGACTGCTTGAAGACGAAGACACGAAAAAGCCACAAAAAGAAGGTAATTGCGAAAGTACATCAACGCGATGGAACAAACTTGATGAAAACATCTATATATATTTCAACGCATATCTTTAATAAGTAAAATATGTCTTTCATATGCTCTTGAAGTTACCAGTGTTCTATTACACTGCTGTTAGCATTTGTCGACAATGGCGGCCATGTTGCGTTCTGAGGACTTGAGAAACAAGGGAAGAACAAGTACGAGTAGATTTGGAAGATGATTCAATGTCCGATATAGGTTTAAAAGCCGTTTTTCTTGCAAGCGGTACCGCTGCCTTTCCTCTGTAACAGTGAACAACATTAGTTGGGCTGCTGAATGATTTTCTTGCTCGTTTCGTTGATTGAAAGGTTTCATTTTCATGAGAGTTTAAATGAGACTCATCAGTTAGCGAGCAATTATCGTCATCGTCTTCGGTGCGAGAGCGCTTTTTCGAAATTACAGCACCCCGCTTTGACACAAAACTGTTATCGAACCTATTGCGTAACCGATTCCTGGGACAGGAATAAGCTCTTTGGATTTTTCTTTTGCTCACCAGTTCGACCTTCAACGTTTCATCAAGAGCCTGCGAAAAAAGATTACGTTCGTAAAAACAGTTTGTTCAAAGTTAAGATTGACAACAATATGAAAGTGGTCAAGTAATTTAGTTAATTTTGCCGTAACACTTGTGTACAACTTACCATGCTAAGGAGATAAACTGCTACATCCGGGGTGGTATTCATCAAATTGTTTTGCATTGTTTCTTTTCAACAAATAGTTGTTGTTTTATTCAAGAAGTTCGATGGTGTGGACTATCAGCCAACCATTATATACGTAACTTTGCCAGAAAAAAAGTTTAAGAAGTCAACGTGTTTTTCAAGTGCCGCGTTTAAACTTTGCGTTTCGACTTCGTATCAGACATTTATTTTGTTTAATGAGATAAGACTGCTTATCAGAAAAAGTCCGCTCTTCAAAGTTAGCGTGGTACGCTTATAGTGATTAACTAACGTTTTAAGTTTTGTTTATGTTTGCGAAAAACATTTCTTCAGAATTGACATTCCAATAATTAACAACATGTTTCATGTCCTCGTTAGTATAGTGGTAAGTATCCCCGCCTGTCACGCGGGAGACCGGGGTTCGATTCCCCGACGGGGAGCGTTTGGTATTTTTTCTGCATTATCTGTGAGATTTTAGTTGACAACAGTTGACTTTCAACGCCAAAAAAGTACAAAAATCCATTACTAACATGCTTTTTCTGGTTTGAACAGATTCCTTGAGAAACCTCAAAGTTTTGTGCAAGAATGTCTGAAATCAGAAAAATGATGTGCACTAGTTTAATATTTTGCTTTATTGCAAGTGATGAAAATAAGCACATGACTGCTTGAAGACGAAGACACGAAAAAGCCACAAAAAGAAGGTAATTGCGAAAGTACATCAACGCGATGGAACAAACTTGATGAAAACATCTATATATATTTCAACGCATATCTTTAATAAGTAAAATATGTCTTTCATATGCTCTTGAAGTTACCAGTGTTCTATTACACTGCTGTTAGCATTTGTCGACAATGGCGGCCATGTTGCGTTCTGAGGACTTGAGAAACAAGGGAAGAACAAGTACGAGTAGATTTGGAAGATGATTCAATGTCCGATATAGGTTTAAAAGCCGTTTTTCTTGCAAGCGGTACCGCTGCCTTTCCTCTGTAACAGTGACCAACATTAGTTGGGCTGCTGAATGATTTTCTTGCTCGTTTCGTTGATTGAAAGGTTTCATTTTCATGAGAGTTTAAATGAGACTCATCAGTTAGCGAGCAATTATCGTCATCGTCTTCGGTGCGAGAGCGCTTTTTCGAAATTACAGCACCCCGCTTTGACACAAAACTGTTATCGAACCTATTGCGTAACCGATTCCTGGGACAGGAATAAGCTCTTTGGATTTTTCTTTTGCTCACCAGTTCGACCTTCAACGTTTCATCAAGAGCCTGCGAAAAAAGATTACGTTCGTAAAAACAGTTTGTTCAAAGTTAAGATTGACAACAATATGAAAGTGGTCAAGTAATTTAGTTAATTTTGCCGTAACACTTGTGTACAACTTACCATGCTAAGGAGATAAACTGCTACATCCGGGGTGGTATTCATCAAATTGTTTTGCATTGTTTCTTTTCAACAAATAGTTGTTGTTTTATTCAAGAAGTTCGATGGTGTGGACTATCAGCCAACCATTATATACGTAACTTTGCCAGAAAAAAAGTTTAAGAAGTCAACGTGTTTTTCAAGTGCCGCGTTTAAACTTTGCGTTTCGACTTCGTATCAGACATTTATTTTGTTTAATGAGATAAGACTGCTTATCAGAAAAAGTCCGCTCTTCAAAGTTAGCGTGGTACGCTTATAGTGATTAACTAACGTTTTAAGTTTTGTTTATGTTTGCGAAAAACATTTCTTCAGAATTGACATTCCAATAATTAACAACATGTTTCATGTCCTCGTTAGTATAGTGGTAAGTATCCCCGCCTGTCACGCGGGAGACCGGGCTTCGATTCCCCGACGGGGAGCGTTTGGTATTTTTTCTGCATTATCTGTGAGATTTTAGTTGACAACAGTTGACTTTCAACGCCAAAAAAGTACAAAAATCCATTACTAACATGCTTTTTCTGGTTTGAACAGATTCCTTGAGAAACCTCAAAGTTTTGTGCAAGAATGTCTGAAATCAGAAAAATGATGTGCACTAGTTTAATATTTTGCTTTATTGCAAGTGATGAAAATAAGCACATGACTGCTTGAAGACGAAGACACGAAAAAGCCACAAAAAGAAGGTAATTGCGAAAGTACATCAACGCGATGGAACAAACTTGATGAAAACATCTATATATATTTCAACGCATATCTTTAATAAGTAAAATATGTCTTTCATATGCTCTTGAAGTTACCAGTGTTCTATTACACTGCTGTTAGCATTTGTCGACAATGGCGGCCATGTTGCGTTCTGAGGACTTGAGAAACAAGGGAAGAACAAGTACGAGTAGATTTGGAAGATGATTCAATGTCCGATATAGGTTTAAAAGCCGTTTTTCTTGCAAGCGGTACCGCTGCCTTTCCTCTGTAACAGTGACCAACATTAGTTGGGCTGCTGAATGATTTTCTTGCTCGTTTCGTTGATTGAAAGGTTTCATTTTCATGAGAGTTTAAATGAGACTCATCAGTTAGCGAGCAATTATCGTCATCGTCTTCGGTGCGAGAGCGCTTTTTCGAAATTACAGCACCCCGCTTTGACACAAAACTGTTATCGAACCTATTGCGTAACCGATTCCTGGGACAGGAATAAGCTCTTTGGATTTTTCTTTTGCTCACCAGTTCGACCTTCAACGTTTCATCAAGAGCCTGCGAAAAAAGATTACGTTCGTAAAAACAGTTTGTTCAAAGTTAAGATTGACAACAATATGAAAGTGGTCAAGTAATTTAGTTAATTTTGCCGTAACACTTGTGTACAACTTACCATGCTAAGGAGATAAACTGCTACATCCGGGGTGGTATTCATCAAATTGTTTTGCATTGTTTCTTTTCAACAAATAGTTGTTGTTTTATTCAAGAAGTTCGATGGTGTGGACTATCAGCCAACCATTATATACGTAACTTTGCCAGAAAAAAAGTTTAAGAAGTCAACGTGTTTTTCAAGTGCCGCGTTTAAACTTTGCGTTTCGACTTCGTATCAGACATTTATTTTGTTTAATGAGATAAGACTGCTTATCAGAAAAAGTCCGCTCTTCAAAGTTAGCGTGGTACGCTTATAGTGATTAACTAACGTTTTAAGTTTTGTTTATGTTTGCGAAAAACATTTCTTCAGAATTGACATTCCAATAATTAACAACATGTTTCATGTCCTCGTTAGTATAGTGGTAAGTATCCCCGCCTGTCACGCGGGAGACCGGGGTTCGATTCCCCGACGGGAAGCGTTTGTTATTTTTTCTGCATTATCTGTGAGATTTTAGTTGACAACAGTTGACTTTCAACGCCAAAAAAGTACAAAAATGCATTACTAACATGCTTTTTCTGGTTTGAACAGATTCCTTGAGAAACCTCAAAGTTTTGTGCAACTATGTCTGAAATCAGAAAAATGATGTGCACTAGTTTAATATTTTGCTTTATTGCAAGTGATGAAAATAAGCACATGACTGCTTGAAGACGAAGACACAAAAAAGCCACAAAAAGAAGGTAATTGCGAAAGTACATCAACGCGATGGAACAAACTTGATGAAAACATCTATATATATTTCAACGCATATCTTTAATAAGTAAAATATGTCTTTCATATGCTCTTGAAGTTACCAGTGTTCTATTACACTGCTGTTAGCATTTGTCGACAATGGCGGCCATGTTGCGTTCTGAGGACTTGAGAAACAAGGGAAGAACAAGAACGAGTAGATTTGGAAGATGATTCAATGTCCGATATAGGTTTAAAAGCCGTTTTTCTTGCAAGCGGTACCGCTGCCTTTCCTCTGTAACAGTGACCAACATTAGTTGGGCTGCTGAATGATTTTCTTGCTCGTTTCGTTGATTGAAAGGTTTCATTTTCATGAGAGTTTAAATGAGACTCATCAGTTAGCGAGCAATTATCGTCATCGTCTTCGGTGCGAGAGCGCTTTTTCGAAATTACAGCACCCCGCTTTGACACAAAACTGTTATCGAACCTATTGCGTAACCGATTCCTGGGACTGGAATAAGCTCTTTGGATTTTTCTTTTGCTCACCAGTTCGACCTTCAACGTTTCATCAAGAGCCTGCGAAAAAAGATTACGTTCGTAAAAACAGTTTGTTCAAAGTTAAGATTGACAACAATATGAAAGTGGTCAAGTAATTTAGTTAATTTTGCCGTAACACTTGTGTACAACTTACCATGCTAAGGAGATAAACTGCTACATCCGGGGTGGTATTCATCAAATTGTTTTGCATTGTTTCTTTTCAACAAATAGTTGTTGTTTTATTCAAGAAGTTCGATGGTGTGGACTATCAGCCAACCATTATATACGGAACTTTGCCAGAAAAAAAGTTTAAGAAGTCAACGTGTTTTTCAAGTGCCGCGTTTAAACTTTGCGTTTCGACTTCGTATCAGACATTTATTTTGTTTAATGAGATAAGACTGCTTATCAGAAAAAGTCCGCTCTTTAAAGTTAGCGTGGTACGCTTATAGTGATTAACTAACGTTTTAAGTTTTGTTTATGTTTGCGAAAAACATTTCTTCAGAATTGACATTCCAATAATTAACAACATGTTTCATGTCCTCGTTAGTATAGTGGTAAGTATCCCCGCCTGTCACGCGGGAGACCGGGCTTCGATTCCCCGACGGGGAGCGTTTGGTATTTTTTCTGCATTATCTGTGAGATTTTAGTTGACAACAGTTGACTTTCAACGCCAAAAAAGTACAAAAATCCATTACTAACATGCTTTTTCTGGTTTGAACAGATTCCTTGAGAAACCTCAAAGTTTTGTGCAACAATGTCTGAAATCAGAAAAATGATGTGCACTAGTTTAATATTTTGCTTTATTGCAAGTGATGAAAATAAGCACATGACTGCTTGAAGACGAAGACACGAAAAAGCCACAAAAAGAAGGTAATTGCGAAAGTACATCAACGCGATGGAACAAACTTGATGAAAACATCTATATATATTTCAACGCATATCTTTAATAAGTAAAATATGTCTTTCATATGCTCTTGAAGTTACCAGTGTTCTATTACACTGCTGTTAGCATTTCTCGACAATGGCGGCCATGTTACGTTCTGAGGACTTGAGAAACAAGGGAAGAACAAGAACGAGTAGATTTGGAAGATGATTCAATGTCCGATATAGGTTTAAAAGCCGTTTTTCTTGCAAGCGGTACCGCTGCCTTTCCTCTGTAACAGTGACCAACATTAGTTGGGCTGCTGAATGATTTTCTTGCTCGTTTCGTTGATTGAAAGGTTTCATTTTCATGAGAGTTTAAATGAGACTCATCAGTTAGCGAGCAATTATCGTCATCGTCTTCGGTGCGAGAGCGCTTTTTCGAAATTACAGCACCCCGCTTTGACACAAAACTGTTATCGAACCTATTGCGTAACCGATTCCTGGGACAGGAATAAGCTCTTTGGATTTTTCTTTTGCTCACCAGTTCGACCTTCAACGTTTCATCAAGAGCCTGCGAAAAAAGATTACGTTCGTAAAAACAGTTTGTTCAAAGTTAAGATTGACAACAATATGAAAGTGGTCAAGTAATTTAGTTAATTTTGCCGTAACACTTGTGTACAACTTACCATGCTAAGGAGATAAACTGCTACATCCGGGGTGGTATTCATCAATTTGTTTTGCATTGTTTCTTTTCAACAAATAGTTGTTGTTTTATTCAAGAAGTTCGATGGTGTGGACTATCAGCCAACCATTATATACGTAACTTTGCCAGAAAACAAGTTTAAGAAGTCAACGTGTTTTTCAAGTGCCGCGTTTAAACTTTGCGTTTCGACTTCGTATCAGACATTTATTTTGTTTAATGAGATAAGACTGCTTATCAGAAAAAGTCCGCTCTTCAAAGTTAGCGTGGTACGCTTATAGTGATTAACTAACGTTTTAAGTTTTGTTTATGTTTGCGAAAAACATTTCTTCAGAATTGACATTCCAATAATTAACAACATGTTTCATGTCCTCGTTAGTATAGGGGTAAGTATCCCCGCCTGTCACGCGGGAGACCGGGGTTCGATTCCCCGACGGGGAGCGTTTGTTATTTTTTCTGCATTATCTGTGAGATTTTAGTTGACAACAGTTGACTTTCAACGCCAAAAAAGTACAAAAATGCATTACTAACATGCTTTTTCTGGTTTGAACAGATTCCTTGAGAAACCTCAAAGTTTTGTGCAAGAATGTCTGAAATCAGAAGAATGATGTGCACTAGTTTAATATTTTGCTTTATTGCAAGTGATGAAAATAAGCACATGACTGCTTGAAGACGAAGACACGAAAAAGCCACAAAAAGAAGGTAATTGCGAAAGTACATCAACGCGATGGAACAAACTTGATGAAAACATCTATATATATTTCAACGCATATCTTTAATAAGTAAAATATGTCTTTCATATGCTCTTGAAGTTACCAGTGTTCTATTACACTGCTGTTAGCATTTCTTGACAATGGCGGCCATGTTGCGTTCTGAGGACTTGAGAAACAAGGGAAGAACAAGAACGAGTAGATTTGGAAGATGATTCAATGTCCGATATAGGTTTAAAAGCCGTTTTTCTTGCAAGCGGTACCGCTGCCTTTCCTCTGTAACAGTGACCAACATTAGTTGGGCTGCTGAATGATTTTCTTGCTCGTTTCGTTGATTGAAAGGTTTCATTTTCATGAGAGTTTAAATGAGACTCATCAGTTAGCGAGCAATTATCGTCATCGTCTTCGGTGCGAGAGCGCTTTTTCGAAATTACAGCACCCCGCTTTGACACAAAACTGTTATCGAACCTATTGCGTAACCGATTCCTGGGACAGGAATAAGCTCTTTGGATTTTTCTTTTGCTCACCAGTTCGACCTTCAACGTTTCATCAAGAGCCTGCGAAAAAAGATTACGTTCGTAAAAACAGTTTGTTCAAAGTTAAGATTGACAACAATATGAAAGTGGTCAAGTAATTTAGTTAATTTTGCCGTAACACTTGTGTACAACTTACCATGCTAAGGAGATAAACTGCTACATCCGGGGTGGTATTCATCAATTTGTTTTGCATTGTTTCTTTTCAACAAATAGTTGTTGTTTTATTCAAGAAGTTCGATGGTGTGGACTATCAGCCAACCATTATATACGGAACTTTGCCAGAAAACAAGTTTAAGAAGTCAACGTGTTTTTCAAGTGCCGCGTTTAAACTTTGCGTTTCGACTTCGTATCAGACATTTATTTTGTTTAATGAGATAAGACTGCTTATCAGAAAAAGTCCGCTCTTCAAAGTTAGCGTGGTACGCTTATAGTGATTAACTAACGTTTTAAGTTTTGTTTATGTTTGCGAAAAACATTTCTTCAGAATTGACATTCCAATAATTAACAACATGTTTCATGTCCTCGTTAGTATAGGGGTAAGTATCCCCGCCTGTCACGCGGGAGACCGGGGTTCGATTCCCCGACGGGGAGCGTTTGTTATTTTTTCTGCATTATCTGTGAGATTTTAGTTGACAACAGTTGACTTTCAACGCCAAAAAAGTACAAAAATCCATTACTAACATGCTTTTTCTGGTTTGAACAGATTCCTTGAGAAACCTCAAAGTTTTGTGCAAGAATGTCTGAAATCAGAAGAATGATGTGCACTAGTTTAATATTTTGCTTTATTGCAAGTGATGAAAATAAGCACATGACTGCTTGAAGACGAAGACACGAAAAAGCCACAAAAAGAAGGTAATTGCGAAAGTACATCAACGCGATGGAACAAACTTGATGAAAACATCTATATATATTTCAACGCATATCTTTAATAAGTAAAATATGTCTTTCATATGCTCTTGAAGTTACCAGTGTTCTATTACACTGCTGTTAGCATTTGTCGACAATGGCGGCCATGTTGCGTTCTGAGGACTTGAGAAACAAGGGAAGAACAAGAACGAGTAGATTTGGAAGATGATTCAATGTCCGATATAGGTTTAAAAGCCGTTTTTCTTGCAAGCGGTACCGCTGCCTTTCCTCTGTAACAGTGACCAACATTAGTTGGGCTGCTGAATGATTTTCTTGCTCGTTTCGTTGATTGAAAGGTTTCATTTTCATGAGAGTTTAAATGAGACTCATCAGTTAGCGAGCAATTATCGTCATCGTCTTCGGTGCGAGAGCGCTTTTTCGAAATTACAGCACCCCGCTTTGACACAAAACTGTTATCGAACCTATTGCGTAACCGATTCCTATGTAACAGTGAACAACATTAGATGGGCTGCTGAATGATTTTCTTGCTCGTTTCGTTGATTGAAAGGTTTCATTTTCATGAGAGTTTAAATGAGACTCATCAGTTAGCGAGCAATTATTGTCATCGTCTTCGGTGCGAGAGCGCTTTTTCGAAATTACAGCACCCCGCTTTGACACAAAACTGTTATCGAACCTATTGCGTAACCGATTCCTGGGACAGGAATAAGCTCTTTGGATTTTTCTTTTGCTCACCAGTTCGACCTTCAACGTTTCATCAAGAGCCTGCGAAAAAAGATTACGTTCGTAAAAACAGTTTGTTCAAAGTTAAGATTGACAACAATATGAAAGTGGTCAAGTAATTTAGTTAATTTTGCCGTAACACTTGTGTACAACTTACCATGCTAAGGAGATAAACTGCTACATCCGGGGTGGTATTCATCAATTTGTTTTGCATTGTTTCTTTTCAACAAATAGTTGTTGTTTTATTCAAGAAGTTCGATGGTGTGGACTATCAGCCAACCATTATATACGGAACTTTGCCAGAAAAAAAGTTTAAGAAGTCAACGTGTTTTTCAAGTGCCGCGTTTAAACTTTGCGTTTCGACTTCGTATCAGACATTTATTTTGTTTAATGAGATAAGACTGCTTATCAGAAAAAATCCGCTCTTCAAAGTTAGCGTGGTACGCTTATAGTGATTAACTAACGTTTTAAGTTTTGTTTATGTTTGCGAAAAACATTTCTTCAGAATTGACATTCCAATAATTAACAACATGTTTCATGTCCTCGTTAGTATAGTGGTAAGTATCCCCGCCTGTCACGCGGGAGACCGGGGTTCGATTCCCCGACGGGGAGCGTTTGTTATTTATTCTGCATTATCTGTGAGATTTTAGTTGACAACAGTTGACTTTCAACGCCAAAAAAGTACAAAAATCCATTACTAACATGCTTTTTCTGGTTTGAACAGATTCCTTGAGAAACCTCAAAGTTTTGTGCAAGAATGTCTGAAATCAAAAAAATGATGTGCACTAGTTTAATATTTTGCTTTATTGCAAGTGATGAAAATAAGCACATGACTGCTTGAAGACGAAGACACGAAAAAGCCACAAAAAGAAGGTAATTGCGAAAGTACATCCACGCGATGGAACAAACTTGATGAAAACATCTATATATATTTCAACGCATATCTTTAATAAGTAAAATATGTCTTTCATATGCTCTTGAAGTTACCAGTGTTCTATTACACTGCTGTTAGCATTTCTCGACAATGGCGGCCATGTTGCGTTCTGAGGACTTGAGAAACAAGGGAAGAACAAGAACGAGTAGATTTGGAAGATGATTCAATGTCCGATATAGGTTTAAAAGCCGTTTTCTTGCAAGCGGTACCGCTGCCTTTCCTCTGTAACAGTGACCAACATTAGTTGGGCTGCTGAATGATTTTCTTGCTCGTTTCGTTGATTGAAAGGTTTCATTTTCATGAGAGTTTAAATGAGACTCATCAGTTAGCGAGCAATTATTGTCATCGTCTTCGGTGCGAGAGCGCTTTTTCGAAATTACAGCACCCCGCTTTGACACAAAACTGTTATCGAACCTATTGCGTAACCGATTCCTGGGACAGGAATAAGCTCTTTGGATTTTTCTTTTGCTCACCAGTTCGACCTTCAACGTTTCATCAAGAGCCTGCGAAAAAAGATTACGTTCGTAAAAACAGTTTGTTCAAAGTTAAGATTGACAACAATATGAAAGTGGTCAAGTAATTTAGTTAATTTTGCCGTAACACTTGTGTACAACTTACCATGCTAAGGAGATAAACTGCTACATCCGGGGTGGTATTCATCAATTTGTTTTGCATTGTTTCTTTTCAACAAATAGTTGTTGTTTTATTCAAGAAGTTCGATGGTGTGGACTATCAGCCAACCATTATATACGTAACTTTGCCAGAAAAAAAGTTTAAGAAGTCAACGTGTTTTTCAAGTGCCGCGTTTAAACTTTGCGTTTCGACTTCGTATCAGACATTTATTTTGTTTAATGAGATAAGACTGCTGATCAGAAAAAGTCCGCTCTTTAAAGTTAGCGTGGTACGCTTATAGTGATTAACTAACGTTTAAAGTTTTGTTTATGTTTGCGAAAAACATTTCTTCAGAATTGACATTCCAATAATTAACAACATGTTTTATGTCCTCATTAGTATAGTGGTAAGTATCCCCGCCTGTCACGCGGGAGACCGGGGTTCGATTCCCCGACGGGGAGCGTTTGGTATTTTTTCTGCATTATCTGTGAGATTTTAGTTGACAACAGTTGACTTTCAACGCCAAAAAAGTACAAAAATCCATTACTAACATGCTTTTTCTGGTTTGAACAGATTCCTTGAGAAACCTCAAAGTTTTGTGCAACAATGTCTGAAATCAAAAAAATGATGTGCACTAGTTTAATATTTTGCTTTATTGCAAGTGATGAAAATAAGCACATGACTGCTTGAAGACGAAGACACGAAAAAGACACAAAAAGAAGGTAATTGCGAAAGTACATCAACGCGATGGAACAAACTTGATGAAAACATCTATATATATTTCAACGCATATCTTTAATAAGTAAAATATGTCTTTCATATGCTCTTGAAGTTACCAGTGTTCTATTACACTGCTGTTAGCATTTGTCGACAATGGCGGCCATGTTGCGTTCTGAGGACTTGAGAAACAAGGGAAGAACAAGAACGAGTAGATTTGGAAGATGATTCAATGTCCGATATAGGTTTAAAAGCCGTTTTTCTTGCAAGCGGTACCGCTGCCTTTCCTCTGTAACAGTGAACAACATTAGTTGGGCTGCTGAATGATTTTCTTGCTCGTTTCGTTGATTGAAAGGTTTCATTTTCATGAGAGTTTAAATGAGACTCATCAGTTAGCGAGCAATTATTGTCATCGTCTTCGGTGCGAGAGCGCTTTTTCGAAATTACAGCACCCCGCTTTGACACAAAACTGTTATCGAACCTATTGCGTAACCGATTCCTGGGACAGGAATAAGCTCTTTGGATTTTTCTTTTGCTCACCAGTTCGACCTTCAACGTTTCATCAAGAGCCTGCGAAAAAAGATTACGTTCGTAAAAACAGTTTGTTCAAAGTTAAGATTGACAACAATATGAAAGTGGTCAAGTAATTTAGTTAATTTTGCCGTAACACTTGTGTACAACTTACCATGCTAAGGAGATAAACTGCTACATCCGGGGTGGTATTCATCAATTTGTTTTGCATTGTTTCTTTTCAACAAATAGTTGTTGTTTTATTCAAGAAGTTCGATGGTGTGGACTATCAGCCAACCATTATATACGTAACTTTGCCAGAAAAAAAGTTTAAGAAGTCAACGTGTTTTTCAAGTGCCGCGTTTAAACTTTGCGTTTCGACTTCGTATCAGACATTTATTTTGTTTAATGAGATAAGACTGCTTATCAGAAAAATTCCGCTCTTCAAAGTTAGCGTGGTACGCTTATAGTGATTAACTAACGTTTTAAGTTTTGTTTATGTTTGCGAAAAACATTTCTTCAGAATTGATATTCCAATAATTAACAACATGTTTCATGTCCTCGTTAGTATAGTGGTAAGTATCCCCGCCTGTCACGCGTGAGACCGGGGTTCGATTCCCCGACGGGGAGCGTTTGTTATTTTTTCTGCATTATCTGTGAGATTTTAGTTGACAACAGTTGACTTTCAACGCCAAAAAAGTACAAAAATCCATTACTAACATGCTTTTTCTGGTTTGAACAGATTCCTTGAGAAACCTCAAAGTTTTGTGCAACAATGTCTGAAATCAAAAAAATGATGTGCACTAGTTTAATATTTTGCTTTATTGCAAGTGATGAAAATAAGCACATGACTGCTTGAAGACGAAGACACGAAAAAGACACAAAAAGAAGGTAATTGCGAAAGTACATCAACGCGATGGAACAAACTTGATGAAAACATCTATATATATTTCAACGCATATCTTTAATAAGTAAAATATGTCTTTCATATGGTCTTGAAGTTACCAGTGTTCTATTACACTGCTGTTAGCATTTGTCGACAATGGCGGCCATGTTGCGTTCTGAGGACTTGAGAAACAAGGGAAGAACAAGAACGAGTAGATTTGGAAGATGATTCAATGTCCGATATAGGTTTAAAAGCCGTTTTTCTTGCAAGCGGTACCGCTGCCTTTCCTCTGTAACAGTGAACAACATTAGTTGGGCTGCTGAATGATTTTCTTGCTCGTTTCGTTGATTGAAAGGTTTCATTTTCATGAGAGTTTAAATGAGACTCATCAGTTAGCGAGCAATTATTGTCATCGTCTTCGGTGCGAGAGCGCTTTTTCGAAATTACAGCACCCCGCTTTGACACAAAACTGTTATCGAACCTATTGCGTAACCGATTCCTGGGACAGGAATAAGCTCTTTGGATTTTTCTTTTGCTCACCAGTTCGACCTTCAACGTTTCATCAAGAGCCTGCGAAAAAAGATTACGTTCGTAAAAACAGTTTGTTCAAAGTTAAGATTGACAACAATATGAAAGTGGTCAAGTAATTTAGTTAATTTTGCCGTAACACTTGTGTACAACTTACCATGCTAAGGAGATAAACTGCTACATCCGGGGTGGTATTCATCAATTTGTTTTGCATTGTTTCTTTTCAACAAATAGTTGTTGTTTTATTCAAGAAGTTCGATGGTGTGGACTATCAGCCAACCATTATATACGTAACTTTGCCAGAAAAAAAGTTTAAGAAGTCAACGTGTTTTTCAAGTGCCGCGTTTAAACTTTGCGTTTCGACTTCGTATCAGACATTTATTTTGTTTAATGAGATAAGACTGCTTATCAGAAAAAGTCCGCTCTTCAAAGTTAGCGTGGTACGCTTATAGTGATTAACTAACGTTTTAAGTTTTGTTTATGTTTGCGAAAAACATTTCTTCACAATTGACATTCCAATAATTAACAACATGTTTCATGTCCTCGTTAGTATAGTGGTAAGTATCCCCGCCTGTCACGCGTGAGACCGGTGTTCGATTCCCCGACGGTGAGCGTTTGTTATTTTTTCTGCATTATCTGTGAGATTTTAGTTGACAACAGTTGACTTTCAACGCCAAAAAAGTACAAAAATGCATTACTAACATGCTTTTTCTGGTTTGAACAGATTCCTTGAGAAACCTCAAAGTTTTGTGCAACAATGTCTGAAATCAGAAAAATGATGTGCACTAGTTTAATATTTTGCTTTATTGCAAGTGATGAAAATAAGCACATGACTGCTTGAAGACGAAGACACGAAAAAGCCACAAAAAGAAGGTAATTGCGAAAGTACATCAACGCGATGGAACAAACTTGATGAAAACATCTAAGTTGTATCTATTTCAACGCATATCTTTAATAAGTAAAATATGTCTTTCATATGGTCTTGAAGTTACCAGTGTTCTATTACACTGCTGTTAGCATTTGTCGACAATGGCGGCCATGTTGCGTTCTGAGGACTTGAGAAACAAGGGAAGAACAAGAACGAGTAGATTTGGAAGATGATTCAATGTCCGATATAGGTTTAAAAGCCGTTTTTCTTGCAAGCGGTACCGCTGCCTTTCCTCTGTAACAGTGAACAACATTAGTTGGGCTGCTGAATGATTTTCTTGCTCGTTTCGTTGATTGAAAGGTTTCATTTTCATGAGAGTTTAAATGAGACTCATCAGTTAGCGAGCAATTATTGTCATCGTCTTCGGTGCGAGAGCGCTTTTTCGAAATTACAGCACCCCGCTTTGACACAAAACTGTTATCGAACCTATTGCGTAACCGATTCCTGGGACAGGAATAAGCTCTTTGGATTTTTCTTTTGCTCACCAGTTCGACCTTCAACGTTTCATCAAGAGCCTGCGAAAAAAGATTACGTTCGTAAAAACAGTTTGTTCAAAGTTAAGATTGACAACAATATGAAAGTGGTCAAGTAATTTAGTTAATTTTGCCGTAACACTTGTGTACAACTTACCATGCTAAGGAGATAAACTGCTACATCCGGGGTGGTATTCATCAATTTGTTTTGCATTGTTTCTTTTCAACAAATAGTTGTTGTTTTATTCAAGAAGTTCGATGGTGTGGACTATCAGCCAACCATTATATACGTAACTTTGCCAGAAAAAAAGTTTAAGAAGTCAACGTGTTTTTCAAGTGCCGCGTTTAAACTTTGCGTTTCGACTTCGTATCAGACATTTATTTTGTTTAATGAGATAAGACTGCTTATCAGAAAAAATCCGCTCTTCAAAGTTAGCGTGGTACGCTTATAGTGATTAACTAACGTTTTAAGTTTTGTTTATGTTTGCGAAAAACATTTCTTCAGAATTGATATTCCAATAATTAACAACATGTTTCATGTCCTCGTTAGTATAGTGGTAAGTATCCCCGCCTGTCACGCGTGAGACCGGGGTTCGATTCCCCGACGGGGAGCGTTTGTTATTTTTTCTGCATTATCTGTGAGATTTTAGTTGACAACAGTTGACTTTCAACGCCAAAAAAGTACAAAAATCCATTACTAACATGCTTTTTCTGGTTTGAACAGATTCCTTGAGAAACCTCAAAGTTTTGTGCAACAATGTCTGAAATCAAAAAAATGATGTGCACTAGTTTAATATTTTGCTTTATTGCAAGTGATGAAAATAAGCACATGACTGCTTGAAGACGAAGACACGAAAAAGACACAAAAAGAAGGTAATTGCGAAAGTACATCAACGCGATGGAACAAACTTGATGAAAACATCTATATATATTTCAACGCATATCTTTAATAAGTAAAATATGTCTTTCATATGGTCTTGAAGTTACCAGTGTTCTATTACACTGCTGTTAGCATTTGTCGACAATGGCGGCCATGTTGCGTTCTGAGGACTTGAGAAACAAGGGAAGAACAAGAACGAGTAGATTTGGAAGATGATTCAATGTCCGATATAGGTTTAAAAGCCGTTTTTCTTGCAAGCGGTACCGCTGCCTTTCCTCTGTAACAGTGAACAACATTAGTTGGGCTGCTGAATGATTTTCTTGCTCGTTTCGTTGATTGAAAGGTTTCATTTTCATGAGAGTTTAAATGAGACTCATCAGTTAGCGAGCAATTATTGTCATCGTCTTCGGTGCGAGAGCGCTTTTTCGAAATTACAGCACCCCGCTTTGACACAAAACTGTTATTGAACCTATTGCGTAACCGATTCCTGGGACAGGAATAAGCTCTTTGGATTTTTCTTTTGCTCACCAGTTCGACCTTCAACGTTTCATCAAGAGCCTGCGAAAAAAGATTACGTTCGTAAAAACAGTTTGTTCAAAGTTAAGATTGACAACAATATGAAAGTGGTCAAGTAATTTAGTTAATTTTGCCGTAACACTTGTGTACAACTTACCATGCTAAGGAGATAAACTGCTACATCCGGGGTGGTATTCATCAATTTGTTTTGCATTGTTTCTTTTCAACAAATAGTTGTTGTTTTATTCAAGAAGTTCGATGGTGTGGACTATCAGCCAACCATTATATACGTAACTTTGCCAGAAAACAAGTTTAAGAAGTCAACGTGTTTTTCAAGTGCCGCGTTTAAACTTTGCGTTTCGACTTCGTATCAGACATTTATTTTGTTTAATGAGATAAGACTGCTTATCAGAAAAAATCCGCTCTTCAAAGTTAGCGTGGTACGCTTATAGTGATTAACTAACGTTTTAAGTTTTGTTTATGTTTGCGAAAAACATTTCTTCAGAATTGACATTCCAATAATTAACAACATGTTTCATGTCCTCGTTAGTATAGTGGTAAGTATCCCCGCCTGTCACGCGGGAGACCGGGGTTCGATTCCCCGACTGGGAGCGTTTGTTATTTTTTCTGCATTATCTGTGAGATTTTAGTTGACAACAGTTGACTTTCAACGCCAAAAAAGTACAAAAATCCATTACTAACATGCTTTTTCTGGTTTGAACAGATTCCTTGAGAAACCTCAAAGTTTTGTGCAACAATGTCTGAAATCAAAAAAATGATGTGCACTAGTTTAATATTTTGCTTTATTGCAAGTGATGAAAATAAGCACATGACTGCTTGAAGACGAAGACACGAAAAAGACACAAAAAGAAGGTAATTGCGAAAGTACATCAACGCGATGGAACAAACTTGATGAAAACATCTATATATATTTCAACGCATATCTTTAATAAGTAAAATATGTCTTTCATATGCTCTTGAAGTTACCAGTGTTCTATTACACTGCTGTTAGCATTTGTCGACAATGGCGGCCATGTTGCGTTCTGAGGACTTGAGAAACAAGGGAAGAACAAGAACGAGTAGATTTGGAAGATGATTCAATGTCCGATATAGGTTTAAAAGCCGTTTTTCTTGCAAGCGGTACCGCTGCCTTTCCTCTGTAACAGTGACCAACATTAGTTGGGCTGCTGAATGATTTTCTTGCTCGTTTCGTTGATTGAAAGGTTTCATTTTCATGAGAGTTTAAATGAGACTCATCAGTTAGCGAGCAATTATTGTCATCGTCTTCGGTGCGAGAGCGCTTTTTCGAAATTACAGCACCCCGCTTTGACACAAAACTGTTATTGAACCTATTGCGTAACCGATTCCTGGGACAGGAATAAGCTCTTTGGATTTTTCTTTTGCTCACCAGTTCGACCTTCAACGTTTCATCAAGAGCCTGCGAAAAAAGATTACGTTCGTAAAAACAGTTTGTTCAAAGTTAAGATTGACAACAATATGAAAGTGGTCAAGTAATTTAGTTAATTTTGCCGTAACACTTGTGTACAACTTACCATGCTAAGGAGATAAACTGCTACATCCGGGGTGGTATTCATCAATTTGTTTTGCATTGTTTCTTTTCAACAAATAGTTGTTGTTTTATTCAAGAAGTTCGATGGTGTGGACTATCAGCCAACCATTATATACGTAACTTTGCCAGAAAACAAGTTTAAGAAGTCAACGTGTTTTTCAAGTGCCGCGTTTAAACTTTGCGTTTCGACTTCGTATCAGACATTTATTTTGTTTAATGAGATAAGACTGCTTATCAGAAAAAATCCGCTCTTCAAAGTTAGCGTGGTACGCTTATAGTGATTAACTAACGTTTTAAGTTTTGTTTATGTTTGCGAAAAACATTTCTTCAGAATTGACATTCCAATAATTAACAACATGTTTCATGTCCTCGTTAGTATAGTGGTAAGTATCCCCGCCTGTCACGCGGGAGACCGGGGTTCGATTCCCCGACTGGGAGCGTTTGTTATTTTTTCTGCATTATCTGTGAGATTTTAGTTGACAACAGTTGACTTTCAACGCCAAAAAAGTACAAAAATCCATTACTAACATGCTTTTTCTGGTTTGAACAGATTCCTTGAGAAACCTCAAAGTTTTGTGCAACAATGTCTGAAATCAAAAAAATGATGTGCACTAGTTTAATATTTTGCTTTATTGCAAGTGATGAAAATAAGCACATGACTGCTTGAAGACGAAGACACGAAAAAGACACAAAAAGAAGGTAATTGCGAAAGTACATCAACGCGATGGAACAAACTTGATGAAAACATCTATATATATTTCAACGCATATCTTTAATAAGTAAAATATGTCTTTCATATGCTCTTGAAGTTACCAGTGTTCTATTACACTGCTGTTAGCATTTGTCGACAATGGCGGCCATGTTGCGTTCTGAGGACTTGAGAAACAAGGGAAGAACAAGAACGAGTAGATTTGGAAGATGATTCAATGTCCGATATAGGTTTAAAAGCCGTTTTTCTTGCAAGCGGTACCGCTGCCTTTCCTCTGTAACAGTGAACAACATTAGTTGGGCTGCTGAATGATTTTCTTGCTCGTTTCGTTGATTGAAAGGTTTCATTTTCATGAGAGTTTAAATGAGACTCATCAGTTAGCGAGCAATTATTGTCATCGTCTTCGGTGCGAGAGCGCTTTTTCGAAATTACAGCACCCCGCTTTGACACAAAACTGTTATTGAACCTATTGCGTAACCGATTCCTGGGACAGGAATAAGCTCTTTGGATTTTTCTTTTGCTCACCAGTTCGACCTTCAACGTTTCATCAAGAGCCTGCGAAAAAAGATTACGTTCGTAAAAACAGTTTGTTCAAAGTTAAGATTGACAACAATATGAAAGTGGTCAAGTAATTTAGTTAATTTTGCCGTAACACTTGTGTACAACTTACCATGCTAAGGAGATAAACTGCTACATCCGGGGTGGTATTCATCAATTTGTTTTGCATTGTTTCTTTTCAACAAATAGTTGTTGTTTTATTCAAGAAGTTCGATGGTGTGGACTATCAGCCAACCATTATATACGTAACTTTGCCAGAAAACAAGTTTAAGAAGTCAACGTGTTTTTCAAGTGCCGCGTTTAAACTTTGCGTTTCGACTTCGTATCAGACATTTATTTTGTTTAATGAGATAAGACTGCTTATCAGAAAAAATCCGCTCTTCAAAGTTAGCGTGGTACGCTTATAGTGATTAACTAACGTTTTAAGTTTTGTTTATGTTTGCGAAAAACATTTCTTCAGAATTGACATTCCAATAATTAACAACATGTTTCATGTCCTCGTTAGTATAGTGGTAAGTATCCCCGCCTGTCACGCGGGAGACCGGGGTTCGATTCCCCGACTGGGAGCGTTTGGTATTTTTTCTGCATTATCTGTGAGATTTTAGTTGACAACAGTTGACTTTCAACGCCAAAAAAGTACAAAAATCCATTACTAACATGCTTTTTCTGGTTTGAACAGATTCCTTGAGAAACCTCAAAGTTTTGTGCAACAATGTCTGAAATCAAAAAAATGATGTGCACTAGTTTAATATTTTGCTTTATTGCAAGTGATGAAAATAAGCACATGACTGCTTGAAGACGAAGACACGAAAAAGACACAAAAAGAAGGTAATTGCGAAAGTACATCAACGCGATGGAACAAACTTGATGAAAACATCTATATATATTTCAACGCATATCTTTAATAAGTAAAATATGTCTTTCATATGCTCTTGAAGTTACCAGTGTTCTATTACACTGCTGTTAGCATTTGTCGACAATGGCGGCCATGTTGCGTTCTGAGGACTTGAGAAACAAGGGAAGAACAAGAACGAGTAGATTTGGAAGATGATTCAATGTCCGATATAGGTTTAAAAGCCGTTTTTCTTGCAAGCGGTACCGCTGCCTTTCCTATGTAACAGTGAACAACATTAGTTGGGCTGCTGAATGATTTTCTTGCTCGTTTCGTTGATTGAAAGGTTTCATTTTCATGAGAGTTTAAATGAGACTCATCAGTTAGCGAGCAATTATTGTCATCGTCTTCGGTGCGAGAGCGCTTTTTCGAAATTACAGCACCCCGCTTTGACACAAAACTGTTATCGAACCTATTGCGTAACCGATTCCTGGGACAGGAATAAGCTCTTTGGATTTTTCTTTTGCTCACCAGTTCGACCTTCAACGTTTCATCAAGAGCCTGCGAAAAAAGATTACGTTCGTAAAAACAGTTTGTTCAAAGTTAAGATTGACAACAATATGAAAGTGGTCAAGTAATTTAGTTAATTTTGCCGTAACACTTGTGTACAACTTACCATGCTAAGGAGATAAACTGCTACATCCGGGGTGGTATTCATCAATTTGTTTTGCATTGTTTCTTTTCAACAAATAGTTGTTGTTTTATTCAAGAAGTTCGATGGTGTGGACTATCAGCCAACCATTATATACGTAACTTTGCCAGAAAAAAAGTTTAAGAAGTCAACGTGTTTTTCAAGTGCCGCGTTTAAACTTTGCGTTTCGACTTCGTATCAGACATTTATTTTGTTTAATGAGATAAGACTGCTTATCAGAAAAAATCCGCTCTTCAAAGTTAGCGTGGTACGCTTATAGTGATTAACTAACGTTTTAAGTTTTGTTTATGTTTGCGAAAAACATTTCTTCAGAATTGACATTCCAATAATTAACAACATGTTTCATGTCCTCGTTAGTATAGTGGTAAGTATCCCCGCCTGTCACGCGGGAGACCGGGGTTCGATTCCCCGACGGGGAGCGTTTGTTATTTTTTCTGCATTATCTGTGAGATTTTAGTTGACAACAGTTGACTTTCAACGCCAAAAAAGTACAAAAATCCACTACTAACATGCTTTTTCTGGTTTGAACAGATTCCTTGAGAAACCTCAAAGTTTTGTGCAACAATGTCTGAAATCAAAAAAATGATGTGCACTAGTTTAATATTTTGCTTTATTGCAAGTGATGAAAATAAGCACATGACTGCTTGAAGACGAAGACACGAAAAAGCCACAAAAAGAAGGTAATTGCGAAAGTACATCAACGCGATGGAACAAACTTGATGAAAACATCTATATATATTTCAACGCATATCTTTAATAAGTAAAATATGTCTTTCATATGCTCTTGAAGTTACCAGTGTTCTATTACACTGCTGTTAGCATTTGTCGACAATGGCGGCCATGTTGCGTTCTGAGGACTTGAGAAACAAGGGAAGAACAAGAACGAGTAGATTTGGAAGATGATTCAATGTCCGATATAGGTTTAAAAGCCGTTTTTCTTGCAAGCGGTACCGCTGCCTTTCCTCTGCAACAGTGAACAACATTAGTTGGGCTGCTGAATGATTTTCTTGCTCGTTTCGTTGATTGAAAGGTTTCATTTTCATGAGAGTTTAAATGAGACTCATCAGTTAGCGAGCAATTATTGTCATCGTCTTCGGTGCGAGAGCGCTTTTTCGAAATTACAGCACCCCGCTTTGACACAAAACTGTTATCGAACCTATTGCGTAACCGATTCCTGGGACAGGAATAAGCTCTTTGGATTTTTCTTTTGCTCACCAGTTCGACCTTCAACGTTTCATCAAGAGCCTGCGAAAAAAGATTACGTTCGTAAAAACAGTTTGTTCAAAGTTAAGATTGACAACAATATGAAAGTGGTCAAGTAATTTAGTTAATTTTGCCGTAACACTTGTGTACAACTTACCATGCTAAGGAGATAAACTGCTACATCCGGGTTGGTATTCATCAAATTGTTTTGCATTGTTTCTTTTCAACAAATATTTGTTGTTTTATTCAAGAAGTTCGATGGTGTGGACTATCAGCCAACCATTATATACGTAACTTTGCCAGAAAAAAAGTTTAAGAAGTCAACGTGTTTTTCAAGTGCCGCGTTTAAACTTTGCGTTTCGACTTCGTATCAGACATTTATTTTGTTTAATGAGATAAGACTGCTTATCAGAAAAAGTCCGCTCTTTAAAGTTAGCGTGGTACGCTTATAGTGATTAACTAACGTTTTAAGTTTTGTTTATGTTTGCGAAAAACATTTCTTCAGAATTGACATTCCAATAATTAACAACATGTTTCATGTCCTCGTTAGTATAGTGGTAAGTATCCCCGCCTGTCACGCGGGAGACCGGGGTTCGATTCCCCGACGGGGAGCGTTTGTTATTTTTTCTGCATTATCTGTGAGATTTTAGTTGACAACAGTTGACTTTCAACGCCAAAAAAGTACAAAAATCCATTACTAACATGCTTTTTCTGGTTTGAACAGATTCCTTGAGAAACCTCAAAGTTTTGTGCAACAATGTCTGAAATCAAAAAAATGATGTGCACTAGTTTAATATTTTGCTTTATTGCAAGTGATGAAAATAAGCACATGACTGCTTGAAGACGAAGACACGAAAAAGCCACAAAAAGAAGGTAATTGCGAAAGTACATCAACGCGATGGAACAAACTTGATGAAAACATCTATATATATTTCAACGCATATCTTTAATAAGTAAAATATGTCTTTCATATGCTCTTGAAGTTACCAGTGTTCTATTACACTGCTGTTAGCATTTGTCGACAATGGCGGCCATGTTGCGTTCTGAGGACTTGAGAAACAAGGGAAGAACAAGAACGAGTAGATTTGGAAGATGATTCAATGTCCGATATAGGTTTAAAAGCCGTTTTTCTTGCAAGCGGTACCGCTGCCTTTCCTCTGTAACAGTGACCAACATTAGTTGGGCTGCTGAATGATTTTCTTGCTCGTTTCGTTGATTGAAAGTTTTCATTTTCATGAGAGTTTAAATGAGACTCATCAGTTAGCGAGCAATTATTGTCATCGTCTTCGGTGCGAGAGCGCTTTTTCGAAATTACAGCACCCCGCTTTGACACAAAACTGTTATCGAACCTATTGCGTAACCGATTCCTGGGACAGGAACAAGCTCTTTGGATTTTTCTTTTGCTCACCAGTTCGACCTTCAACGTTTCATCAAGAGCCTGCGAAAAAAGATTACGTTCGTAAAAACAGTTTGTTCAAAGTTAAGATTGACAACAATATGAAAGTGGTCAAGTAATTTAGTTAATTTTGCCGTAACACTTGTGTACAACTTACCATGCTAAGGAGATAAACTGCTACATCCGGGGTGGTATTCATCAATTTGTTTTGCATTGTTTCTTTTCAACAAATAGTTGTTGTTTTATTCAAGAAGTTCGATGGTGTGGACTATCAGCCAACCATTATATACGTAACTTTGCCAGAAAAAAAGTTTAAGAAGTCAACGTGTTTTTCAAGTGCCGCGTTTAAACTTTGCGTTTCGACTTCGTATCAGACATTTATTTTGTTTAATGAGATAAGACTGCTTATCAGAAAAAGTCCGCTCTTCAAAGTTAGCGTGGTACGCTTATAGTGATTAACTAACGTTTTAAGTTTTGTTTATGTTTGCGAAAAACATTTCTTCAGAATTGACATTCCAATAATTAACAACATGTTTCATGTCCTCGTTAGTATAGTGGTAAGTATCCCCGCCTGTCACGCGGGAGACCGGGGTTCGATTCCCCGACGGGGAGCGTTTGTTATTTTTTCTGCATTATCTGTGAGATTTTAGTTGACAACAGTTGACTTTCAACGCCAAAAAAGTACAAAAATCCATTACTAACATGCTTTTTCTGGTTTGAACAGATTCCTTGAGAAACCTCAAAGTTTTGTGCAACAATGTCTGAAATCAAAAAAATGATGTGCACTAGTTTAATATTTTGCTTTATTGCAAGTGATGAAAATAAGCACATGACTGCTTGAAGACGAAGACACGAAAAAGCCACAAAAAGAAGGTAATTGCGAAAGTACATCAACGCGATGGAACAAACTTGATGAAAACATCTATATATATTTCAACGCATATCTTTAATAAGTAAAATATGTCTTTCATATGCTCTTGAAGTTACCAGTGTTCTATTACACTGCTGTTAGCATTTGTCGACAATGGCGGCCATGTTGCGTTCTGAGGACTTGAGAAACAAGGGAAGAACAAGAACGAGTAGATTTGGAAGATGATTCAATGTCCGATATAGGTTTAAAAGCCGTTTTTCTTGCAAGCGGTACCGCTGCCTTTCCTCTGTAACAGTGAACAACATTAGTTGGGCTGCTGAATGATTTTCTTGCTCGTTTCGTTGATTGAAAGGTTTCATTTTCATGAGAGTTTAAATGAGACTCATCAGTTAGCGAGCAATTATTGTCATCGTCTTCGGTGCGAGAGCGCTTTTTCGAAATTACAGCACCCCGCTTTGACACAAAACTGTTATCGAACCTATTGCGTAACCGATTCCTGGGACAGGAATAAGCTCTTTGGATTTTTCTTTTGCTCACCAGTTCGACCTTCAACGTTTCATCAAGAGCCTGCGAAAAAAGATTACGTTCGTAAAAACAGTTTGTTCAAAGTTAAGATTGACAACAATATGAAAGTGGTCAAGTAATTTAGTTAATTTTGCCGTAACACTTGTGTACAACTTACCATGCTAAGGAGATAAACTGCTACATCCGGGGTGGTATTCATCAATTTGTTTTGCATTGTTTCTTTTCAACAAATAGTTGTTGTTTTATTCAAGAAGTTCGATGGTGTGGACTATCAGCCAACCATTATATACGTAACTTTGCCAGAAAAAAAGTTTAAGAAGTCAACGTGTTTTTCAAGTGCCGCGTTTAAACTTTGCGTTTCGACTTCGTATCAGACATTTATTTTGTTTAATGAGATAAGACTGCTTATCAGAAAAAGTCCGCTCTTTAAAGTTAGCGTGGTACGCTTATAGTGATTAACTAACGTTTTAAGTTTTGTTTATGTTTGCGAAAAACATTTCTTCAGAATTGACATTCCAATAATTAACAACATGTTTCATGTCCTCGTTAGTATAGTGGTAAGTATCCCCGCCTGTCACGCGGGAGACCGGGGTTCGATTCCCCGACGGGGAGCGTTTGTTATTTTTTCTGCATTATCTGTGAGATTTTAGTTGACAACAGTTGACTTTCAACGCCAAAAAAGTACAAAAATCCATTACTAACATGCTTTTTCTGGTTTGAACAGATTCCTTGAGAAACCTCAAAGTTTTGTGCAACAATGTCTGAAATCAAAAAAATGATGTGCACTAGTTTAATATTTTGCTTTATTGCAAGTGATGAAAATAAGCACATGACTGCTTGAAGACGAAGACACGAAAAAGCCACAAAAAGAAGGTAATTGCGAAAGTACATCAACGCGATGGAACAAACTTGATGAAAACATCTATATATATTTCAACGCATATCTTTAATAAGTAAAATATGTCTTTCATATGCTCTTGAAGTTACCAGTGTTCTATTACACTGCTGTTAGCATTTGTCGACAATGGCGGCCATGTTGCGTTCTGAGGACTTGAGAAACAAGGGAAGAACAAGAACGAGTAGATTTGGAAGATGATTCAATGTCCGATATAGGTTTAAAAGCCGTTTTTCTTGCAAGCGGTACCGCTGCCTTTCCTCTGTAACAGTGACCAACATTAGTTGGGCTGCTGAATGATTTTCTTGCTCGTTTCGTTGATTGAAAGTTTTCATTTTCATGAGAGTTTAAATGAGACTCATCAGTTAGCGAGCAATTATTGTCATCGTCTTCGGTGCGAGAGCGCTTTTTCGAAATTACAGCACCCCGCTTTGACACAAAACTGTTATCGAACCTATTGCGTAACCGATTCCTGGGACAGGAACAAGCTCTTTGGATTTTTCTTTTGCTCACCAGTTCGACCTTCAACGTTTCATCAAGAGCCTGCGAAAAAAGATTACGTTCGTAAAAACAGTTTGTTCAAAGTTAAGATTGACAACAATATGAAAGTGGTCAAGTAATTTAGTTAATTTTGCCGTAACACTTGTGTACAACTTACCATGCTAAGGAGATAAACTGCTACATCCGGGGTGGTATTCATCAATTTGTTTTGCATTGTTTCTTTTCAACAAATAGTTGTTGTTTTATTCAAGAAGTTCGATGGTGTGGACTATCAGCCAACCATTATATACGTAACTTTGCCAGAAAAAAAGTTTAAGAAGTCAACGTGTTTTTCAAGTGCCGCGTTTAAACTTTGCGTTTCGACTTCGTATCAGACATTTATTTTGTTTAATGAGATAAGACTGCTTATCAGAAAAAGTCCGCTCTTCAAAGTTAGCGTGGTACGCTTATAGTGATTAACTAACGTTTTAAGTTTTGTTTATGTTTGCGAAAAACATTTCTTCAGAATTGACATTCCAATAATTAACAACATGTTTCATGTCCTCGTTAGTATAGTGGTAAGTATCCCCGCCTGTCACGCGGGAGACCGGGGTTCGATTCCCCGACGGGGAGCGTTTGTTATTTTTTCTGCATTATCTGTGAGATTTTAGTTGACAACAGTTGACTTTCAACGCCAAAAAAGTACAAAAATCCATTACTAACATGCTTTTTCTGGTTTGAACAGATTCCTTGAGAAACCTCAAAGTTTTGTGCAACAATGTCTGAAAACAAAAAAATGATGTGTACTAGTTTAATATTTTGCTTTATTGCAAGTGATGAAAATAAGCACATGACTGCTTGAAGACGAAGACACGAAAAAGCCACAAAAAGAAGGTAATTGCGAAAGTACATCAACGCGATGGAACAAACTTGATGAAAACATCTATATATATTTCAACGCATATCTTTAATAAGTAAAATATGTCTTTCATATGCTCTTGAAGTTACCAGTGTTCTATTACACTGCTGTTAGCATTTGTCGACAATGGCGGCCATGTTGCGTTCTGAGGACTTGAGAAACAAGGGAAGAACAAGAACGAGTAGATTTGGAAGATGATTCAATGTCCGATATAGGTTTAAAAGCCGTTTTTCTTGCAAGCGGTACCGCTGCCTTTCCTCTGTAACAGTGACCAACATTAGTTGGGCTGCTGAATGATTTTCTTGCTCGTTTCGTTGATTGAAAGGTTTCATTTTCATGAGAGTTTAAATGAGACTCATCAGTTAGCGAGCAATTATTGTCATCGTCTTCGGTGCGAGAGCGCTTTTTCGAAATTACAGCACCCCGCTTTGACACAAAACTGTTATCGAACCTATTGCGTAACCGATTCCTGGGACAGGAATAAGCTCTTTGGATTTTTCTTTTGCTCACCAGTTCGACCTTCAACGTTTCATCAAGAGCCTGCGAAAAAAGATTACGTTCGTAAAAACAGTTTGTTCAAAGTTAAGATTGACAACAATATGAAAGTGGTCAAGTAATTTAGTTAATTTTGCCGTAACACTTGTGTACAACTTACCATGCTAAGGAGATAAACTGCTACATCCGGGTTGGTATTCATCAAATTGTTTTGCATTGTTTCTTTTCAACAAATAGTTGTTGTTTTATTCAAGAAGTTCGATGGTGTGGACTATCAGCCAACCATTATATACGTAACTTTGCCAGAAAAAAAGTTTAAGAAGTCAACGTGTTTTTCAAGTGCCGCGTTTAAACTTTGCGTTTCGACTTCGTATCAGACATTTACTTTGTTTAATGAGATAAGACTGCTTATCAGAAAAAGTCCGCTCTTCAAAGTTAGCGTGGTACGCTTATAGTGATTAACTAACGTTTTAAGTTTTGTTTATGTTTGCGAAAAACATTTCTTCAGAATTGACATTCCAATAATTAACAACATGTTTCATGTCCTCGTTAGTACAGTGGTAAGTATCCCCGCCTGTCACGCGGGAGACCGGGCTTCGATTCCCCGACGGGGAGCGTTTGGTATTTTTTCTGCATTATCTGTGAGATTTTAGTTGACAACAGTTGACTTTCAACGCCAAAAAAGTACAAAAATCCATTACTAACATGCTTTTTCTGGTTTGAACAGATTCCTTGAGAAACCTCAAAGTTTTGTGCAAGAATGTCTGAAATCAGAAAAATGATGTGCACTAGTTTAATATTTTGCTTTATTGCAAGTGATGAAAATAAGCACATGACTGCTTGAAGACGAAGACACGAAAAAGACACAAAAAGAAGGTAATTGCGAAAGTACATCAACGCGATGGAACAAACTTGATGAAAACATCTATATATATTTCAACGCATATCTTTAATAAGTAAAATATGTCTTTCATATGCTCTTGAAGTTACCAGTGTTCTATTACACTGCTGTTAGCATTTGTCGACAATGGCGGCCATGTTGCGTTCTGAGGACTTGAGAAACAAGGGAAGAACAAGAACGAGTAGATTTGGAAGATGATTCAATGTCCGATATAGGTTTAAAAGCCGTTTTTCTTGCAAGCGGTACCGCTGCCTTTCCTCTGTAACAGTGACCAACATTAGTTGGGCTGCTGAATGATTTTCTTGCTCGTTTCGTTGATTGAAAGGTTTCATTTTCATGAGAGTTTAAATGAGACTCATCAGTTAGCGAGCAATTATCGTCATCGTCTTCGGTGCGAGAGCGCTTTTTCGAAATTACAGCACCCCGCTTTGACACAAAACTGTTATCGAACCTATTGCGTAACCGATTCCTGGGACAGGAATAAGCTCTTTGGATTTTTCTTTTGCTCACCAGTTCGACCTTCAACGTTTCATCAAGAGCCTGCGAAAAAAGATTACGTTCGTAAAAACAGTTTGTTCAAAGTTAAGATTGACAACAATATGAAAGTGGTCAAGTAATTTAGTTAATTTTGCCGTAACACTTGTGTACAACTTACCATGCTAAGGAGATAAACTGCTACATCCGGGGTGGTATTCATCAATTTGTTTTGCATTGTTTCTTTTCAACAAATAGTTGTTGTTTTATTCAAGAAGTTCGATGGTGTGGACTATCAGCCAACCATTATATACGTAACTTTGCCAGAAAAAAAGTTTAAGAAGTCAACGTGTTTTTCAAGTGCCGCGTTTAAACTTTGCGTTTCGACTTCGTATCAGACATTTACTTTGTTTAATGAGATAAGACTGCTTATCAGAAAAAGTCCGCTCTTCAAAGTTAGCGTGGTACGCTTATAGTGATTAACTAACGTTTTAAGTTTTGTTTATGTTTGCGAAAAACATTTCTTCAGAATTGACATTCCAATAATTAACAACATGTTTCATGTCCTCGTTAGTACAGTGGTAAGTATCCCCGCCTGTCACGCGGGAGACCGGGCTTCGATTCCCCGACGGGGAGCGTTTGGTATTTTTTCTGCATTATCTGTGAGATTTTAGTTAACAACAGTTGACTTTCAACGCCAAAAAAGTACAAAAATCCATTACTAACATGCTTTTTCTGGTTTGAACAGATTCCTTGAGAAACCTCAAAGTTTTGTGCAAGAATGTCTGAAATCAGAAAAATGATGTGCACTAGTTTAATATTTTGCTGCATTGCAAGTGATGAAAATAAGCACATGACTGCTTGAAGACGAAGACACGAAAAAGACACAAAAAGAAGGTAATTGCGAAAGTACATCAACGCGATGGAACAAACTTGATGAAAACATCTATATATATTTCAACGCATATCTTTAATAAGTAAAATATGTCTTTCATATGCTCTTGAAGTTACCAGTGTTCTATTACACTGCTGTTAGCATTTGTCGACAATGGCGGCCATGTTGCGTTCTGAGGACTTGAGAAACAAGGGAAGAACAAGAACGAGTAGATTTGGAAGATGATTCAATGTCCGATATAGGTTTAAAAGCCGTTTTTCTTGCAAGCGGTACCGCTGCCTTTCCTCTGTAACAGTGACCAACATTAGTTGGGCTGCTGAATGATTTTCTTGCTCGTTTCGTTGATTGAAAGGTTTCATTTTCATGAGAGTTTAAATGAGACTCATCAGTTAGCGAGCAATTATCGTCATCGTCTTCGGTGCGAGAGCGCTTTTTCGAAATTACAGCACCCCGCTTTGACACAAAACTGTTATCGAACCTATTGCGTAACCGATTCCTGGGACAGGAATAAGCTCTTTGGATTTTTCTTTTGCTCACCAGTTCGACCTTCAACGTTTCATCAAGAGCCTGCGAAAAAAGATTACGTTCGTAAAAACAGTTTGTTCAAAGTTAAGATTGACAACAATATGAAAGTGGTCAAGTAATTTAGTTAATTTTGCCGTAACACTTGTGTACAACTTACCATGCTAAGGAGATAAACTGCTACATCCGGGGTGGTATTCATCAATTTGTTTTGCATTGTTTCTTTTCAACAAATAGTTGTTGTTTTATTCAAGAAGTTCGATGGTGTGGACTATCAGCCAACCATTATATACGTAACTTTGCCAGAAAAAAAGTTTAAGAAGTCAACGTGTTTTTCAAGTGCCGCGTTTAAACTTTGCGTTTCGACTTCGTATCAGACATTTATTTTGTTTAATGAGATAAGACTGCTTATCAGAAAAAGTCCGCTCTTCAAAGTTAGCGTGGTACGCTTATAGTGATTAACTAACGTTTTAAGTTTTGTTTATGTTTGCGAAAAACATTTCTTCAGAATTGACATTCCAATAATTAACAACATGTTTCATGTCCTCGTTAGTATAGTGGTAAGTATCCCCGCCTGTCTCGCGGGAGACCGGGGTTCGATTCCCCGACGGGGAGCGTTTGTTATTTTTTCTGCATTATCTGTGAGATTTTAGTTGACAACAGTTGACTTTCAACGCCAAAAAAAGTACAAAAATCCATTACTAACATGCTTTTTCTGGTTTGAACAGATTCCTTGAGAAACCTCAAAGTTTTGTGCAACAATGCCTGAAATCAAAAAAATGATGTGCACTAGTTTAATATTTTGCTGCATTGCAAGTGATGAAAATAAGCACATGACTGCTTGAAGACGAAGACACGAAAAAGCCACAAAAAGAAGGTAATTGCGAAAGTACATCAACGCGATGGAACAAACTTGATGAAAACATCTATATATATTTCAACGCATATCTTTAATAAGTAAAATATGTCTTTCATATGGTCTTGAAGTTACCAGTGTTCTATTACACTGCTGTTAGCATTTGTCGACAATGGCGGCCATGTTGCGTTCTGAGGACTTGAGAAACAAGGGAAGAACAAGAACGAGTAGATTTGGAAGATGATTCAATGTCCGATATAGGTTTAAAAGCCGTTTTTCTTGCAAGCGGTACCGCTGCCTTTCCTCTGTAACAGTGAACAACATTAGTTGGGCTGCTGAATGATTTTCTTGCTCGTTTCGTTGATTGAAAGGTTTCATTTTCATGAGAGTTTAAATGAGACTCATCAGTTAGCGAGCAATTATCGTCATCGTCTTCGATGCGAGAGCGCTTTTTCGAAATTACAGCACCCCGCTTTGACACAAAACTGTTATCGAACCTATTGCGTAACCGATTCCTGGGACAGGAATAAGCTCTTTGGATTTTTCTTTTGCTCACCAGTTCGACCTTTAACGTTTCATCAAGAGCCTGCGAAAAAAGATTACGTTCGTAAAAACAGTTTGTTCAAAGTTAAGATTGACAACAATATGAAAGTGGTCAAGTAATTTAGTTAATTTTGCCGTAACACTTGTGTACAACTTACCATGCTAAGGAGATAAACTGCTACATCCGGGGTGGTATTCATCAATTTGTTTTGCATTGTTTCTTTTCAACAAATAGTTGTTGTTTTATTCAAGAAGTTCGATGGTGTGGACTATCAGCCAACCATTATATACGTAACTTTGCCAGAAAACAAGTTTAAGAAGTCAACGTGTTTTTCAAGTGCCGCGTTTAAACTTTGCGTTTCGACTTCGTATCAGACATTTATTTTGTTTAATGAGATAAGACTGCTTATCAGAAAAAGTCCGCTCTTCAAAGTTAGCGTGGTACGCTTATAGTGATTAACTAACGTTTTAAGTTTTGTTTATGTTTGCGAAAAACATTTCTTCACAATTGACATTCCAATAATTAACAACATGTTTCATGTCCTCGTTAGTATAGTGGTAAGTATCCCCGCCTGTCACGCGGGAGACGGGGTTCGATTCCCCGACGGGGAGCGTTTGTTATTTTTTCTGCATTATCTGTGAGATTTTAGTTGACAACAGTTGACTTTCAACGCCAAAAAAGTACAAAAATCCATTACTAACATGCTTTTTCTGGTTTAAACAGATTCCTTGAGAAACCTCAAAGTTTTGTGCAACAATGTCTGAAATCAAAAAAATGGTGTGCACTAGTTTAATATTTTGCTTTATTGCAAGTGATGAAAATAAGCACATGACTGCTTGAAGACGAAGACACGAAAAAGCCACAAAAAGAAGGTAATTGCGAAAGTACATCAACGCGATGGAACAAACTTGATGAAAACATCTATATATATTTCAACGCATATCTTTAATAAGTAAAATATGTCTTTCATATGCTCTTGAAGTTACCAGTGTTCTATTACACTGCTGTTAGCATTTGTCGACAATGGCGGCCATGTTGCGTTCTGAGGACTTGAGAAACAAGGGAAGAACAAGAACGAGTAGATTTGGAAGATGATTCAATGTCCGATATAGGTTTAAAAGCCGTTTTTCTTGCAAGCGGTACCGCTGCCTTTCCTCTGTAACAGTGAACAACATTAGTTGGGCTGCTGAATGATTTTCTTGCTCGTTTCGTTGATTGAAAGGTTTCATTTTCATGAGAGTTTAAATGAGACTCATCAGTTAGCGAGCAATTATCGTCATCGTCTTCGATGCGAGAGCGCTTTTTCGAAATTACAGCACCCCGCTTTGACACAAAACTGTTATCGAACCTATTGCGTAACCGATTCCTGGGACAGGAATAAGCTCTTTGGATTTTTCTTTTGCTCACCAGTTCGACCTTTAACGTTTCATCAAGAGCCTGCGAAAAAAGATTACGTTCGTAAAAACAGTTTGTTCAAAGTTAAGATTGACAACAATATGAAAGTGGTCAAGTAATTTAGTTAATTTTGCCGTAACACTTGTGTACAACTTACCATGCTAAGGAGATAAACTGCTACATCCGGGGTGGTATTCATCAATTTGTTTTGCATTGTTTCTTTTCAACAAATAGTTGTTGTTTTATTCAAGAAGTTCGATGGTGTGGACTATCAGCCAACCATTATATACGTAACTTTGCCAGAAAACAAGTTTAAGAAGTCAACGTGTTTTTCAAGTGCCGCGTTTAAACTTTGCGTTTCGACTTCGTATCAGACATTTATTTTGTTTAATGAGATAAGACTGCTTATCAGAAAAAGTCCGCTCTTCAAAGTTAGCGTGGTACGCTTATAGTGATTAACTAACGTTTTAAGTTTTGTTTATGTTTGCGAAAAACATTTCTTCAGAATTGACATTCCAATAATTAACAACATGTTTCATGTCCTCGTTAGTATAGTGGTAAGTATCCCCGCCTGTCTCGCGGGAGACCGGGGTTCGATTCCCCGACGGGGAGCGTTTGTTATTTTTTCTGCATTATCTGTGAGATTTTAGTTGACAACAGTTGACTTTCAACGCCAAAAAAAGTACAAAAATCCATTACTAACATGCTTTTTCTGGTTTGAACAGATTCCTTGAGAAACCTCAAAGTTTTGTGCAACAATGTCTGAAATCAAAAAAATGATGTGCACTAGTTTAATATTTTGCTTTATTGCAAGTGATGAAAATAAGCACATGACTGCTTGAAGACGAAGACACGAAAAAGCCACAAAAAGAAGGTAATTGCGAAAGTACATCAACGCGATGGAACAAACTTGATGAAAACATCTATATATATTTCAACGCATATCTTTAATAAGTAAAATATGTCTTTCATATGGTCTTGAAGTTACCAGTGTTCTATTACACTGCTGTTAGCATTTGTCGACAATGGCGGCCATGTTGCGTTCTGAGGACTTGAGAAACAAGGGAAGAACAAGAACGAGTAGATTTGGAAGATGATTCAATGTCCGATATAGGTTTAAAAGCCGTTTTTCTTGCAAGCGGTACCGCTGCCTTTCCTCTGTAACAGTGAACAACATTAGTTGGGCTGCTGAATGATTTTCTTGCTCGTTTCGTTGATTGAAAGGTTTCATTTTCATGAGAGTTTAAATGAGACTCATCAGTTAGCGAGCAATTATCGTCATCGTCTTCGATGCGAGAGCGCTTTTTCGAAATTACAGCACCCCGCTTTGACACAAAACTGTTATCGAACCTATTGCGTAACCGATTCCTGGGACAGGAATAAGCTCTTTGGATTTTTCTTTTGCTCACCAGTTCGACCTTCAACGTTTCATCAAGAGCCTGCGAAAAAAGATTACGTTCGTAAAAACAGTTTGTTCAAAGTTAAGATTGACAACAATATGAAAGTGGTCAAGTAATTTAGTTAATTTTGCCGTAACACTTGTGTACAACTTACCATGCTAAGGAGATAAACTGCTACATCCGGGGTGGTATTCATCAATTTGTTTTGCATTGTTTCTTTTCAACAAATAGTTGTTGTTTTATTCAAGAAGTTCGATGGTGTGGACTATCAGCCAACCATTATATACGTAACTTTGCCAGAAAAAAAGTTTAAGAAGTCAACGTGTTTTTCAAGTGCCGCGTTTAAACTTTGCGTTTCGACTTCGTATCAGACATTTATTTTGTTTAATGAGATAAGACTGCTTATCAGAAAAAGTCCGCTCTTCAAAGTTAGCGTGGTACGCTTATAGTGATTAACTAACGTTTTAAGTTTTGTTTATGTTTGCGAAAAACATTTCTTCAGAATTGACATTCCAATAATTAACAACATGTTTCATGTCCTCGTTAGTATAGTGGTAAGTATCCCCGCCTGTCTCGCGGGAGACCGGGGTTCGATTCCCCGACGGGGAGCGTTTGGTATTTTTTCTGCATTATCTGTGAGATTTTAGTTGACAAGAGTTGACTTTCAACGCCAAAAAAAGTACAAAAATCCATTACTAACATGCTTTTTCTGGTTTGAACAGATTCCTTGAGAAACCTCAAAGTTTTGTGCAACAATGCCTGAAATCAAAAAAATGATGTGCACTAGTTTAATATTTTGCTGCATTGCAAGTGATGAAAATAAGCACATGACTGCTTGAAGACGAAGACACGAAAAAGCCACAAAAAGAAGGTAATTGCGAAAGTACATCAACGCGATGGAACAAACTTGATGAAAACATCTAAGTTGTATATATTTCAACGCATATCTTTAATAAGTAAAATATGTCTTTCATATGGTCTTGAAGTTACCAGTGTTCTATTACACTGCTGTTAGCATTTGTCGACAATGGCGGCCATGTTGCGTTCTGAGGACTTGAGAAACAAGGGAAGAACAAGAACGAGTAGATTTGGAAGATGATTCAATGTCCGATATAGGTTTAAAAGCCGTTTTTCTTGCAAGCGGTACCGCTGCCTTTCCTCTGTAACAGTGAACAACATTAGTTGGGCTGCTGAATGATTTTCTTGCTCGTTTCGTTGATTGAAAGGTTTCATTTTCATGAGAGTTTAAATGAGACTCATCAGTTAGCGAGCAATTATCGTCATCGTCTTCGATGCGAGAGCGCTTTTTCGAAATTACAGCACCCCGCTTTGACACAAAACTGTTATCGAACCTATTGCGTAACCGATTCCTGGGACAGGAATAAGCTCTTTGGATTTTTCTTTTGCTCACCAGTTCGACCTTCAACGTTTCATCAAGAGCCTGCGAAAAAAGATTACGTTCGTAAAAACAGTTTGTTCAAAGTTAAGATTGACAACAATATGAAAGTGGTCAAGTAATTTAGTTAATTTTGCCGTAACACTTGTGTACAACTTACCATGCTAAGGAGATAAACTGCTACATCCGGGGTGGTATTCATCAATTTGTTTTGCATTGTTTCTTTTCAACAAATAGTTGTTGTTTTATTCAAGAAGTTCGATGGTGTGGACTATCAGCCAACCATTATATACGTAACTTTGCCAGAAAAAAAGTTTAAGAAGTCAACGTGTTTTTCAAGTGCCGCGTTTAAACTTTGCGTTTCGACTTCGTATCAGACATTTATTTTGTTTAATGAGATAAGACTGCTTATCAGAAAAAGTCCGCTCTTCAAAGTTAGCGTGGTACGCTTATAGTGATTAACTAACGTTTTAAGTTTTGTTTATGTTTGCGAAAAACATTTCTTCAGAATTGACATTCCAATAATTAACAACATGTTTCATGTCCTCGTTAGTATAGTGGTAAGTATCCCCGCCTGTCTCGCGGGAGACCGGGGTTCGATTCCCCGACGGGGAGCGTTTGGTATTTTTTCTGCATTATCTGTGAGATTTTAGTTGACAAGAGTTGACTTTCAACGCCAAAAAAAGTACAAAAATCCATTACTAACATGCTTTTTCTGGTTTGAACAGATTCCTTGAGAAACCTCAAAGTTTTGTGCAACAATGCCTGAAATCAAAAAAATGATGTGCACTAGTTTAATATTTTGCTGCATTGCAAGTGATGAAAATAAGCACATGACTGCTTGAAGACGAAGACACGAAAAAGCCACAAAAAGAAGGTAATTGCGAAAGTACATCAACGCGATGGAACAAACTTGATGAAAACATCTATATATATTTCAACGCATATCTTTAATAAGTAAAATATGTCTTTCATATGGTCTTGAAGTTACCAGTGTTCTATTACACTGCTGTTAGCATTTGTCGACAATGGCGGCCATGTTGCGTTCTGAGGACTTGAGAAACAAGGGAAGAACAAGAACGAGTAGATTTGGAAGATGATTCAATGTCCGATATAGGTTTAAAAGCCGTTTTTCTTGCAAGCGGTACCGCTGCCTTTCCTCTGTAACAGTGAACAACATTAGTTGGGCTGCTGAATGATTTTCTTGCTCGTTTCGTTGATTGAAAGGTTTCATTTTCATGAGAGTTTAAATGAGACTCATCAGTTAGCGAGCAATTATCGTCATCGTCTTCGATGCGAGAGCGCTTTTTCGAAATTACAGCACCCCGCTTTGACACAAAACTGTTATCGAACCTATTGCGTAACCGATTCCTGGGACAGGAATAAGCTCTTTGGATTTTTCTTTTGCTCACCAGTTCGACCTTTAACGTTTCATCAAGAGCCTGCGAAAAAAGATTACGTTCGTAAAAACAGTTTGTTCAAAGTTAAGATTGACAACAATATGAAAGTGGTCAAGTAATTTAGTTAATTTTGCCGTAACACTTGTGTACAACTTACCATGCTAAGGAGATAAACTGCTACACCCGGGGTGGTATTCATCAATTTGTTTTGCATTGTTTCTTTTCAACAAATAGTTGTTGTTTTATTCAAGAAGTTCGATGGTGTGGACTATCAGCCAACCATTATATACGTAACTTTGCCAGAAAACAAGTTTAAGAAGTCAACGTGTTTTTCAAGTGCCGCGTTTAAACTTTGCGTTTCGACTTCGTATCAGACATTTATTTTGTTTAATGAGATAAGACTGCTTATCAGAAAAAGTCCGCTCTTCAAAGTTAGCGTGGTACGCTTATAGTGATTAACTAACGTTTTAAGTTTTGTTTATGTTTGCGAAAAACATTTCTTCAGAATTGTCATTCCAATAATTAACAACATGTTTCATGTCCTCGTTAGTATAGTGGTAAGTATCCCCGCCTGTCACGCGGGAGACGGGGTTCGATTCCCCGACGGGGAGCGTTTGTTATTTTTTCTGCATTATCTGTGAGATTTTAGTTGACAACAGTTGACTTTCAACGCCAAAAAAGTACAAAAATCCATTACTAACATGCTTTTTCTGGTTTAAACAGATTCCTTGAGAAACCTCAAAGTTTTGTGCAACAATGTCTGAAATCAAAAAAATGGTGTGCACTAGTTTAATATTTTGCTTTATTGCAAGTGATGAAAATAAGCACATGACTGCTTGAAGACGAAGACACGAAAAAGCCACAAAAAGAAGGTAATTGCGAAAGTACATCAACGCGATGGAACAAACTTGATGAAAACATCTATATATATTTCAACGCATATCTTTAATAAGTAAAATATGTCTTTCATATGCTCTTGAAGTTACCAGTGTTCTATTACACTGCTGTTAGCATTTGTCGACAATGGCGGCCATGTTGCGTTCTGAGGACTTGAGAAACAAGGGAAGAACAAGAACGAGTAGATTTGGAAGATGATTCAATGTCCGATATAGGTTTAAAAGCCGTTTTTCTTGCAAGCGGTACCGCTGCCTTTCCTCTGTAACAGTGAACAACATTAGTTGGGCTGCTGAATGATTTTCTTGCTCGTTTCGTTGATTGAAAGGTTTCATTTTCATGAGAGTTTAAATGAGACTCATCAGTTAGCGAGCAATTATCGTCATCGTCTTCGATGCGAGAGCGCTTTTTCGAAATTACAGCACCCCGCTTTGACACAAAACTGTTATCGAACCTATTGCGTAACCGATTCCTGGGACAGGAATAAGCTCTTTGGATTTTTCTTTTGCTCACCAGTTCGACCTTTAACGTTTCATCAAGAGCCTGCGAAAAAAGATTACGTTCGTAAAAACAGTTTGTTCAAAGTTAAGATTGACAACAATATGAAAGTGGTCAAGTAATTTAGTTAATTTTGCCGTAACACTTGTGTACAACTTACCATGCTAAGGAGATAAACTGCTACATCCGGGGTGGTATTCATCAATTTGTTTTGCATTCTTTCTTTTCAACAAATAGTTGTTGTTTTATTCAAGAAGTTCGATGGTGTGGACTATCAGCCAACCATTATATACGTAACTTTGCCAGAAAACAAGTTTAAGAAGTCAACGTGTTTTTCAAGTGCCGCGTTTAAACTTTGCGTTTCGACTTCGTATCAGACATTTATTTTGTTTAATGAGATAAGACTGCTTATCAGAAAAAGTCCGCTCTTCAAAGTTAGCGTGGTACGCTTATAGTGATTAACTAACGTTTTAAGTTTTGTTTATGTTTGCGAAAAACATTTCTTCAGAATTGACATTCCAATAATTAACAACATGTTTCATGTCCTCGTTAGTATAGTGGTAAGTATCCCCGCCTGTCTCGCGGGAGACCGGGGTTCGATTCCCCGACGGGGAGCGTTTGTTATTTTTTCTGCATTATCTGTGAGATTTTAGTTGACAACAGTTGACTTTCAACGCCAAAAAAAGTACAAAAATCCATTACTAACATGCTTTTTCTGGTTTGAACAGATTCCTTGAGAAACCTCAAAGTTTTGTGCAACAATGTCTGAAATCAAAAAAATGATGTGCACTAGTTTAATATTTTGCTTTATTGCAAGTGATGAAAATAAGCACATGACTGCTTGAAGACGAAGACACGAAAAAGCCACAAAAAGAAGGTAATTGCGAAAGTACATCAACGCGATGGAACAAACTTGATGAAAACATCTATATATATTTCAACGCATATCTTTAATAAGTAAAATATGTCTTTCATATGGTCTTGAAGTTACCAGTGTTCTATTACACTGCTGTTAGCATTTGTCGACAATGGCGGCCATGTTGCGTTCTGAGGACTTGAGAAACAAGGGAAGAACAAGAACGAGTAGATTTGGAAGATGATTCAATGTCCGATATAGGTTTAAAAGCCGTTTTTCTTGCAAGCGGTACCGCTGCCTTTCCTATGTAACAGTGACCAACATTAGTTGGGCTGCTGAATGATTTTCTTGCTCGTTTCGTTGATTGAAAGGTTTCATTTTCATGAGAGTTTAAATGAGACTCATCAGTTAGCGAGCAATTATTGTCATCGTCTTCGGTGCGAGAGCGCTTTTTCGAAATTACAGCACCCCGCTTTGACACAAAACTGTTATCGAACCTATTGCGTAACCGATTCCTGGGACAGGAACAAGCTCTTTGGATTTTTCTTTTGCTCACCAGTTCGACCTTCAACGTTTCATCAAGAGCCTGCGAAAAAAGATTACGTTCGTAAAAACAGTTTGTTCAAAGTTAAGATTGACAACAATATGAAAGTGGTCAAGTAATTTAGTTAATTTTGCCGTAACACTTGTGTACAACTTACCATGCTAAGGAGATAAACTGCTACATCCGGGGTGGTATTCATCAATTTGTTTTGCATTGTTTCTTTTCAACAAATAGTTGTTGTTTTATTCAAGAAGTTCGATGGTGTGGACTATCAGCCAACCATTATATACGTAACTTTGCCAGAAAACAAGTTTAAGAAGTCAACGTGTTTTTCAAGTGCCGCGTTTAAACTTTGCGTTTCGACTTCGTATCAGACATTTATTTTGTTTAATGAGATAAGACTGCTTATCAGAAAAAGTCCGCTCTTCAAAGTTAGCGTGGTAGGCTTATAGTGATTAACTAACGTTTTAAGTTTTGTTTATGTTTGCGAAAAACATTTCTTCAGAATTGACATTCCAATAATTAACAACATGTTTCATGTCCTCGTTAGTATAGTGGTAAGTATCCCCGCCTGTCACGCGGGAGACCGGGGTTCGATTCCCCGACGGGGAGCGTTTGGTATTTTTTCTGCATTATCTGTGAGATTTTAGTTGACAACAGTTGACTTTCAACGCCAAAAAAGTACAAAAATCCATTACTAACATGCTTTTTCTGGTTTGAACAGATTCCTTGAGAAACCTCAAAGTTTTGTGCAACAATGTCTGAAATCAAAAAAATGATGTGCACTAGTTTAATATTTTGCTTTATTGCAAGTGATGAAAATAAGCACATGACTGCTTGAAGACACGAAAAAGCCACAAAAAGAAGGTAATTGCGAAAGTACATCAACGCGATGGAACAAACTTGATGAAAACATCTATATATATTTCAACGCATATCTTTAATAAGTAAAATATGTCTTTCATATGCTCTTGAAGTTACCAGTGTTCTATTACACTGCTGTTAGCATTTGTCGACAATGGCGGCCATGTTGCGTTCTGAGGACTTGAGAAACAAGGGAAGAACAAGAACGAGTAGATTTGGAAGATGATTCAATGTCCGATATAGGTTTAAAAGCCGTTTTTCTTGCAAGCGGTACCGCTGCCTTTCCTCTGTAACAGTGACCAACATTAGTTGGGCTGCTGAATGATTTTCTTGCTCGTTTCGTTGATTGAAAGGTTTCATTTTCATGAGAGTTTAAATGAGACTCATCAGTTAGCGAGCAATTATCGTCATCGTCTTCGGTGCGTGAGCGCTTTTTCGAAATTACAGCACCCCGCTTTGACACAAAACTGTTATCGAACCTATTGCGTAACCGATTCCTGGGACAGGAATAAGCTCTTTGGATTTTTCTTTTGCTCACCAGTTCGACCTTCAACGTTTCATCAAGAGCCTGAGAAAAAAGATTACGTTCGTAAAAACAGTTTGTTCAAAGTTAAGATTGACAACAATATGAAAGTGGTCAAATAATTTAGTTAATTTTGCCGTAACACTTGTGTACAACTTACCATGCTAAGGAGATAAACTGCTACATCCGGGGTGGTATTCATCAAATTGTTTTGCATTGTTTCTTTTCAACAAATAGTTGTTGTTTTATTCAAGAAGTTCGATGGTGTGGACTATCAGCCAACCATTATATACGTAACTTTGCCAGAAAAAAAGTTTAAGAAGTCAACGTGTTTTTCAAGTGCCGCGTTTAAACTTTGCGTTTCGACTTCGTATCAGACATTTATTTTGTTTAATGAGATAAGACTGCTTATCAGAAAAAGTCCGCTCTTCAAAGTTAGCGTGGTACGCTTATAGTGATTAACTAACGTTTTAAGTTTTGTTTATGTTTGCGAAAAACATTTCTTCAGAATTGACATTCCAATAATTAACAACATGTTTCATGTCCTCGTTAGTATAGTGGTAAGTATCCCCGCCTGTCACGCGGGAGACCGGGGTTCGATTCCCCGACGGGGAGCGTTTGTTATTTTTTCTGCATTATCTGTGAGATTTTAGTTGACAACAGTTGACTTTCAACCCCAAAAAAGTACAAAAATGCATTACTAACATGCTTTTTCTGGTTTGAACAGATTCCTTGAGAAACCTCAAAGTTTTGTGCAACAATGTCTGAAATCAAAAAAATGATGTGCACTAGTTTAATATTTTGCTTTATTGCAAGTGATGAAAATAAGCACATGACTGCTTGAAGACGAAGACACGAAAAAGCCACAAAAAGAAGGTAATTGCGAAAGTACATCAACGCGATGGAACAAACTTGATGAAAACATCTATATATATTTCAACGCATATCTTTAATAAGTAAAATATGTCTTTCATATGCTCTTGAAGTTACCAGTGTTCTATTACACTGCTGTTAGCATTTCTCGACAATGGCGGCTATGTTGCGTTCTGAGGACTTGAGAAACAAGGGAAGAACAAGAACGAGTAGATTTGGAAGATGATTCAATGTCCGATATAGGTTTAAAAGCCGTTTTTCTTGCAAGCGGTACCGCTGCCTTTCCTCTGTAACAGTGACCAACATTAGTTGGGCTGCTGAATGATTTTCTTGCTCGTTTCGTTGATTGAAAGGTTTCATTTTCATGAGAGTTTAAATGAGACTCATCAGTTAGCGAGCAATTATCGTCATCGTCTTCGGTGCGTGAGCGCTTTTTCGAAATTACAGCACCCCGCTTTGACACAAAACTGTTATCGAACCTATTGCGTAACCGATTCCTGGGACAGGAATAAGCTCTTTGGATTTTTCTTTTGCTCACCAGTTCGACCTTCAACGTTTCATCAAGAGCCTGAGAAAAAAGATTACGTTCGTAAAAACAGTTTGTTCAAAGTTAAGATTGACAACAATATGAAAGTGGTCAAATAATTTAGTTAATTTTGCCGTAACACTTGTGTACAACTTACCATGCTAAGGAGATAAACTGCTACATCCGGGGTGGTATTCATCAATTTGTTTTGCATTGTTTCTTTTCAACAAATAGTTGTTGTTTTATTCAAGAAGTTCGATGGTGTGGACTATCAGCCAACCATTATATACGGAACTTTGCCAGAAAAAAAGTTTAAGAAGTCAACGTGTTTTTCAAGTGCCGCGTTTAAACTTTGCGTTTCGACTTCGTATCAGACATTTATTTTGTTTAATGAGATAAGACTGCTTATCAGAAAAAGTCCGCTCTTCAAAGTTAGCGTGGTACGCTTATAGTGATTAACTAACGTTTTAAGTTTTGTTTATGTTTGCGAAAAACATTTCTTCAGAATTGACATTCCAATAATTAACAACATGTTTCATGTCCTCGTTAGTATAGTGGTAAGTATCCCCGCCTGTCACGCGGGAGACCGGGGTTCGATTCCCCGACGGGCAGCGTTTGTTATTTTTTCTGCATTATCTGTGAGATTTTAGTTGACAACAGTTGACTTTCAACCCCAAAAAAGTACAAAAATGCATTACTAACATGCTTTTTCTGGTTTGAACAGATTCCTTGAGAAACCTCAAAGTTTTGTGCAACAATGTCTGAAATCAAAAAAATGATGTGCACTAGTTTAATATTTTGCTTTATTGCAAGTGATGAAAATAAGCACATGACTGCTTGAAGACGAAGACACGAAAAAGCCACAAAAAGAAGGTAATTGCGAAAGTACATCAACGCGATGGAACAAACTTGATGAAAACATCTATATATATTTCAACGCATATCTTTAATAAGTAAAATATGTCTTTCATATGCTCTTGAAGTTACCAGTGTTCTATTACACTGCTGTTAGCATTTGTCGACAATGGCGGCCATGTTGCGTTCTGAGGACTTGAGAAACAAGGGAAGAACAAGAACGAGTAGATTTGGAAGATGATTCAATGTCCGATATAGGTTTAAAAGCCGTTTTTCTTGCAAGCGGTACCGCTGCCTTTCCTCTGTAACAGTGAACAACATTAGTTGGGCTGCTGAATGATTTTCTTGCTCGTTTCGTTGATTGAAAGGTTTCATTTTCATGAGAGTTTAAATGAGACTCATCAGTTAGCGAGCAATTATCGTCATCGTCTTCGGTGCGAGAGCGCTTTTTCGAAATTACAGCACCCCGCTTTGACACAAAACTGTTATCGAACCTATTGCGTAACCGATTCCTGGGACAGGAATAAGCTCTTTGGATTTTTCTTTTGCTCACCAGTTCGACCTTCAACGTTTCATCAAGAGCCTGCGAAAAAAGATTACGTTCGTAAAAACAGTTTGTTCAAAGTTAAGATTGACAACAATATGAAAGTGGTCAAGTAATTTAGTTAATTTTGCCGTAACACTTGTGTACAACTTACCATGCTAAGGAGATAAACTGCTACATCCGGGGTGGTATTCATCAATTTGTTTTGCATTGTTTCTTTTCAACAAATAGTTGTTGTTTTATTCAAGAAGTTCGATGGTGTGGACTATCAGCCAACCATTATATACGTAACTTTGCCAGAAAACAAGTTTAAGAAGTCAACGTGTTTTTCAAGTGCCGCGTTTAAACTTTGCGTTTCGACTTCGTATCAGACATTTATTTTGTTTAATGAGATAAGACTGCTTATCAGAAAAAGTCCGCTCTTCAAAGTTAGCGTGGTACGCTTATAGTGATTAACTAACGTTTTAAGTTTTGTTTATGTTTGCGAAAAACATTTCTTCAGAATTGACATTCCAATAATTAACAACATGTTTCATGTCCTCATTAGTATAGTGGTAAGTATCCCCGCCTGTCACGCGGGAGACCGGGGTTCGATTCCCCGACGGGGAGCGTTTGTTATTTTTTCTGCATTATCTGTGAGATTTTAGTTGACAACAGTTGACTTTCAACGCCAAAAAAGTACAAAAATCCATTACTAACATGCTTTTTCTGGTTTGAACAGATTCCTTGAGAAACCTCAAAGTTTTGTGCAACAATGTCTGAAATCAAAAAAATGATGTGCACTAGTTTAATATTTTGCTTTATTGCAAGTGATGAAAATAAGCACATGACTGCTTGAAGACACGAAAAAGCCACAAAAAGAAGGTAATTGCGAAAGTACATCAACGCGATGGAACAAACTTGATGAAAACATCTATATATATTTCAACGCATATCTTTAATAAGTAAAATATGTCTTTCATATGCTCTTGAAGTTACCAGTGTTCTATTACACTGCTGTTAGCATTTGTCGACAATGGCGGCCATGTTGCGTTCTGAGGACTTGAGAAACAAGGGAAGAACAAGAACGAGTAGATTTGGAAGATGATTCAATGTCCGATATAGGTTTAAAAGCCGTTTTTCTTGCAAGCGGTACCGCTGCCTTTCCTCTGTAACAGTGACCAACATTAGTTGGGCTGCTGAATGATTTTCTTGCTCGTTTCGTTGATTGAAAGGTTTCATTTTCATGAGAGTTTAAATGAGACTCATCAGTTAGCGAGCAATTATCGTCATCGTCTTCGGTGCGAGAGCGCTTTTTCGAAATTACAGCACCCCGCTTTGACACAAAACTGTTATCGAACCTATTGCGTAACCGATTCCTGGGACAGGAATAAGCTCTTTGGATTTTTCTTTTGCTCACCAGTTCGACCTTCAACGTTTCATCAAGAGCCTGCGAAAAAAGATTACGTTCGTAAAAACAGTTTGTTCAAAGTTAAGATTGACAACAATATGAAAGTGGTCAAGTAATTTAGTTAATTTTGCCGTAACACTTGTGTACAACTTACCATGCTAAGGAGATAAACTGCTACATCCGGGGTGGTATTCATCAATTTGTTTTGCATTGTTTCTTTTCAACAAATAGTTGTTGTTTTATTCAAGAAGTTCGATGGTGTGGACTATCAGCCAACCATTATTTACGTAACTTTGCCAGAAAAAAAGTTTAAGAAGTCAACGTGTTTTTCAAGTGCCGCGTTTAAACTTTGCGGTTCGACTTCGTATCAGACATTTACTTTGTTTAATGAGATAAGACTGCTTATCAGAAAAAGTCCGCTCTTCAAAGTTAGCGTGGTACGCTTATAGTGATTAACTAACGTTTTAAGTTTTGTTTATGTTTGCGAAAAACATTTCTTCAGAATTGACATTCCAATAATTAACAACATGTTTCATGTCCTCGTTAGTATAGTGGTAAGTATCCCCGCCTGTCACGCGGGAGACCGGGGTTCGATTCCCCGACGGGGAGCGTTTGGTATTTTTTCTGCATTATCTGTGAGATTTTAGTTGACAACAGTTGACTTTCAACGCCAAAAAAGTACAAAAATCCATTACTAACATGCTTTTTCTGGTTTGAACAGATTCCTTGAGAAACCTCAAAGTTTTGTGCAAGAATGTCTGAAATCAGAAAAATGATGTGCACTAGTTTAATATTTTGCTTTATTGCAAGTGATGAAAATAAGCACATGACTGCTTGAAGACGAAGACACGAAAAAGCCACAAAAAGAAGGTAATTGCGAAAGTACATCAACGCGATGGAACAAACTTGATGAAAACATCTATATATATTTCAACGCATATCTTTAATAAGTAAAATATGTCTTTCATATGCTCTTGAAGTTACCAGTGTTCTATTACACTGCTGTTAGCATTTGTCGACAATGGCGGCCATGTTGCGTTCTGAGGACTTGAGAAACAAGGGAAGAACAAGAACGAGTAGATTTGGAAGATGATTCAATGTCCGATATAGGTTTAAAAGCCGTTTTTCTTGCAAGCGGTACCGCTGCCTTTCCTCTGTAACAGTGACCAACATTAGTTGGGCTGCTGAATGATTTTCTTGCTCGTTTCGTTGATTGAAAGGTTTCATTTTCATGAGAGTTTAAATGAGACTCATCAGTTAGCGAGCAATTATCGTCATCGTCTTCGGTGCGTGAGCGCTTTTTCGAAATTACAGCACCCCGCTTTGACACAAAACTGTTATCGAACCTATTGCGTAACCGATTCCTGGGACAGGAATAAGCTCTTTGGATTTTTCTTTTGCTCACCAGTTCGACCTTCAACGTTTCATCAAGAGCCTGAGAAAAAAGATTACGTTCGTAAAAACAGTTTGTTCAAAGTTAAGATTGACAACAATATGAAAGTGGTCAAATAATTTAGTTAATTTTGCCGTAACACTTGTGTACAACTTACCATGCTAAGGAGATAAACTGCTACATCCGGGGTGGTATTCATCAAATTGTTTTGCATTGTTTCTTTTCAACAAATAGTTGTTGTTTTATTCAAGAAGTTCGATGGTGTGGACTATCAGCCAACCATTATATACGTAACTTTGCCAGAAAAAAAGTTTAAGAAGTCAACGTGTTTTTCAAGTGCCGCGTTTAAACTTTGCGTTTCGACTTCGTATCAGACATTTATTTTGTTTAATGAGATAAGACTGCTTATCAGAAAAAGTCCGCTCTTCAAAGTTAGCGTGGTACGCTTATAGTGATTAACTAACGTTTTAAGTTTTGTTTATGTTTGCGAAAAACATTTCTTCAGAATTGACATTCCAATAATTAACAACATGTTTCGTGTCCTCGTTAGTATAGTGGTAAGTATCCCCGCCTGTCACGCGGGAGACCGGGGTTCGATTCCCCGACGGGGAGCGTTTGTTATTTTTTCTGCATTATCTGTGAGATTTTAGTTGACAACAGTTGACTTTCAACCCCAAAAAAGTACAAAAATGCATTACTAACATGCTTTTTCTGGTTTGAACAGATTCCTTGAGAAACCTCAAAGTTTTGTGCAACAATGTCTGAAATCAAAAAAATGATGTGCACTAGTTTAATATTTTGCTTTATTGCAAGTGATGAAAATAAGCACATGACTGCTTGAAGACACGAAAAAGCCACAAAAAGAAGGTAATTGCGAAAGTACATCAACGCGATGGAACAAACTTGATGAAAACATCTATATATATTTCAACGCATATCTTTAATAAGTAAAATATGTCTTTCATATGCTCTTGAAGTTACCAGTGTTCTATTACACTGCTGTTAGCATTTCTCGACAATGGCGGCCATGTTGCGTTCTGAGGACTTGAGAAACAAGGGAAGAACAAGAACGAGTAGATTTGGAAGATGATTCAATGTCCGATATAGGTTTAAAAGCCGTTTTTCTTGCAAGCGGTACCGCTGCCTTTCCTCTGTAACAGTGACCAACATTAGTTGGGCTGCTGAATGATTTTCTTGCTCGTTTCGTTGATTGAAAGGTTTCATTTTCATGAGAGTTTAAATGAGACTCATCAGTTAGCGAGCAATTATCGTCATCGTCTTCGGTGCGAGAGCGCTTTTTCGAAATTACAGCACCCCGCTTTGACACAAAACTGTTATCGAACCTATTGCGTAACCGATTCCTGGGACAGGAATAAGCTCTTTGGATTTTTCTTTTGCTCACCAGTTCGACCTTCAACGTTTCATCAAGAGCCTGCGAAAAAAGATTACGTTCGTAAAAACAGTTTGTTCAAAGTTAAGATTGACAACAATATGAAAGTGGTCAAGTAATTTAGTTAATTTTGCCGTAACACTTGTGTACAACTTACCATGCTAAGGAGATAAACTGCTACATCCGGGGTGGTATTCATCAATTTGTTTTGCATTGTTTCTTTTCAACAAATAGTTGTTGTTTTATTCAAGAAGTTCGATGGTGTGGACTATCAGCCAACCATTATTTACGTAACTTTGCCAGAGAAAAAGTTTAAGAAGTCAACGTGTTTTTCAAGTGCCGCGTTTAAACTTTGCGGTTCGACTTCGTATCAGACATTTACTTTGTTTAATGAGATAAGACTGCTTATCAGAAAAAGTCCGCTCTTCAAAGTTAGCGTGGTACGCTTATAGTGATTAACTAACGTTTTAAGTTTTGTTTATGTTTGCGAAAAACATTTCTTCAGAATTGACATTCCAATAATTAACAACATGTTTCATGTCCTCGTTAGTATAGTGGTAAGTATCCCCGCCTGTCACGCGGGAGACCGGGGTTCGATTCCCCGACGGGGAGCGTTTGTTATTTTTTCTGCATTATCTGTGAGATTTTAGTTGACAACAGTTGACTTTCAACCCCAAAAAAGTACAAAAATGCATTACTAACATGCTTTTTCTGGTTTGAACAGATTCCTTGAGAAACCTCAAAGTTTTGTGCAACAATGTCTGAAATCAAAAAAATGATGTGCACTAGTTTAATATTTTGCTTTATTGCAAGTGATGAAAATAAGCACATGACTGCTTGAAGACACGAAAAAGCCACAAAAAGAAGGTAATTGCGAAAGTACATCAACGCGATGGAACAAACTTGATGAAAACATCTATATATATTTCAACGCATATCTTTAATAAGTAAAATATGTCTTTCATATGCTCTTGAAGTTACCAGTGTTCTATTACACTGCTGTTAGCATTTCTCGACAATGGCGGCCATGTTGCGTTCTGAGGACTTGAGAAACAAGGGAAGAACAAGAACGAGTAGATTTGGAAGATGATTCAATGTCCGATATAGGTTTAAAAGCCGTTTTTCTTGCAAGCGGTACCGCTGCCTTTCCTCTGTAACAGTGAACAACATTAGTTGGGCTGCTGAATGATTTTCTTGCTCGTTTCGTTGATTGAAAGGTTTCATTTTCATGAGAGTTTAAATGAGACTCATCAGTTAGCGAGCAATTATCGTCATCGTCTTCGGTGCGAGAGCGCTTTTTCGAAATTACAGCACCCCGCTTTGACACAAAACTGTTATCGAACCTATTGCGTAACCGATTCCTGGGACAGGAATAAGCTCTTTGGATTTTTCTTTTGCTCACCAGTTCGACCTTCAACGTTTCATCAAGAGCCTGCGAAAAAAGATTACGTTCGTAAAAACAGTTTGTTCAAAGTTAAGATTGACAACAATATGAAAGTGGTCAAGTAATTTAGTTAATTTTGCCGTAACACTTGTGTACAACTTACCATGCTAAGGAGATAAACTGCTACATCCGGGGTGGTATTCATCAATTTGTTTTGCATTGTTTCTTTTCAACAAATAGTTGTTGTTTTATTCAAGAAGTTCGATGGTGTGGACTATCAGCCAACCATTATTTACGTAACTTTGCCAGAAAAAAAGTTTAAGAAGTCAACGTGTTTTTCAAGTGCCGCGTTTAAACTTTGCGGTTCGACTTCGTATCAGACATTTACTTTGTTTAATGAGATAAGACTGCTTATCAGAAAAAGTCCGCTCTTCAAAGTTAGCGTGGTACGCTTATAGTGATTAACTAACGTTTTAAGTTTTGTTTATGTTTGCGAAAAACATTTCTTCAGAATTGACATTCCAATAATTAACAACATGTTTCATGTCCTCGTTAGTATAGTGGTAAGTATCCCCGCCTGTCACGCGGGAGACCGGGCTTCGATTCCCCGACGGGGAGCGTTTGGTATTTTTTCTGCATTATCTGTGAGATTTTAGTTGACAACAGTTGACTTTCAACGCCAAAAAAGTACAAAAATCCATTACTAACATGCTTTTTCTGGTTTGAACAGATTCCTTGAGAAACCTCAAAGTTTTGTGCAAGAATGTCTGAAATCAGAAAAATGATGTGCACTAGTTTAATATTTTGCTTTATTGCAAGTGATGAAAATAAGCACATGACTGCTTGAAGACGAAGACACGAAAAAGCCACAAAAAGAAGGTAATTGCGAAAGTACATCAACGCGATGGAACAAACTTGATGAAAACATCTATATATATTTCAACGCATATCTTTAATAAGTAAAATATGTCTTTCATATGCTCTTGAAGTTACCAGTGTTCTATTACACTGCTGTTAGCATTTGTCGACAATGGCGGCCATGTTGCGTTCTGAGGACTTGAGAAACAAGGGAAGAACAAGAACGAGTAGATTTGGAAGATGATTCAATGTCCGATATAGGTTTAAAAGCCGTTTTTCTTGCAAGCGGTACCGCTGCCTTTCCTCTGTAACAGTGAACAACATTAGTTGGGCTGCTGAATGATTTTCTTGCTCGTTTCGTTGATTGAAAGGTTTCATTTTCATGAGAGTTTAAATGAGACTCATCAGTTAGCGAGCAATTATTGTCATCGTCTTCGGTGCGAGAGCGCTTTTTCGAAATTACAGCACCCCGCTTTGACACAAAACTGTTATCGAACCTATTGCGTAACCGATTCCTGGGACTGGAATAAGCTCTTTGGATTTTTCTTTTGCTCACCAGTTCGACCTTTAACGTTTCATCAAGAGCCTGCGAAAAAAGATTACGTTCGTAAAAACAGTTTGTTCAAAGTTAAGATTGACAACAATATGAAAGTGGTCAAGTAATTTAGTTAATTTTGCCGTAACACTTGTGTACAACTTACCATGCTAAGGAGATAAACTGCTACATCCGGGGTGGTATTCATCAATTTGTTTTGCATTGTTTCTTTTCAACAAATAGTTGTTGTTTTATTCAAGAAGTTCGATGGTGTGGACTATCAGCCAACCATTATATACGTAACTTTGCCAGAAAAAAAGTTTAAGAAGTCAACGTGTTTTTCAAGTGCCGCGTTTAAACTTTGCGTTTCGACTTCGTATCAGACATTTATTTTGTTTAATGAGATAAGACTGCTTATCAGAAAAAGTCCGCTCTTCAAAGTTAGCGTGGTACGCTTATAGTGATTAACTAACGTTTTAAGTTTTGTTTATGTTTGCGAAAAACATTTCTTCAGAATTGACATTCCAATAATTAACAACATGTTTCATGTCCTCGTTAGTATAGTGGTAAGTATCCCCGCCTGTCACGCGGGAGACCGGGCTTCGATTCCCCGACGGGGAGCGTTTGGTATTTTTTCTGCATTATCTGTGAGATTTTAGTTGACAACAGTTGACTTTCAACGCCAAAAAAGTACAAAAATCCATTACTAACATGCTTTTTCTGGTTTGAACAGATTCCTTGAGAAACCTCAAAGTTTTGTGCAAGAATGTCTGAAATCAGAAAAATGATGTGCACTAGTTTAATATTTTGCTTTATTGCAAGTGATGAAAATAAGCACATGACTGCTTGAAGACGAAGACACGAAAAAGCCACAAAAAGAAGGTAATTGCGAAAGTACATCAACGCGATGGAACAAACTTGATGAAAACATCTATATATATTTCAACGCATATCTTTAATAAGTAAAATATGTCTTTCATATGCTCTTGAAGTTACCAGTGTTCTATTACACTGCTGTTAGCATTTGTCGACAATGGCGGCCATGTTGCGTTCTGAGGACTTGAGAAACAAGGGAAGAACAAGTACGAGTAGATTTGGAAGATGATTCAATGTCCGATATAGGTTTAAAAGCCGTTTTTCTTGCAAGCGGTACCGCTGCCTTTCCTCTGTAACAGTGACCAACATTAGTTGGGCTGCTGAATGATTTTCTTGCTCGTTTCGTTGATTGAAAGGTTTCATTTTCATGAGAGTTTAAATGAGACTCATCAGTTAGCGAGCAATTATCGTCATCGTCTTCGGTGCGAGAGCGCTTTTTCGAAATTACAGCACCCCGCTTTGACACAAAACTGTTATCGAACCTATTGCGTAACCGATTCCTGGGACAGGAATAAGCTCTTTGGATTTTTCTTTTGCTCACCAGTTCGACCTTCAACGTTTCATCAAGAGCCTGCGAAAAAAGATTACGTTCGTAAAAACAGTTTGTTCAAAGTTAAGATTGACAACAATATGAAAGTGGTCAAGTAATTTAGTTAATTTTGCCGTAACACTTGTGTACAACTTACTATGCTAAGGAGATAAACTGCTACATCCGGGGTGGTATTCATCAAATTGTTTTGCATTGTTTCTTTTCAACAAATAGTTGTTGTTTTATTCAAGAAGTTCGATGGTGTGGACTATCAGCCAACCATTATATACGTAACTTTGCCAGAAAAAAAGTTTAAGAAGTCAACGTGTTTTTCAAGTGCCGCGTTTAAACTTTGCGTTTCGACTTCGTATCAGACATTTATTTTGTTTAATGAGATAAGACTGCTTATCAGAAAAAGTCCGCTCTTCAAAGTTAGCGTGGTACGCTTATAGTGATTAACTAACGTTTTAAGTTTTGTTTATGTTTGCGAAAAACATTTCTTCAGAATTGACATTCCAATAATTAACAACATGTTTCATGTCCTCGTTAGTATAGTGGTAAGTATCCCCGCCTGTCACGCGGGAGACCGGGCTTCGATTCCCCGACGGGGAGCGTTTGGTATTTTTTCTGCATTATCTGTGAGATTTTAGTTGACAACAGTTGACTTTCAACGCCAAAAAAGTACAAAAATCCATTACTAACATGCTTTTTCTGGTTTGAACAGATTCCTTGAGAAACCTCAAAGTTTTGTGCAAGAATGTCTGAAATCAGAAAAATGATGTGCACTAGTTTAATATTTTGCTTTATTGCAAGTGATGAAAATAAGCACATGACTGCTTGAAGACGAAGACACGAAAAAGCCACAAAAAGAAGGTAATTGCGAAAGTACATCAACGCGATGGAACAAACTTGATGAAAACATCTATATATATTTCAACGCATATCTTTAATAAGTAAAATATGTCTTTCATATGCTCTTGAAGTTACCAGTGTTCTATTACACTGCTGTTAGCATTTGTCGACATTGGCGGCCATGTTGCGTTCTGAGGACTTGAGAAACAAGGGAAGAACAAGAACGAGTAGATTTGGAAGATGATTCAATGTCCGATATAGGTTTAAAAGCCGTTTTTCTTGCAAGCGGTACCGCTGCCTTTCCTCTGTAACAGTGACCAACATTAGTTGGGCTGCTGAATGATTTTCTTGCTCGTTTCGTTGATTGAAAGGTTTCATTTTCATGAGAGTTTAAATGAGACTCATCAGTTAGCGAGCAATTATCGTCATCGTCTTCGGTGCGAGAGCGCTTTTTCGAAATTACAGCACCCCGCTTTGACACAAAACTGTTATCGAACCTATTGCGTAACCGATTCCTGGGACAGGAATAAGCTCTTTGGATTTTTCTTTTGCTCACCAGTTCGACCTTCAACGTTTCATCAAGAGCCTGCGAAAAAAGATTACGTTCGTAAAAACAGTTTGTTCAAAGTTAAGATTGACAACAATATGAAAGTGGTCAAGTAATTTAGTTAATTTTGCCGTAACACTTGTGTACAACTTACCATGCTAAGGAGATAAACTGCTACATCCGGGGTGGTATTCATCAATTTGTTTTGCATTGTTTCTTTTCAACAAATAATTGTTGTTTTATTCAAGAAGTTCGATGGTGTGGACTATCAGCCAACCATTATATACGTAACTTTGCCAGAAAAAAAGTTTAAGAAGTCAACGTGTTTTTCAAGTGCCGCGTTTAAACTTTGCGTTTCGACTTCGTATCAGACATTTATTTTGTTTAATGAGATAAGACTGCTTATCAGAAAAAGTCCGCTCTTCAAAGTTAGCGTGGTACGCTTATAGTGATCAACTAACGTTTTAAGTTTTGTTTATGTTTGCGAAAAACATTTCTTCAGAATTGACATTCCAATAATTAACAACATGTTTCATGTCCTCGTTAGTATAGTGGTAAGTATCCCCGCCTGTCACGCGGGAGACCGGGGTTCGATTCCCCGACGGGGAGCGTTTGGTATTTTTTCTGCATTATCTGTGAGATTTTAGTTGACAACAGTTGACTTTCAACGCCAAAAAAGTACAAAAATCCATTACTAACATGCTTTTTCTGGTTTGAACAGATTCCTTGAGAAACCTCAAAGTTTTGTGCAAGAATGTCTGAAATCAGAAAAATGATGTGCACTAGTTTAATATTTTGCTTTATTGCAAGTGATGAAAATAAGCACATGACTGCTTGAAGACGAAGACACGAAAAAGCCACAAAAAGAAGGTAATTGCGAAAGTACATCAACGCGATGGAACAAACTTGATGAAAACATCTATATATATTTCAACGCATATCTTTAATAAGTAAAATATGTCTTTCATATGCTCTTGAAGTTACCAGTGTTCTATTACACTGCTGTTAGCATTTGTCGACAATGGCGGCCATGTTGCGTTCTGAGGACTTGAGAAACAAGGGAAGAACAAGAACGAGTAGATTTGGAAGATGATTCAATGTCCGATATAGGTTTAAAAGCCGTTTTTCTTGCAAGCGGTACCGCTGCCTTTCCTCTGTAACAGTGACCAACATTAGTTGGGCTGCTGAATGATTTTCTTGCTCGTTTCGTTGATTGAAAGGTTTCATTTTCATGAGAGTTTAAATGAGACTCATCAGTTAGCGAGCAATTATCGTCATCGTCTTCGGTGCGAGAGCGCTTTTTCGAAATTACAGCACCCCGCTTTGACACAAAACTGTTATCGAACCTATTGCGTAACCGATTCCTGGGACAGGAATAAGCTCTTTGGATTTTTCTTTTGCTCACCAGTTCGACCTTCAACGTTTCATCAAGAGCCTGCGAAAAAAGATTACGTTCGTAAAAACAGTTTGTTCAAAGTTAAGATTGACAACAATATGAAAGTGGTCAAGTAATTTAGTTAATTTTGCCGTAACACTTGTGTATAACTTACCATGCTAAGGAGATAAACTGCTACATCCGGGGTGGTATTCATCAAATTGTTTTGCATTGTTTCTTTTCAACAAATAGTTGTTGTTTTATTCAAGAAGTTCGATGGTGTGGACTATCAGCCAACCATTATATACGTAACTTTGCCAGAAAAAAAGTTTAAGAAGTCAACGTGTTTTTCAAGTGCCGCGTTTAAACTTTGCGTTTCGACTTCGTATCAGACATTTATTTTGTTTAATGAGATAAGACTGCTTATCAGAAAAAGTCCGCTCTTCAAAGTTAGCGTGGTACGCTTATAGTGATTAACTAACGTTTTAAGTTTTGTTTATGTTTGCGAAAAACATTTCTTCAGAATTGACATTCCAATAATTAACAACATGTTTCATGTCCTCGTTAGTATAGGGGTAAGTATCCCCGCCTGTCACGCGGGAGACCGGGGTTCGATTCCCCGACGGGGAGCGTTTGTTATTTTTTCTGCATTATCTGTGAGATTTTAGTTGACAACAGTTGACTTTCAACGCCAAAAAAGTACAAAAATGCATTACTAACATGCTTTTTCTGGTTTGAACAGATTCCTTGAGAAACCTCAAAGTTTTGTGCAAGAATGTCTGAAATCAGAAGAATGATGTGCACTAGTTTAATATTTTGCTTTATTGCAAGTGATGAAAATAAGCACATGACTGCTTGAAGACGAAGACACGAAAAAGCCACAAAAAGAAGGTAATTGCGAAAGTACATCAACGCGATGGAACAAACTTGATGAAAACATCTATATATATTTCAACGCATATCTTTAATAAGTAAAATATGTCTTTCAAATGCTCTTGAAGTTACCAGTGTTCTATTACACTGCTGTTAGCATTTGTCGACAATGGCGGCCATGTTGCGTTCTGAGGACTTGAGAAACAAGGGAAGAACAAGAACGAGTAGATTTGGAAGATGATTCAATGTCCGATATAGGTTTAAAAGCCGTTTTTCTTGCAAGCGGTACCGCTGCCTTTCCTCTGTAACAGTGACCAACATTAGTTGGGCTGCTGAATGATTTTCTTGCTCGTTTCGTTGATTGAAAGGTTTCATTTTCATGAGAGTTTAAATGAGACTCATCAGTTAGCGAGCAATTATCGTCATCGTCTTCGGTGCGAGAGCGCTTTTTCGAAATTACAGCACCCCGCTTTGACACAAAACTGTTATCGAACCTATTGCGTAACCGATTCCTGGGACAGGAATAAGCTCTTTGGATTTTTCTTTTGCTCACCAGTTCGACCTTCAACGTTTCATCAAGAGCCTGAGAAAAAAGATTACGTTCGTAAAAACAGTTTGTTCAAAGTTAAGATTGACAACAATATGAAAGTGGTCAAGTAATTTAGTTAATTTTGCCGTAACACTTGTGTACAACTTACCATGCTAAGGAGATAAACTGCTACATCCGGGGTGGTATTCATCAAATTGTTTTGCATTGTTTCTTTTCAACAAATAGTTGTTGTTTTATTCAAGAAGTTCGATGGTGTGGACTATCAGCCAACCATTATATACGTAACTTTGCCAGAAAAAAAGTTTAAGAAGTCAACGTGTTTTTCAAGTGCCGCGTTTAAACTTTGCGTTTCGACTTCGTATCAGACATTTATTTTGTTTAATGAGATAAGACTGCTTATCAGAAAAAGTCCGCTCTTCAAAGTTAGCGTGGTACGCTTATAGTGATTAACTAACGTTTTAAGTTTTGTTTATGTTTGCGAAAAACATTTCTTCAGAATTGACATTCCAATAATTAACAACATGTTTCATGTCCTCGTTAGTATAGGGGTAAGTATCCCCGCCTGTCACGCGGGAGACCGGGGTTCGATTCCCCGACGGGGAGCGTTTGTTATTTTTTCTGCATTATCTGTGAGATTTTAGTTGACAACAGTTGACTTTCAACGCCAAAAAAGTACAAAAATGCATTACTAACATGCTTTTTCTGGTTTGAACAGATTCCTTGAGAAACCTCAAAGTTTTGTGCAAGAATGTCTGAAATCAGAAGAATGATGTGCACTAGTTTAATATTTTGCTTTATTGCAAGTGATGAAAATAAGCACATGACTGCTTGAAGACGAAGACACGAAAAAGCCACAAAAAGAAGGTAATTGCGAAAGTACATCAACGCGATGGAACAAACTTGATGAAAACATCTATATATATTTCAACGCATATCTTTAATAAGTAAAATATGTCTTTCAAATGCTCTTGAAGTTACCAGTGTTCTATTACACTGCTGTTAGCATTTGTCGACAATGGCGGCCATGTTGCGTTCTGAGGACTTGAGAAACAAGGGAAGAACAAGAACGAGTAGATTTGGAAGATGATTCAATGTCCGATATAGGTTTAAAAGCCGTTTTTCTTGCAAGCGGTACCGCTGCCTTTCCTCTGTAACAGTGACCAACATTAGTTGGGCTGCTGAATGATTTTCTTGCTCGTTTCGTTGATTGAAAGGTTTCATTTTCATGAGAGTTTAAATGAGACTCATCAGTTAGCGAGCAATTATCGTCATCGTCTTCGGTGCGAGAGCGCTTTTTCGAAATTACAGCACCCCGCTTTGACACAAAACTGTTATCGAACCTATTGCGTAACCGATTCCTGGGACAGGAATAAGCTCTTTGGATTTTTCTTTTGCTCACCAGTTCGACCTTCAACGTTTCATCAAGAGCCTGAGAAAAAAGATTACGTTCGTAAAAACAGTTTGTTCAAAGTTAAGATTGACAACAATATGAAAGTGGTCAAGTAATTTAGTTAATTTTGCCGTAACACTTGTGTACAACTTACCATGCTAAGGAGATAAACTGCTACATCCGGGGTGGTATTCATCAAATTGTTTTGCATTGTTTCTTTTCAACAAATAGTTGTTGTTTTATTCAAGAAGTTCGATGGTGTGGACTATCAGCCAACCATTATATACGTAACTTTGCCAGAAAAAAAGTTTAAGAAGTCAACGTGTTTTTCAAGTGCCGCGTTTAAACTTTGCGTTTCGACTTCGTATCAGACATTTATTTTGTTTAATGAGATAAGACTGCTTATCAGAAAAAGTCCGCTCTTCAAAGTTAGCGTGGTACGCTTATAGTGATTAACTAACGTTTTAAGTTTTGTTTATGTTTGCGAAAAACATTTCTTCAGAATTGACATTCCAATAATTAACAACATGTTTCATGTCCTCGTTAGTATAGTGGTAAGTATCCCCGCCTGTCACGCGGGAGACCGGGGTTCGATTCCCCGACGGGGAGCGTTTGTTATTTTTTCTGCATTATCTGTGAGATTTTAGTTGACAACAGTTGACTTTCAACGCCAAAAAAGTACAAAAATGCATTACTAACATGCTTTTTCTGGTTTGAACAGATTCCTTGAGAAACCTCAAAGTTTTGCGCAAGAATGTCTGAAATCAGAAGAATGATGTGCACTAGTTTAATATTTTGCTTTATTGCAAGTGATGAAAATAAGCACATGACTGCTTGAAGACGAAGACACGAAAAAGCCACAAAAAGAAGGTAATTGCGAAAGTACATCAACGCGATGGAACAAACTTGATGAAAACATCTATATATATTTCAACGCATATCTTTAATAAGTAAAATATGTCTTTCAAATGCTCTTGAAGTTACCAGTGTTCTATTACACTGCTGTTAGCATTTGTCGACAATGGCGGCCATGTTGCGTTCTGAGGACTTGAGAAACAAGGGAAGAACAAGAACGAGTAGATTTGGAAGATGATTCAATGTCCGATATAGGTTTAAAAGCCGTTTTTCTTGCAAGCGGTACCGCTGCCTTTCCTCTGTAACAGTGACCAACATTAGTTGGGCTGCTGAATGATTTTCTTGCTCGTTTCGTTGATTGAAAGGTTACATTTTCATGAGAGTTTAAATGAGACTCATCAGTTAGCGAGCAATTATCGTCATCGTCTTCGGTGCGAGAGCGCTTTTTCGAAATTACAGCACCCCGCTTTGACACAAAACTGTTATCGAACCTATTGCGTAACCGATTCCTGGGACAGGAATAAGCTCTTTGGATTTTTCTTTTGCTCACCAGTTCGACCTTCAACGTTTCATCAAGAGCCTGCGAAAAAAGATTACGTTCGTAAAAACAGTTTGTTCAAAGTTAAGATTGACAACAATATGAAAGTGGTCAAGTAATTTAGTTAATTTTGCCGTAACACTTGTGTACAACTTACCATGCTAAGGAGATAAACTGCTACATCCGGGGTGGTATTCATCAATTTGTTTTGCATTGTTTCTTTTCAACAAATAGTTGTTGTTTTATTCAAGAAGTTCGATGGTGTGGACTATCAGCCAACCATTATATACGTAACTTTGCCAGAAAACAAGTTTAAGAAGTCAACGTGTTTTTCAAGTGCCGCGTTTAAACTTTGCGTTTCGACTTCGTATCAGACATTTATTTTGTTTAATGAGATAAGACTGCTTATCAGAAAAAGTCCGCTCTTCAAAGTTAGCGTGGTACGCTTATAGTGATTAACTAACGTTTTAAGTTTTGTTTATGTTTGCGAAAAACATTTCTTCAGAATTGACATTCCAATAATTAACAACATGTTTCATGTCCTCGTTAGTATAGGGGTAAGTATCCCCGCCTGTCACGCGGGAGACCGGGGTTCGATTCCCCGACGGGGAGCGTTTGTTATTTTTTCTGCATTATCTGTGAGATTTTAGTTGACAACAGTTGACTTTCAACGCCAAAAAAGTACAAAAATGCATTACTAACATGCTTTTTCTGGTTTGAACAGATTCCTTGAGAAACCTCAAAGTTTTGTGCAAGAATGTCTGAAATCAGAAGAATGATGTGCACTAGTTTAATATTTTGCTTTATTGCAAGTGATGAAAATAAGCACATGACTGCTTGAAGACGAAGACACGAAAAAGCCACAAAAAGAAGGTAATTGCGAAAGTACATCAACGCGATGGAACAAACTTGATGAAAACATCTATATATATTTCAACGCATATCTTTAATAAGTAAAATATGTCTTTCATATGCTCTTGAAGTTACCAGTGTTCTATTACACTGCTGTTAGCATTTGTCGACAATGGCGGCCATGTTGCGTTCTGAGGACTTGAGAAACAAGGGAAGAACAAGAACGAGTAGATTTGGAAGATGATTCAATGTCCGATATAGGTTTAAAAGCCGTTTTTCTTGCAAGCGGTACCGCTGCCTTTCCTCTGTAACAGTGACCAACATTAGTTGGGCTGCTGAATGATTTTCTTGCTCGTTTCGTTGATTGAAAGGTTTCATTTTCATGAGAGTTTAAATGAGACTCATCAGTTAGCGAGCAATTATCGTCATCGTCTTCGGTGCGAGAGCGCTTTTTCGAAATTACAGCACCCCGCTTTGACACAAAACTGTTATCGAACCTATTGCGTAACCGATTCCTATGTAACAGTGAACAACATTAGATGGGCTGCTGAATGATTTTCTTGCTCGTTTCGTTGATTGAAAGGTTTCATTTTCATGAGAGTTTAAATGAGACTCATCAGTTAGCGAGCAATTATTGTCATCGTCTTCGGTGCGAGAGCGCTTTTTCGAAATTACAGCACCCCGCTTTGACACAAAACTGTTATCGAACCTATTGCGTAACCGATTCCTGGGACAGGAATAAGCTCTTTGGATTTTTCTTTTGCTCACCAGTTCGACCTTCAACGTTTCATCAAGAGCCTGCGAAAAAAGATTACGTTCGTAAAAACAGTTTGTTCAAAGTTAAGATTGACAACAATATGAAAGTGGTCAAGTAATTTAGTTAATTTTGCCGTAACACTTGTGTACAACTTACCATGCTAAGGAGATAAATTGCTACATCCGGGGTGGTATTCATCAATTTGTTTTGCATCGTTTCTTTTCAACAAATAGTTGTTGTTTTATTCAAGAAGTTCGATGGTGTGGACTATCAGCCAACCATTATATACGTAACTTTGCCAGAAAAAAAGTTTAAGAAGTCAACGTGTTTTTCAAGTGCCGCGTTTAAACTTTGCGTTTCGACTTCGTATCAGACATTTATTTTGTTTAATGAGATAAGACTGCTTATCAGAAAAAGTCCGCTCTTCAAAGTTAGCGTGGTACGCTTATAGTGATTAACTAACGTTTTAAGTTTTGTTTATGTTTGCGAAAAACATTTCTTCAGAATTGACATTCCAATAATTAACAACATGTTTCATGTCCTCGTTAGTATAGGGGTAAGTATCCCCGCCTGTCACGCGGGAGACCGGGGTTCGATTCCCCGACGGGGAGCGTTTGTTATTTTTTCTGCATTATCTGTGAGATTTTAGTTGACAACAGTTGACTTTCAACGCCAAAAAAGTACAAAAATGCATTACTAACATGCTTTTTCTGGTTTGAACAGATTCCTTGAGAAACCTCAAAGTTTTGTGCAAGAATGTCTGAAATCAGAAGAATGATGTGCACTAGTTTAATATTTTGCTTTATTGCAAGTGATGAAAATAAGCACATGACTGCTTGAAGACGAAGACACGAAAAAGCCACAAAAAGAAGGTAATTGCGAAAGTACATCAACGCGATGGAACAAACTTGATGAAAACATCTATATATATTTCAACGCATATCTTTAATAAGTAAAATATGTCTTTCATATGCTCTTGAAGTTACCAGTGTTCTATTACACTGCTGTTAGCATTTGTCGACAATGGCGGCCATGTTGCGTTCTGAGGACTTGAGAAACAAGGGAAGAACAAGAACGAGTAGATTTGGAAGATGATTCAATGTCCGATATAGGTTTAAAAGCCGTTTTTCTTGCAAGCGGTACCGCTGCCTTTCCTCTGTAACAGTGACCAACATTAGTTGGGCTGCTGAATGATTTTCTTGCTCGTTTCGTTGATTGAAAGGTTTCATTTTCATGAGAGTTTAAATGAGACTCATCAGTTAGCGAGCAATTATCGTCATCGTCTTCGGTGCGAGAGCGCTTTTTCGAAATTACAGCACCCCGCTTTGACACAAAACTGTTATCGAACCTATTGCGTAACCGATTCCTATGTAACAGTGAACAACATTAGATGGGCTGCTGAATGATTTTCTTGCTCGTTTCGTTGATTGAAAGGTTTCATTTTCATGAGAGTTTAAATGAGACTCATCAGTTAGCGAGCAATTATTGTCATCGTCTTCGGTGCGAGAGCGCTTTTTCGAAATTACAGCACCCCGCTTTGACACAAAACTGTTATCGAACCTATTGCGTAACCGATTCCTGGGACAGGAATAAGCTCTTTGGATTTTTCTTTTGCTCACCAGTTCGACCTTCAACGTTTCATCAAGAGCCTGCGAAAAAAGATTACGTTCGTAAAAACAGTTTGTTCAAAGTTAAGATTGACAACAATATGAAAGTGGTCAAGTAATTTAGTTAATTTTGCCGTAACACTTGTGTACAACTTACCATGCTAAGGAGATAAATTGCTACATCCGGGGTGGTATTCATCAATTTGTTTTGCATCGTTTCTTTTCAACAAATAGTTGTTGTTTTATTCAAGAAGTTCGATGGTGTGGACTATCAGCCAACCATTATATACGTAACTTTGCCAGAAAACAAGTTTAAGAAGTCAACGTGTTTTTCAAGTGCCGCGTTTAAACTTTGCGTTTCGACTTCGTATCAGACATTTATTTTGTTTAATGAGATAAGACTGCTTATCAGAAAAAGTCCGCTCTTCAAAGTTAGCGTGGTACGCTTATAGTGATTAACTAACGTTTTAAGTTTTGTTTATGTTTGCGAAAAACATTTCTTCAGAATTGACATTCCAATAATTAACAACATGTTTCATGTCCTCGTTAGTATAGGGGTAAGTATCCCCGCCTGTCACGCGGGAGACCGGGGTTCGATTCCCCGACGGGGAGCGTTTGTTATTTTTTCTGCATTATCTGTGAGATTTTAGTTGACAACAGTTGACTTTCAACGCCAAAAAAGTACAAAAATGCATTACTAACATGCTTTTTCTGGTTTGAACAGATTCCTTGAGAAACCTCAAAGTTTTGTGCAAGAATGTCTGAAATCAGAAGAATGATGTGCACTAGTTTAATATTTTGCTTTATTGCAAGTGATGAAAATAAGCACATGACTGCTTGAAGACGAAGACACGAAAAAGCCACAAAAAGAAGGTAATTGCGAAAGTACATCAACGCGATGGAACAAACTTGATGAAAACATCTATATATATTTCAACGCATATCTTTAATAAGTAAAATATGTCTTTCATATGCTCTTGAAGTTACCAGTGTTCTATTACACTGCTGTTAGCATTTGTCGACAATGGCGGCCATGTTGCGTTCTGAGGACTTGAGAAACAAGGGAAGAACAAGAACGAGTAGATTTGGAAGATGATTCAATGTCCGATATAGGTTTAAAAGCCGTTTTTCTTGCAAGCGGTACCGCTGCCTTTCCTCTGTAACAGTGACCAACATTAGTTGGGCTGCTGAATGATTTTCTTGCTCGTTTCGTTGATTGAAAGGTTTCATTTTCATGAGAGTTTAAATGAGACTCATCAGTTAGCGAGCAATTATCGTCATCGTCTTCGGTGCGAGAGCGCTTTTTCGAAATTACAGCACCCCGCTTTGACACAAAACTGTTATCGAACCTATTGCGTAACCGATTCCTATGTAACAGTGAACAACATTAGATGGGCTGCTGAATGATTTTCTTGCTCGTTTCGTTGATTGAAAGGTTTCATTTTCATGAGAGTTTAAATGAGACTCATCAGTTAGCGAGCAATTATTGTCATCGTCTTCGGTGCGAGAGCGCTTTTTCGAAATTACAGCACCCCGCTTTGACACAAAACTGTTATCGAACCTATTGCGTAACCGATTCCTGGGACAGGAATAAGCTCTTTGGATTTTTCTTTTGCTCACCAGTTCGACCTTCAACGTTTCATCAAGAGCCTGCGAAAAAAGATTACGTTCGTAAAAACAGTTTGTTCAAAGTTAAGATTGACAACAATATGAAAGTGGTCAAGTAATTTAGTTAATTTTGCCGTAACACTTGTGTACAACTTACCATGCTAAGGAGATAAATTGCTACATCCGGGGTGGTATTCATCAATTTGTTTTGCATCGTTTCTTTTCAACAAATAGTTGTTGTTTTATTCAAGAAGTTCGATGGTGTGGACTATCAGCCAACCATTATATACGTAACTTTGCCAGAAAAAAAGTTTAAGAAGTCAACGTGTTTTTCAAGTGCCGCGTTTAAACTTTGCGTTTCGACTTCGTATCAGACATTTATTTTGTTTAATGAGATAAGACTGCTTATCAGAAAAAGTCCGCTCTTCAAAGTTAGCGTGGTACGCTTATAGTGATTAACTAACGTTTTAAGTTTTGTTTATGTTTGCGAAAAACATTTCTTCAGAATTGACATTCCAATAATTAACAACATGTTTCATGTCCTCGTTAGTATAGTGGTAAGTATCCCCGCCTGTCACGCGGGAGACCGGGCTTCGATTCCCCGACGGGGAGCGTTTGGTATTTTTTCTGCATTATCTGTGAGATTTTAGTTGACAACAGTTGACTTTCAACGCCAAAAAAGTACAAAAATCCATTACTAACATGCTTTTTCTGGTTTGAACAGATTCCTTGAGAAACCTCAAAGTTTTGTGCAACAATGTCTGAAATCAAAAAAATGATGTGCACTAGTTTAATATTTTGCTTTATTGCAAGTGATGAAAATAAGCACATGACTGCTTGAAGACGAAGACACGAAAAAGACACAAAAAGAAGGTAATTGCGAAAGTACATCAACGCGATGGAACAAACTTGATGAAAACATCTATATATATTTCAACGCATATCTTTAATAAGTAAAATATGTCTTTCATATGCTCTTGAAGTTACCAGTGTTCTATTACACTGCTGTTAGCATTTGTCGACAATGGCGGCCATGTTGCGTTCTGAGGACTTGAGAAACAAGGGAAGAACAAGAACGAGTAGATTTGGAAGATGATTCAATGTCCGATATAGGTTTAAAAGCCGTTTTTCTTGCAAGCGGTACCGCTGCCTTTCCTATGTAACAGTGAACAACATTAGTTGGGCTGCTGAATGATTTTCTTGCTCGTTTCGTTGATTGAAAGGTTTCATTTTCATGAGAGTTTAAATGAGACTCATCAGTTAGCGAGCAATTATTGTCATCGTCTTCGGTGCGAGAGCGCTTTTTCGAAATTACAGCACCCCGCTTTGACACAAAACTGTTATCGAACCTATTGCGTAACCGATTCCTGGGACAGGAATAAGCTCTTTGGATTTTTCTTTTGCTCACCAGTTCGACCTTCAACGTTTCATCAAGAGCCTGCGAAAAAAGATTACGTTCGTAAAAACAGTTTGTTCAAAGTTAAGATTGACAACAATATGAAAGTGGTCAAGTAATTTAGTTAATTTTGCCGTAACACTTGTGTACAACTTACCATGCTAAGGAGATAAACTGCTACATCCGGGGTGGTATTCATCAAATTGTTTTGCATTGTTTCTTTTCAACAAATAGTTGTTGTTTTATTCAAGAAGTTCGATGGTGTGGACTATCAGCCAACCATTATATACGTAACTTTGCCAGAAAACAAGTTTAAGAAGTCAACGTGTTTTTCAAGTGCCGCGTTTAAACTTTGCGTTTCGACTTCGTATCAGACATTTATTTTGTTTAATGAGATAAGACTGCTTATCAGAAAAAGTCCGCTCTTCAAAGTTAGCGTGGTACGCTTATAGTGATTAACTAACGTTTTAAGTTCTGTTTATGTTTGCGAAAAACATTTCTTCACAATTGACATTCCAATAATTAACAACATGTTTCATGTCCTCGTTAGTATAGTGGTAAGTATCCCCGCCTGTCACGCGTGAGACCGGTGTTCGATTCCCCGGCGGGGAGCGTTTGTTATTTTTTCTGCATTATCTGTGAGATTTTAGTTGACAACAGTTGACTTTCAACGCCAAAAAAGTACAAAAATGCATTACTAACATGCTTTTTCTGGTTTGAACAGATTCCTTGAGAAACCTCAAAGTTTTGTGCAACAATGTCTGAAATCAGAAAAATGATGTGCACTAGTTTAATATTTTGCTTTATTGCAAGTGATGAAAATAAGCACATGACTGCTTGAAGACGAAGACACGAAAAAGCCACAAAAAGAAGGTAATTGCGAAAGTACATCAACGCGATGGAACAAACTTGATGAAAACATCTAAGTTGTATCTATTTCAACGCATATCTTTAATAAGTAAAATATGTCTTTCATATGGTCTTGAAGTTACCAGTGTTCTATTACACTGCTGTTAGCATTTGTCGACAATGGCGGCCATGTTGCGTTCTGAGGACTTGAGAAACAAGGGAAGAACAAGAACGAGTAGATTTGGAAGATGATTGAATGTCCGATATAGGTTTAAAAGCCGTTTTTCTTGCAAGCGGTACCGCTGCCTTTCCTCTGTAACAGTGAACAACATTAGTTGGGCTGCTGAATGATTTTCTTGCTCGTTTCGTTGATTGAAAGGTTTCATTTTCATGAGAGTTTAAATGAGACTCATCAGTTAGCGAGCAATTATTGTCATCGTCTTCGGTGCGAGAGCGCTTTTTCGAAATTACAGCACCCCGCTTTGACACAAAACTGTTATCGAACCTATTGCGTAACCGATTCCTGGGACAGGAATAAGCTCTTTGGATTTTTCTTTTGCTCACCAGTTCGACCTTCAACGTTTCATCAAGAGCCTGCGAAAAAAGATTACGTTCGTAAAAACAGTTTGTTCAAAGTTAAGATTGACAACAATATGAAAGTGGTCAAGTAATTTAGTTAATTTTGCCGTAACACTTGTGTACAACTTACCATGCTAAGGAGATAAACTGCTACATCCGGGGTGGTATTCATCAATTTGTTTTGCATTGTTTCTTTTCAACAAATAGTTGTTGTTTTATTCAAGAAGTTCGATGGTGTGGACTATCAGCCAACCATTATATACGGAACTTTGCCAGAAAAAAAGTTTAAGAAGTCAACGTGTTTTTCAAGTGCCGCGTTTAAACTTTGCGTTTCGACTTCGTATCAGACATTTATTTTGTTTAATGAGATAAGACTGCTTATCAGAAAAAGTCCGCTCTTCAAAGTTAGCGTGGTACGCTTATAGTGATTAACTAACGTTTTAAGTTTTGTTTATGTTTGCGAAAAACATTTCTTCAGAATTGACATTCCAATAATTAACAACATGTTTCATGTCCTCGTTAGTATAGTGGTAAGTATCCCCGCCTGTCACGCGTGAGACCGGTGTTCGATTCCCCGGCGGGGAGCGTTTGTTATTTTTTCTGCATTATCTGTGAGATTTTAGTTGACAACAGTTGACTTTCAACGCCAAAAAAGTACAAAAATGCATTACTAACATGCTTTTTCTGGTTTGAACAGATTCCTTGAGAAACCTCAAAGTTTTGTGCAAGAATGTCTGAAATCAGAAAAATGATGTGCACTAGTTTAATATTTTGCTTTATTGCAAGTGATGAAAATAAGCACATGACTGCTTGAAGACGAAGACACGAAAAAGCCACAAAAAGAAGGTAATTGCGAAAGTACATCAACGCGATGGAACAAACTTGATGAAAACATCTATATATATTTCAACGCATATCTTTAATGAGTAAAATATGTCTTTCATATGGTCTTGAAGTTACCAGTGTTCTATTACACTGCTGTTAGCATTTGTCGACAATGGCGGCCATGTTGCGTTCTGAGGACTTGAGAAACAAGGGAAGAACAAGAACGAGTAGATTTGGAAGATGATTCAATGTCCGATATAGGTTTAAAAGCCGTTTTTCTTGCAAGCGGTACCGCTGCCTTTCCTCTGTAACAGTGAACAACATTAGTTGGGCTGCTGAATGATTTTCTTGCTCGTTTCGTTGATTGAAAGGTTTCATTTTCATGAGAGTTTAAATGAGACTCATCAGTTAGCGAGCAATTATTGTCATCGTCTTCGGTGCGAGAGCGCTTTTTCGAAATTACAGCACCCCGCTTTGACACAAAACTGTTATTGAACCTATTGCGTAACCGATTCCTGGGACAGGAATAAGCTCTTTGGATTTTTCTTTTGCTCACCAGTTCGACCTTCAACGTTTCATCAAGAGCCTGCGAAAAAAGATTACGTTCGTAAAAACAGTTTGTTCAAAGTTAAGATTGACAACAATATGAAAGTGGTCAAGTAATTTAGTTAATTTTGCCGTAACACTTGTGTACAACTTACCATGCTAAGGAGATAAACTGCTACATCCGGGGTGGTATTCATCAATTTGTTTTGCATTGTTTCTTTTCAACAAATATTTGTTGTTTTATTCAAGAAGTTCGATGGTGTGGACTATCAGCCAACCATTATATACGTAACTTTGACAGAAAACAAGTTTAAGAAGTCAACGTGTTTTTCAAGTGCCGCGTTTAAACTTTGCGTTTCGAATTCGTATCAGACATTTATTTTGTTTAATGAGATAAGACTGCTTATCAGAAAAAATCCGCTCTTCAAAGTTAGCGTGGTACGCTTATAGTGATTAACTAACGTTTTAAGTTTTGTTTATGTTTGCGAAAAACATTTCTTCAGAATTGACATTCCAATAATTAACAACATGTTTCATGTCCTCGTTAGTATAGTGGTACGTATCCCCGCCTGTCACGCGGGAGACCGGGGTTCGATTCCCCGACGGGGAGCGTTTGTTATTTTTTCTGCATTATCTGTGAGATTTTAGTTGACAACAGTTGACTTTCAACGCCAAAAAAGTACAAAAATCCATTACTAACATGCTTTTTCTGGTTTGAACAGATTCCTTGAGAAACCTCAAAGTTTTGTGCAACAATGTCTGAAATCAAAAAAATGATGTGCACTAGTTTAATATTTTGCTTTATTGCAAGTGATGAAAATAAGCACATGACTGCTTGAAGACGAAGACACGAAAAAGACACAAAAAGAAGGTAATTGCGAAAGTACATCAACGCGATGGAACAAACTTGATGAAAACATCTATATATATTTCAACGCATATCTTTAATAAGTAAAATATGTCTTTCATATGCTCTTGAAGTTACCAGTGTTCTATTACACTGCTGTTAGCATTTGTCGACAATGGCGGCCATGTTGCGTTCTGAGAACTTGAGAAACAAGGGAAGAACAAGAACGAGTAGATTTGGAAGATGATTCAATGTCCGATATAGGTTTAAAAGCCGTTTTTCTTGCAAGCGGTACCGCTGCCTTTCCTCTGTAACAGTGAACAACATTAGTTGGGCTGCTGAATGATTTTCTTGCTCGTTTCGTTACCATGCTAAGGAGATAAACTGCTACATCCGGGTTGGTATTCATCAAATTGTTTTGCATTGTTTCTTTTCAACAAATAGTTGTTGTTTTATTCAAGAAGTTCGATGGTGTGGACTATCAGCCAACCATTATATAGGCCTACGGAACTTTGACAGAAAACAAGTTTAAGAAGTCAACGTGTTTTTCAAGTGCCGCGTTTAAACTTTGCGTTTCGACTTCGTATCAGACATTTATTTTGTTTAATGAGATAAGACTGCTTATCAGAAAAAGTCCGCTCTTCAAAGTTAGCGTGGTACGCTTATAGTGATTAACTAACGTTTTAAGTTTTGTTTATGTTTGCGAAAAACATTTCTTCAGAATTGACATTCCAATAATTAACAACATGTTTTATGTCCTCGTTAGTATAGTGGTAAGTATCCCCGCCTGTCACGCGGGAGACCGGGGTTCGATTCCCCGACGGGGAGCGTTTGTTATTTTTTCGGCATTATCTGTGAGATTTTAGTTGACAACAGTTGACTTTCAACGCCAAAAAAGTACAAAAATGCATTACTAACATGCTTTTTCTGGTTTGAACAGATTTCTTGAGAAACCTCAAAGTTTTGTGCAACAATGTCTGAAATCAAAAAAATGATGTGCACTAGTTTAATATTTTGCTTTATTGCAAGTGATGAAAATAAGCACATGACTGCTTGAAGACGAAGACACGAAAAAGCCACAAAAAGAAGGTAATTGCGAAAGTACATCAACGCGATGGAACAAACTTGATGAAAACATCTATATATATTTCAACGCATATCTTTAATAAGTAAAATATGTCTTTCATATGCTCTTGAAGTTACCAGTGTTCTATTACACTGCTGTTAGCATTTCTCGACAATGGCGGCCATGTTGCGTTCTGAGGACTTGAGAAACAAGGGAAGAACAAGAACGAGTAGATTTGGAAGATGATTCAATGTCCGATATAGGTTTAAAAGCCGTTTTTCTTGCAAGCGGTACCGCTGCCTTTCCTCTGTAACAGTGAACAACATTAGTTGGGCTGCTGAATGATTTTCTTGCTCGTTTCGTTGATTGAAAGGTTTCATTTTCATGAGAGTTTAAATGAGACTCATCAGTTAGCGAGCAATTATTGTCATCGTCTTCGGTGCGAGAGCGCTTTTTCGAAATTACAGCACCCCGCTTTGACACAAAACTGTTATCGAACCTATTGCGTAACCGATTCCTGGGACAGGAATAAGCTCTTTGGATTTTTCTTTTGCTCACCAGTTCGACCTTCAACGTTTCATCAAGAGCCTGCGAAAAAAGATTACGTTCGTAAAAACAGTTTGTTCAAAGTTAAGATTGACAACAATATGAAAGTGGTCAAGTAATTTAGTTAATTTTGCCGTAACACTTGTGTACAACTTACCATGCTAAGGAGATAAACTGCTACATCCGGGGTGGTATTCATCAATTTGTTTTGCATTGTTTCTTTTCAACAAATAGTTGTTGTTTTATTCAAGAAGTTCGATGGTGTGGACTATCAGCCAACCATTATATACGTAACTTTGCCAGAAAAAAAGTTTAAGAAGTCAACGTGTTTTTCAAGTGCCGCGTTTAAACTTTGCGTTTCGACTTCGTATCAGACATTTATTTTGTTTAATGAGATAAGACTGCTTATCAGAAAAAGTCCGCTCTTTAAAGTTAGCGTGGTACGCTTATAGTGATTAACTAACGTTTTAAGTTTTGTTTATGTTTGCGAAAAACATTTCTTCAGAATTGACATTCCAATAATTAACAACATGTTTCATGTCCTCGTTAGTATAGTGGTAAGTATCCCCGCCTGTCACGCGGGAGACCGGGGTTCGATTCCCCGACGGGGAGCGTTTGTTATTTTTTCTGCATTATCTGTGAGATTTTAGTTGACAACAGTTGACTTTCAACGCCAAAAAAGTACAAAAATCCATTACTAACATGCTTTTTCTGGTTTGAACAGATTCCTTGAGAAACCTCAAAGTTTTGTGCAACAATGTCTGAAATCAAAAAAATGATGTGCACTAGTTTAATATTTTGCTTTATTGCAAGTGATGAAAATAAGCACATGACTGCTTGAAGACGAAGACACGAAAAAGCCACAAAAAGAAGGTAATTGCGAAAGTACATCAACGCGATGGAACAAACTTGATGAAAACATCTATATATATTTCAACGCATATCTTTAATAAGTAAAATATGTCTTTCATATGCTCTTGAAGTTACCAGTGTTCTATTACACTGCTGTTAGCATTTGTCGACAATGGCGGCCATGTTGCGTTCTGAGGACTTGAGAAACAAGGGAAGAACAAGAACGAGTAGATTTGGAAGATGATTCAATGTCCGATATAGGTTTAAAAGCCGTTTTTCTTGCAAGCGGTACCGCTGCCTTTCCTCTGTAACAGTGACCAACATTAGTTGGGCTGCTGAATGATTTTCTTGCTCGTTTCGTTGATTGAAAGTTTTCATTTTCATGAGAGTTTAAATGAGACTCATCAGTTAGCGAGCAATTATTGTCATCGTCTTCGGTGCGAGAGCGCTTTTTCGAAATTACAGCACCCCGCTTTGACACAAAACTGTTATCGAACCTATTGCGTAACCGATTCCTGGGAGAGGAACAAGCTCTTTGGATTTTTCTTTTGCTCACCAGTTCGACCTTCAACGTTTCATCAAGAGCCTGCGAAAAAAGATTACGTTCGTAAAAACAGTTTGTTCAAAGTTAAGATTGACAACAATATGAAAGTGGTCAAGTAATTTAGTTAATTTTGCCGTAACACTTGTGTACAACTTACCATGCTAAGGAGATAAACTGCTACATCCGGGGTGGTATTCATCAATTTGTTTTGCATTGTTTCTTTTCAACAAATAGTTGTTGTTTTATTCAAGAAGTTCGATGGTGTGGACTATCAGCCAACCATTATATACGTAACTTTGCCAGAAAAAAAGTTTAAGAAGTCAACGTGTTTTTCAAGTGCCGCGTTTAAACTTTGCGTTTCGACTTCGTATCAGACATTTATTTTGTTTAATGAGATAAGACTGCTTATCAGAAAAAGTCCGCTCTTCAAAGTTAGCGTGGTACGCTTATAGTGATTAACTAACGTTTTAAGTTTTGTTTATGTTTGCGAAAAACATTTCTTCAGAATTGACATTCCAATAATTAACAACATGTTTCATGTCCTCGTTAGTATAGTGGTAAGTATCCCCGCCTGTCACGCGGGAGACCGGGGTTCGATTCCCCGACGGGGAGCGTTTGTTATTTTTTCTGCATTATCTGTGAGATTTTAGTTGACAACAGTTGACTTTCAACGCCAAAAAAGTACAAAAATCCATTACTAACATGCTTTTTCTGGTTTGAACAGATTCCTTGAGAAACCTCAAAGTTTTGTGCAACAATGTCTGAAATCAAAAAAATGATGTGCACTAGTTTAATATTTTGCTTTATTGCAAGTGATGAAAATAAGCACATGACTGCTTGAAGACGAAGACACGAAAAAGCCACAAAAAGAAGGTAATTGCGAAAGTACATCAACGCGATGGAACAAACTTGATGAAAACATCTATATATATTTCAACGCATATCTTTAATAAGTAAAATATGTCTTTCATATGCTCTTGAAGTTACCAGTGTTCTATTACACTGCTGTTAGCATTTGTCGACAATGGCGGCCATGTTGCGTTCTGAGGACTTGAGAAACAAGGGAAGAACAAGAACGAGTAGATTTGGAAGATGATTCAATGTCCGATATAGGTTTAAAAGCCGTTTTTCTTGCAAGCGGTACCGCTGCCTTTCCTCTGTAACAGTGACCAACATTAGTTGGGCTGCTGAATGATTTTCTTGCTCGTTTCGTTGATTGAAAGTTTTCATTTTCATGAGAGTTTAAATGAGACTCATCAGTTAGCGAGCAATTATTGTCATCGTCTTCGGTGCGAGAGCGCTTTTTCGAAATTACAGCACCCCGCTTTGACACAAAACTGTTATCGAACCTATTGCGTAACCGATTCCTGGGACAGGAATAAGCTCTTTGGATTTTTCTTTTGCTCACCAGTTCGACCTTCAACGTTTCATCAAGAGCCTGCGAAAAAAGATTACGTTCGTAAAAACAGTTTGTTCAAAGTTAAGATTGACAACAATATGAAAGTGGTCAAGTAATTTAGTTAATTTTGCCGTAACACTTGTGTACAACTTACCATGCTAAGGAGATAAACTGCTACATCCGGGGTGGTATTCATCAAATTGTTTTGCATTGTTTCTTTTCAACAAATAGTTGTTGTTTTATTCAAGAAGTTCGATGGTGTGGACTATCAGCCAACCATTATATACGTAACTTTGCCAGAAAAAAAGTTTAAGAAGTCAACGTGTTTTTCAAGTGCCGCGTTTAAACTTTGCGTTTCGACTTCGTATCAGACATTTATTTTGTTTAATGAGATAAGACTGCTTATCAGAAAAAATCCGCTCTTCAAAGTTAGCGTGGTACGCTTATAGTGATTAACTAACGTTTTAAGTTTTGTTTATGTTTGCGAAAAACATTTCTTCAGAATTGACATTCCAATAATTAACAACATGTTTCATGTCCTCGTTAGTATAGTGGTAAGTATCCCCGCCTGTCACGTGGGAGACCGGGGTTCGATTCCCCGACTGGGAGCGTTTGGTATTTTTTCTGCATTATCTGTGAGATTTTAGTTGACAACAGTTGACTTTCAACGCCAAAAAAGTACAAAAATCCATTACTAACATGCTTTTTCTGGTTTGAACAGATTCCTTGAGAAACCTCAAAGTTTTGTGCAACAATGTCTGAAATCAAAAAAATGATGTGCACTAGTTTAATATTTTGCTTTATTGCAAGTGATGAAAATAAGCACATGACGGCTTGAAGACGAAGACACGAAAAAGACACAAAAAGAAGGTAATTGCGAAAGTACATCAACGCGATGGAACAAACTTGATGAAAACATCTATATATATTTCAACGCATATCTTTAATAAGTAAAATATGTCTTTCATATGCTCTTGAAGTTACCAGTGTTCTATTACACTGCTGTTAGCATTTCTCGACAATGGCGGCCATGTTGCGTTCTGAGGACTTGAGAAACAAGGGAAGAACAAGAACGAGTAGATTTGGAAGATGATTCAATGTCCGATATAGGTTTAAAAGCCGTTTTTCTTGCAAGCGGTACCGCTGCCTTTCCTCTGTAACAGTGAACAACATTAGTTGGGCTGCTGAATGATTTTCTTGCTCGTTTCGTTGATTGAAAGGTTTCATTTTCATGAGAGTTTAAATGAGACTCATCAGTTAGCGAGCAATTATTGTCATCGTCTTCGGTGCGAGAGCGCTTTTTCGAAATTACAGCACCCCGCTTTGACACAAAACTGTTATCGAACCTATTGCGTAACCGATTCCTGGGAGAGGAACAAGCTCTTTGGATTTTTCTTTTGCTCACCAGTTCGACCTTCAACGTTTCATCAAGAGCCTGCGAAAAAAGATTACGTTCGTAAAAACAGTTTGTTCAAAGTTAAGATTGACAACAATATGAAAGTGGTCAAGTAATTTAGTTAATTTTGCCGTAACACTTGTGTACAACTTACCATGCTAAGGAGATAAACTGCTACATCCGGGGTGGTATTCATCAATTTGTTTTGCATTGTTTCTTTTCAACAAATAGTTGTTGTTTTATTCAAGAAGTTCGATGGTGTGGACTATCAGCCAACCATTATATACGTAACTTTGCCAGAAAAAAAGTTTAAGAAGTCAACGTGTTTTTCAAGTGCCGCGTTTAAACTTTGCGTTTCGACTTCGTATCAGACATTTATTTTGTTTAATGAGATAAGACTGCTTATCAGAAAAAGTCCGCTCTTTAAAGTTAGCGTGGTACGCTTATAGTGATTAACTAACGTTTTAAGTTTTGTTTATGTTTGCGAAAAACATTTCTTCAGAATTGACATTCCAATAATTAACAACATGTTTTATGTCCTCGTTAGTATAGTGGTAAGTATCCCCGCCTGTCACGCGGGAGACCGGGGTTCGATTCCCCGACGGGGAGCGTTTGTTATTTTTTCTGCATTATCTGTGAGATTTTAGTTGACAACAGTTGACTTTCAACGCCAAAAAAGTACAAAAATGCATTACTAACATGCTTTTTCTGGTTTGAACAGATTTCTTGAGAAACCTCAAAGTTTTGTGCAACAATGTCTGAAATCAAAAAAATGATGTGCACTAGTTTAATATTTTGCTTTATTGCAAGTGATGAAAATAAGCACATGACGGCTTGAAGACGAAGACACGAAAAAGCCACAAAAAGAAGGTAATTGCGAAAGTACATCAACGCGATGGAACAAACTTGATGAAAACATCTATATATATTTCAACGCATATCTTTAATAAGTAAAATATGTCTTTCATATGCTCTTGAAGTTACCAGTGTTCTATTACACTGCTGTTAGCATTTGTCGACAATGGCGGCCATGTTGCGTTCTGAGGACTTGAGAAACAAGGGAAGAACAAGAACGAGTAGATTTGGAAGATGATTCAATGTCCGATATAGGTTTAAAAGCCGTTTTTCTTGCAAGCGGTACCGCTGCCTTTCCTATGTAACAGTGAACAACATTAGTTGGGCTGCTGAATGATTTTCTTGCTCGTTTCGTTGATTGAAAGGTTTCATTTTCATGAGAGTTTAAATGAGACTCATCAGTTAGCGAGCAATTATTGTCATCGTCTTCGGTGCGAGAGCGCTTTTTCGAAATTACAGCACCCCGCTTTGACACAAAACTGTTATCGAACCTATTGCGTAACCGATTCCTGGGACAGGAATAAGCTCTTTGGATTTTTCTTTTGCTCACCAGTTCGACCTTCAACGTTTCATCAAGAGCCTGCGAAAAAAGATTACGTTCGTAAAAACAGTTTGTTCAAAGTTAAGATTGACAACAATATGAAAGTGGTCAAGTAATTTAGTTAATTTTGCCGTAACACTTGTGTACAACTTACCATGCTAAGGAGATAAACTGCTACATCCGGGGTGGTATTCATCAATTTGTTTTGCATTGTTTCTTTTCAACAAATAGTTGTTGTTTTATTCAAGAAGTTCGATGGTGTGGACTATCAGCCAACCATTATATACGTAACTTTGCCAGAAAAAAAGTTTAAGAAGTCAACGTGTTTTTCAAGTGCCGCGTTTAAACTTTGCGTTTCGACTTCGTATCAGACATTTATTTTGTTTAATGAGATAAGACTGCTTATCAGAAAAAGTCCGCTCTTTAAAGTTAGCGTGGTACGCTTATAGTGATTAACTAACGTTTTAAGTTTTGTTTATGTTTGCGAAAAACATTTCTTCAGAATTGACATTCCAATAATTAACAACATGTTTCATGTCCTCGTTAGTATAGTGGTAAGTATCCCCGCCTGTCACGCGGGAGACCGGGGTTCGATTCCCCGACGGGGAGCGTTTGTTATTTTTTCTGCATTATCTGTGAGATTTTAGTTGACAACAGTTGACTTTCAACGCCAAAAAAGTACAAAAATCCATTACTAACATGCTTTTTCTGGTTTGAACAGATTCCTTGAGAAACCTCAAAGTTTTGTGCAACAATGTCTGAAATCAAAAAAATGATGTGCACTAGTTTAATATTTTGCTTTATTGCAAGTGATGAAAATAAGCACATGACTGCTTGAAGACGAAGACACGAAAAAGCCACAAAAAGAAGGTAATTGCGAAAGTACATCAACGCGATGGAACAAACTTGATGAAAACATCTATATATATTTCAACGCATATCTTTAATAAGTAAAATATGTCTTTCATATGCTCTTGAAGTTACCAGTGTTCTATTACACTGCTGTTAGCATTTGTCGACAATGGCGGCCATGTTGCGTTCTGAGGACTTGAGAAACAAGGGAAGAACAAGAACGAGTAGATTTGGAAGATGATTCAATGTCCGATATAGGTTTAAAAGCCGTTTTTCTTGCAAGCGGTACCGCTGCCTTTCCTCTGTAACAGTGACCAACATTAGTTGGGCTGCTGAATGATTTTCTTGCTCGTTTCGTTGATTGAAAGTTTTCATTTTCATGAGAGTTTAAATGAGACTCATCAGTTAGCGAGCAATTATTGTCATCGTCTTCGGTGCGAGAGCGCTTTTTCGAAATTACAGCACCCCGCTTTGACACAAAACTGTTATCGAACCTATTGCGTAACCGATTCCTGGGAGAGGAACAAGCTCTTTGGATTTTTCTTTTGCTCACCAGTTCGACCTTCAACGTTTCATCAAGAGCCTGCGAAAAAAGATTACGTTCGTAAAAACAGTTTGTTCAAAGTTAAGATTGACAACAATATGAAAGTGGTCAAGTAATTTAGTTAATTTTGCCGTAACACTTGTGTACAACTTACCATGCTAAGGAGATAAACTGCTACATCCGGGGTGGTATTCATCAATTTGTTTTGCATTGTTTCTTTTCAACAAATAGTTGTTGTTTTATTCAAGAAGTTCGATGGTGTGGACTATCAGCCAACCATTATATACGTAACTTTGCCAGAAAAAAAGTTTAAGAAGTCAACGTGTTTTTCAAGTGCCGCGTTTAAACTTTGCGTTTCGACTTCGTATCAGACATTTATTTTGTTTAATGAGATAAGACTGCTTATCAGAAAAAGTCCGCTCTTCAAAGTTAGCGTGGTACGCTTATAGTGATTAACTAACGTTTTAAGTTTTGTTTATGTTTGCGAAAAACATTTCTTCAGAATTGACATTCCAATAATTAACAACATGTTTCATGTCCTCGTTAGTATAGTGGTAAGTATCCCCGCCTGTCACGCGGGAGACCGGGGTTCGATTCCCCGACGGGGAGCGTTTGTTATTTTTTCTGCATTATCTGTGAGATTTTAGTTGACAACAGTTGACTTTCAACGCCAAAAAAGTACAAAAATCCATTACTAACATGCTTTTTCTGGTTTGAACAGATTCCTTGAGAAACCTCAAAGTTTTGTGCAACAATGTCTGAAATCAAAAAAATGATGTGCACTAGTTTAATATTTTGCTTTATTGCAAGTGATGAAAATAAGCACATGACTGCTTGAAGACGAAGACACGAAAAAGCCACAAAAAGAAGGTAATTGCGAAAGTACATCAACGCGATGGAACAAACTTGATGAAAACATCTATATATATTTCAACGCATATCTTTAATAAGTAAAATATGTCTTTCATATGCTCTTGAAGTTACCAGTGTTCTATTACACTGCTGTTAGCATTTGTCGACAATGGCGGCCATGTTGCGTTCTGAGGACTTGAGAAACAAGGGAAGAACAAGAACGAGTAGATTTGGAAGATGATTCAATGTCCGATATAGGTTTAAAAGCCGTTTTTCTTGCAAGCGGTACCGCTGCCTTTCCTCTGTAACAGTGACCAACATTAGTTGGGCTGCTGAATGATTTTCTTGCTCGTTTCGTTGATTGAAAGTTTTCATTTTCATGAGAGTTTAAATGAGACTCATCAGTTAGCGAGCAATTATTGTCATCGTCTTCGGTGCGAGAGCGCTTTTTCGAAATTACAGCACCCCGCTTTGACACAAAACTGTTATCGAACCTATTGCGTAACCGATTCCTGGGACAGGAATAAGCTCTTTGGATTTTTCTTTTGCTCACCAGTTCGACCTTCAACGTTTCATCAAGAGCCTGCGAAAAAAGATTACGTTCGTAAAAACAGTTTGTTCAAAGTTAAGATTGACAACAATATGAAAGTGGTCAAGTAATTTAGTTAATTTTGCCGTAACACTTGTGTACAACTTACCATGCTAAGGAGATAAACTGCTACATCCGGGGTGGTATTCATCAAATTGTTTTGCATTGTTTCTTTTCAACAAATAGTTGTTGTTTTATTCAAGAAGTTCGATGGTGTGGACTATCAGCCAACCATTATATACGTAACTTTGCCAGAAAAAAAGTTTAAGAAGTCAACGTGTTTTTCAAGTGCCGCGTTTAAACTTTGCGTTTCGACTTCGTATCAGACATTTATTTTGTTTAATGAGATAAGACTGCTTATCAGAAAAAATCCGCTCTTCAAAGTTAGCGTGGTACGCTTATAGTGATTAACTAACGTTTTAAGTTTTGTTTATGTTTGCGAAAAACATTTCTTCAGAATTGACATTCCAATAATTAACAACATGTTTCATGTCCTCGTTAGTATAGTGGTAAGTATCCCCGCCTGTCACGTGGGAGACCGGGGTTCGATTCCCCGACTGGGAGCGTTTGGTATTTTTTCTGCATTATCTGTGAGATTTTAGTTGACAACAGTTGACTTTCAACGCCAAAAAAGTACAAAAATCCATTACTAACATGCTTTTTCTGGTTTGAACAGATTCCTTGAGAAACCTCAAAGTTTTGTGCAACAATGTCTGAAATCAAAAAAATGATGTGCACTAGTTTAATATTTTGCTTTATTGCAAGTGATGAAAATAAGCACATGACGGCTTGAAGACGAAGACACGAAAAAGACACAAAAAGAAGGTAATTGCGAAAGTACATCAACGCGATGGAACAAACTTGATGAAAACATCTATATATATTTCAACGCATATCTTTAATAAGTAAAATATGTCTTTCATATGCTCTTGAAGTTACCAGTGTTCTATTACACTGCTGTTAGCATTTCTCGACAATGGCGGCCATGTTGCGTTCTGAGGACTTGAGAAACAAGGGAAGAACAAGAACGAGTAGATTTGGAAGATGATTCAATGTCCGATATAGGTTTAAAAGCCGTTTTTCTTGCAAGCGGTACCGCTGCCTTTCCTCTGTAACAGTGAACAACATTAGTTGGGCTGCTGAATGATTTTCTTGCTCGTTTCGTTGATTGAAAGGTTTCATTTTCATGAGAGTTTAAATGAGACTCATCAGTTAGCGAGCAATTATTGTCATCGTCTTCGGTGCGAGAGCGCTTTTTCGAAATTACAGCACCCCGCTTTGACACAAAACTGTTATCGAACCTATTGCGTAACCGATTCCTGGGAGAGGAACAAGCTCTTTGGATTTTTCTTTTGCTCACCAGTTCGACCTTCAACGTTTCATCAAGAGCCTGCGAAAAAAGATTACGTTCGTAAAAACAGTTTGTTCAAAGTTAAGATTGACAACAATATGAAAGTGGTCAAGTAATTTAGTTAATTTTGCCGTAACACTTGTGTACAACTTACCATGCTAAGGAGATAAACTGCTACATCCGGGGTGGTATTCATCAATTTGTTTTGCATTGTTTCTTTTCAACAAATAGTTGTTGTTTTATTCAAGAAGTTCGATGGTGTGGACTATCAGCCAACCATTATATACGTAACTTTGCCAGAAAAAAAGTTTAAGAAGTCAACGTGTTTTTCAAGTGCCGCGTTTAAACTTTGCGTTTCGACTTCGTATCAGACATTTATTTTGTTTAATGAGATAAGACTGCTTATCAGAAAAAGTCCGCTCTTTAAAGTTAGCGTGGTACGCTTATAGTGATTAACTAACGTTTTAAGTTTTGTTTATGTTTGCGAAAAACATTTCTTCAGAATTGACATTCCAATAATTAACAACATGTTTTATGTCCTCGTTAGTATAGTGGTAAGTATCCCCGCCTGTCACGCGGGAGACCGGGGTTCGATTCCCCGACGGGGAGCGTTTGTTATTTTTTCTGCATTATCTGTGAGATTTTAGTTGACAACAGTTGACTTTCAACGCCAAAAAAGTACAAAAATGCATTACTAACATGCTTTTTCTGGTTTGAACAGATTTCTTGAGAAACCTCAAAGTTTTGTGCAACAATGTCTGAAATCAAAAAAATGATGTGCACTAGTTTAATATTTTGCTTTATTGCAAGTGATGAAAATAAGCACATGACGGCTTGAAGACGAAGACACGAAAAAGCCACAAAAAGAAGGTAATTGCGAAAGTACATCAACGCGATGGAACAAACTTGATGAAAACATCTATATATATTTCAACGCATATCTTTAATAAGTAAAATATGTCTTTCATATGCTCTTGAAGTTACCAGTGTTCTATTACACTGCTGTTAGCATTTGTCGACAATGGCGGCCATGTTGCGTTCTGAGGACTTGAGAAACAAGGGAAGAACAAGAACGAGTAGATTTGGAAGATGATTCAATGTCCGATATAGGTTTAAAAGCCGTTTTTCTTGCAAGCGGTACCGCTGCCTTTCCTATGTAACAGTGAACAACATTAGTTGGGCTGCTGAATGATTTTCTTGCTCGTTTCGTTGATTGAAAGGTTTCATTTTCATGAGAGTTTAAATGAGACTCATCAGTTAGCGAGCAATTATTGTCATCGTCTTCGGTGCGAGAGCGCTTTTTCGAAATTACAGCACCCCGCTTTGACACAAAACTGTTATCGAACCTATTGCGTAACCGATTCCTGGGACAGGAATAAGCTCTTTGGATTTTTCTTTTGCTCACCAGTTCGACCTTCAACGTTTCATCAAGAGCCTGCGAAAAAAGATTACGTTCGTAAAAACAGTTTGTTCAAAGTTAAGATTGACAACAATATGAAAGTGGTCAAGTAATTTAGTTAATTTTGCCGTAACACTTGTGTACAACTTACCATGCTAAGGAGATAAACTGCTACATCCGGGGTGGTATTCATCAATTTGTTTTGCATTGTTTCTTTTCAACAAATAGTTGTTGTTTTATTCAAGAAGTTCGATGGTGTGGACTATCAGCCAACCATTATATACGTAACTTTGCCAGAAAAAAAGTTTAAGAAGTCAACGTGTTTTTCAAGTGCCGCGTTTAAACTTTGCGTTTCGACTTCGTATCAGACATTTATTTTGTTTAATGAGATAAGACTGCTTATCAGAAAAAGTCCGCTCTTTAAAGTTAGCGTGGTACGCTTATAGTGATTAACTAACGTTTTAAGTTTTGTTTATGTTTGCGAAAAACATTTCTTCAGAATTGACATTCCAATAATTAACAACATGTTTTATGTCCTCGTTAGTATAGTGGTAAGTATCCCCGCCTGTCACGCGGGAGACCGGGGTTCGATTCCCCGACGGGGAGCGTTTGTTATTTTTTCTGCATTATCTGTGAGATTTTAGTTGACAACAGTTGACTTTCAACGCCAAAAAAGTACAAAAATGCATTACTAACATGCTTTTTCTGGTTTGAACAGATTTCTTGAGAAACCTCAAAGTTTTGTGCAACAATGTCTGAAATCAAAAAAATGATGTGCACTAGTTTAATATTTTGCTTTATTGCAAGTGATGAAAATAAGCACATGACTGCTTGAAGACGAAGACACGAAAAAGCCACAAAAAGAAGGTAATTGCGAAAGTACATCAACGCGATGGAACAAACTTGATGAAAACATCTATATATATTTCAACGCATATCTTTAATAAGTAAAATATGTCTTTCATATGCTCTTGAAGTTACCAGTGTTCTATTACACTGCTGTTAGCATTTGTCGACAATGGCGGCCATGTTGCGTTCTGAGAACTTGAGAAACAAGGGAAGAACAAGAACGAGTAGATTTGGAAGATGATTCAATGTCCGATATAGGTTTAAAAGCCGTTTTTCTTGCAAGCGGTACCGCTGCCTTTCCTCTGTAACAGTGAACAACATTAGTTGGGCTGCTGAATGATTTTCTTGCTCGTTTCGTTGATTGAAAGGTTTCATTTTCATGAGAGTTTAAATGAGACTCATCAGTTAGCGAGCAATTATTGTCATCGTCTTCGGTGCGAGAGCGCTTTTTCGAAATTACAGCACCCCGCTTTGACACAAAACTGTTATCGAACCTATTGCGTAACCGATTCCTGGGACAGGAATAAGCTCTTTGGATTTTTCTTTTGCTCACCAGTTCGACCTTCAACGTTTCATCAAGAGCCTGCGAAAAAAGATTACGTTCGTAAAAACAGTTTGTTCAAAGTTAAGATTGACAACAATATGAAAGTGGTCAAGTAATTTAGTTAATTTTGCCGTAACACTTGTGTACAACTTACCATGCTAAGGAGATAAACTGCTACATCCGGGGTGGTATTCATCAATTTGTTTTGCATTGTTTCTTTTCAACAAATAGTTGTTGTTTTATTCAAGAAGTTCGATGGTGTGGACTATCAGCCAACCATTATATACGTAACTTTGCCAGAAAAAAAGTTTAAGAAGTCAACGTGTTTTTCAAGTGCCGCGTTTAAACTTTGCGTTTCGACTTCGTATCAGACATTTATTTTGTTTAATGAGATAAGACTGCTTATCAGAAAAAGTCCGCTCTTTAAAGTTAGCGTGGTACGCTTATAGTGATTAACTAACGTTTTAAGTTTTGTTTATGTTTGCGAAAAACATTTCTTCAGAATTGACATTCCAATAATTAACAACATGTTTTATGTCCTCGTTAGTATAGTGGTAAGTATCCCCGCCTGTCACGCGGGAGACCGGGGTTCGATTCCCCGACGGGGAGCGTTTGTTATTTTTTCTGCATTATCTGTGAGATTTTAGTTGACAACAGTTGACTTTCAACGCCAAAAAAGTACAAAAATGCATTACTAACATGCTTTTTCTGGTTTGAACAGATTTCTTGAGAAACCTCAAAGTTTTGTGCAACAATGTCTGAAATCAAAAAAATGATGTGCACTAGTTTAATATTTTGCTTTATTGCAAGTGATGAAAATAAGCACATGACTGCTTGAAGACGAAGACACGAAAAAGCCACAAAAAGAAGGTAATTGCGAAAGTACATCAACGCGATGGAACAAACTTGATGAAAACATCTATATATATTTCAACGCATATCTTTAATAAGTAAAATATGTCTTTCATATGCTCTTGAAGTTACCAGTGTTCTATTACACTGCTGTTAGCATTTGTCGACAATGGCGGCCATGTTGCGTTCTGAGAACTTGAGAAACAAGGGAAGAACAAGAACGAGTAGATTTGGAAGATGATTCAATGTCCGATATAGGTTTAAAAGCCGTTTTTCTTGCAAGCGGTACCGCTGCCTTTCCTCTGTAACAGTGAACAACATTAGTTGGGCTGCTGAATGATTTTCTTGCTCGTTTCGTTGATTGAAAGGTTTCATTTTCATGAGAGTTTAAATGAGACTCATCAGTTAGCGAGCAATTATTGTCATCGTCTTCGGTGCGAGAGCGCTTTTTCGAAATTACAGCACCCCGCTTTGACACAAAACTGTTATCGAACCTATTGCGTAACCGATTCCTGGGACAGGAATAAGCTCTTTGGATTTTTCTTTTGCTCACCAGTTCGACCTTCAACGTTTCATCAAGAGCCTGCGAAAAAAGATTACGTTCGTAAAAACAGTTTGTTCAAAGTTAAGATTGACAACAATATGAAAGTGGTCAAGTAATTTAGTTAATTTTGCCGTAACACTTGTGTACAACTTACCATGCTAAGGAGATAAACTGCTACATCCGGGGTGGTATTCATCAATTTGTTTTGCATTGTTTCTTTTCAACAAATAGTTGTTGTTTTATTCAAGAAGTTCGATGGTGTGGACTATCAGCCAACCATTATATACGTAACTTTGCCAGAAAAAAAGTTTAAGAAGTCAACGTGTTTTTCAAGTGCCGCGTTTAAACTTTGCGTTTCGACTTCGTATCAGACATTTATTTTGTTTAATGAGATAAGACTGCTTATCAGAAAAAGTCCGCTCTTTAAAGTTAGCGTGGTACGCTTATAGTGATTAACTAACGTTTTAAGTTTTGTTTATGTTTGCGAAAAACATTTCTTCAGAATTGACATTCCAATAATTAACAACATGTTTTATGTCCTCGTTAGTATAGTGGTAAGTATCCCCGCCTGTCACGCGGGAAACCGGGGTTCGATTCCCCGACGGGGAGCGTTTGTTATTTTTTCTGCATTATCTGTGAGATTTTAGTTAACAACAGTTGACTTTCAACGCCAAAAAAGTACAAAAATGCATTACTAACATGCTTTTTCTGGTTTGAACAGATTCCTTGAGAAACCTCAAAGTTTTGTGCAACAATGTCTGAAATCCAAAAAATGATGTGCACTAGTTTAATATTTTGCTTTATTGCAAGTGATGAAAATAAGCACATGACTGCTTGAAGACGAAGACACGAAAAAGCCACAAAAAGAAGGTAATTGCGAAAGTACATCAACGCGATGGAACAAACTTGATGAAAACATCTATATATATTTCAACGCATATCTTTAATAAGTAAAATATGTCTTTCATATGCTCTTGAAGTTACCAGTGTTCTATTACACTGCTGTTAGCATTTGTCGACAATGGCGGCCATGTTGCGTTCTGAGGACTTGAGAAACAAGGGAAGAACAAGAACGAGTAGATTTGGAAGATGATTCAATGTCCGATATAGGTTTAAAAGCCGTTTTTCTTGCAAGCGGTACCGCTGCCTTTCCTCTGTAACAGTGAACAACATTAGTTGGGCTGCTGAATGATTTTCTTGCTCGTTTCGTTGATTGAAAGTTTTCATTTTCATGAGAGTTTAAATGAGAATCATCAGTTAGCGAGCAATTATTGTCATCGTCTTCGGTGCGAGAGCGCTTTTTCGAAATTACAGCACCCCGCTTTGACACAAAACTGTTATCGAACCTATTGCGTAACCGATTCCTGGGACAGGAATAAGCTCTTTGGATTTTTCTTTTGCTCACCAGTTCGACCTTCAACGTTTCATCAAGAGCCTGCGAAAAAAGATTACGTTCGTAAAAACAGTTTGTTCAAAGTTAAGATTGACAACAATATGAAAGTGGTCAAGTAATTTAGTTAATTTTGCCGTAACACTTGTGTACAACTTACCATGCTAAGGAGATAAACTGCTACATCCGGGGTGGTATTCATCAATTTGTTTTGCATTGTTTCTTTTCAACAAATAGTTGTTGTTTTATTCAAGAAGTTCGATGGTGTGGACTATCAGCCAACCATTATATACGTAACTTTGCCAGAAAACAAGTTTAAGAAGTCAACGTGTTTTTCAAGTGCCGCGTTTAAACTTTGCGTTTCGACTTCGTATCAGACATTTATTTTGTTTAATGAGATAAGACTGCTTATCAGAAAAAGTCCGCTCTTCAAAGTTAGCGTGGTACGCTTATAGTGATTAACTAACGTTTTAAGTTTTGTTTATGTTTGCGAAAAACATTTCTTCAGAATTGACATTCCAATAATTAACAACATGTTTCATGTCCTCGTTAGTATAGTGGTAAGTATCCCCGCCTGTCACGCGGGAGACCGGGGTTCGATTCCCCGACGGGGAGCGTTTGTTATTTTTTCTGCATTATCTGTGAGATTTTAGTTGACAACAGTTGACTTTCAACGCCAAAAAAGTACAAAAATCCATTACTAACATGCTTTTTCTGGTTTGAACAGATTCCTTGAGAAACCTCAAAGTTTTGTGCAACAATGTCTGAAATCAAAAAAATGATGTGCACTAGTTTAATATTTTGCTTTATTGCAAGTGATGAAAATAAGCACATGACTGCTTGAAGACGAAGACACGAAAAAGCCACAAAAAGAAGGTAATTGCGAAAGTACATCAACGCGATGGAACAAACTTGATGAAAACATCTATATATATTTCAACGCATATCTTTAATAAGTAAAATATGTCTTTCATATGCTCTTGAAGTTACCAGTGTTCTATTACACTGCTGTTAGCATTTGTCGACAATGGCGGCCATGTTGCGTTCTGAGGACTTGAGAAACAAGGGAAGAACAAGAACGAGTAGATTTGGAAGATGATTCAATGTCCGATATAGGTTTAAAAGCCGTTTTTCTTGCAAGCGGTACCGCTGCCTTTCCTCTGTAACAGTGAACAACATTAGTTGGGCTGCTGAATGATTTTCTTGCTCGTTTCGTTGATTGAAAGGTTTCATTTTCATGAGAGTTTAAATGAGACTCATCAGTTAGCGAGCAATTATCGTCATCGTCTTCGGTGCGAGAGCGCTTTTTCGAAATTACAGCACCCCGCTTTGACACAAAACTGTTATTGAACCTATTGCGTAACCGATTCCTGGGACAGGAATAAGCTCTTTGGATTTTTCTTTTGCTCACCAGTTCGACTTTCAACGTTTCACAAGAGCCTGCGAAAAAAGGTTACGTTCGTAAAAACAGTTTGTTCAAAGTTAAGATTGACAACAATATGAAAGTGGTCAAGTAATTTAGTTAATTTTGCCGTAACACTTGTGTACAACTTACCATGCTAAGGAGATAAACTGCTACATCCGGGGTGGTATTCATCAATTTGTTTTGCATTGTTTCTTTTCAACAAATAGTTGTTGTTTTATTCAAGAAGTTCGATGGTGTGGACTATCAGCCAACCATTATATACGTAACTTTGCCAGAAAAAAAGTTTAAGAAGTCAACGTGTTTTTCAAGTGCCGCGTTTAAACTTTGCGTTTCGACTTCGTATCATACATTTATTTTGTTTAATGAGATAAGACTGCTTATCAGAAAAAGTCCGCTCTTCAAAGTTAGCGTGGTACGCTTATAGTGATTAACTAACGTTTTAAGTTTTGTTTATGTTTGCGAAAAACATTTCTTCAGAATTGACATTCCAATAATTAACAACATGTTTCATGTCCTCGTTAGTATAGTGGTAAGTATCCCCGCCTGTCACGCGGGAGACCGGGGTTCGATTCCCCGACGGGGAGCGTTTGTTATTTTTTCTGCATTATCTGTGAGATTTTAGTTGACAACAGTTGACTTTCAACGCCAAAAAAGTACAAAAATCCATTACTAACATGCTTTTTCTGGTTTGAACAGATTCCTTGAGAAACCTCAAAGTTTTGTGCAACAATGTCTGAAATCAAAAAAATGATGTGCACTAGTTTAATATTTTGCTTTATTGCAAGTGATGAAAATAAGCACATGACTGCTTGAAGACGAAGACACGAAAAAGCCACAAAAAGAAGGTAATTGCGAAAGTACATCAACGCGATGGAACAAACTTGATGAAAACATCTATATATATTTCAACGCATATCTTTAATAAGTAAAATATGTCTTTCATATGCTCTTGAAGTTACCGGTGTTCTATTACACTGCTGTTAGCATTTGTCGACAATGGCGGCCATGTTGCGTTCTGAGGACTTGAGAAACAAGGGAAGAACAAGAACGAGTAGATTTGGAAGATGATTCAATGTCCGATATAGGTTTAAAAGCTGTTTTTCTTGCAAGCGGTACCGCTGCCTTTCCTCTGTAA